>NC_080379.1:171451051-172067869 GCF_014773155.1 Arachis stenosperma | reverse complement strand
AAATATAAATATTAATATTTCAACAAAATTTATTTTAATACATTTTCACTTCCATTATTAAAATTTTTTGGGTCTATCACTACTCACAAGAATATATGACACCAAAAAAAAAGAAATAACTCTAACTAACAACAAAAAATAAAGAAAGAAAAAGAAATATAGACTAAATTCATTAACTAAAATAAATATAAAAATAAAAATAATAAATTTCTAATATCAACTTTGTACTATAAAATTTTTAAATAAAAAAACCAAAATTCTGAAAACAGGATCGGACCGGCCGGTTCGACCGGTTTAACCGCAAACTGGCGCTACAAACGGTCCGGTCCTCTCCTGAAAACCGTGCAGCGAAAAATTGCTCAAGAACCGGCGAACGGGTCAAAAACCGGCCGGTTGGACCAAACCGGTAACCGGCCGGTTACGCTAAACGACGCCGTTTTATGATTTTTTAAAAAAAGGAGCCCGACCCGACCCGCTCGAGGAGCACCCTACCCCCTTTCTTCCCCCGACCCCATTCATTCATGGAGAACCCTAGCCGCGAAGAAGGAAGAACAATAGCCCTCCTGTCGCTATTTCGTCCCCTGGTGTCGCCATCCTCAGCCCCAGTAACTCTCAAATCTCCATCTTCGCCTGGTTCCTGTCCAGTAGCCCTCCATCTCCATCGGCTTCATCTTCTCAACAGCAGCACGCAGTAGCCCTCTCATCGCGCGGTCGGCGGTCCTCAACAGTCAACACCGGTAGCCCTCCATCGAAGCCAGGTGAGTGACTCGTCCTCTGCTCATCTTCTTTGTTCTTCGCCTCTGCTCATGTTCTTCGATCGACCCCGGTAGAAACATGCATGAAATTGAACTTCCTCTGTGAACTGAACTTAGAATTATGTTTAATTTTCTGTGAACTGAACTTAGAATTATGTTTTATTTTGTTGGTCAATTTGTGTTTGGTCAATTTGTTTCCTCGGCTCAATTTCTGTTTGCTGCTGAGCATAAGAAATAAAAAATCTGAACTGTGAACTGTGTGAACTTGCTCTGTGAATTGTTCAATTTCTGGAACTTCATCTGTGAACTGTTCAATTTCTGTGAACTTAGCTCTGTAAACTTTCTCTGCTCAGTGCTCATCTTCTTCCTTCTTTGTTCCTCTGCTCAATTCCTGTTTGTTGGTTAGCATAAAAAATTAATAATCTGAAAATTAATTGGCTGTGGCTGATCTTCTATTTTGTAGCTCAATTCCTGTTTGTTGCACAATATCTATTTTGTTGGTCAATTTGAACTGTGAACTATAAACTTGCTCTGTGAACTGTTCAATTTCTGGAACTTCATCTGTGAACTGTTCAATTTCTGGCTTTCTGTGTATGTTCATTGTGTTGTGGGCTTGTGGCTATTTTTACTTTTTAATTTCATATATGTTTTATTAATTTCAGTTATGGAAGATAATATTAATCAAGAAGCATCTGCTGATAACAATGCTTCTGTGAATAATAACATGCATGCCGATACTCCTATTCCGAATGATGCTGCTAATCCTAATTCCCATAGTGCTAACGATAGTCAGTCACAAGGTTCTTCTAACCTTAGGGGAAAAATAGATTTAGTTTGAAAATATGTTGCTCTACAAATGGTGAATAGAAAACCACAATATCAATATTTATTTTGTCTACAAGTTTTCAATGGAGGTGGAATTCACAGGATGAAGAAACATCTAGCAAAGATTACTGGAGACGTGAAAAAATGTCCTAAAGTTCCATATGATGTGAAAAAACAGATGGAAAGTTTGTTGAAAGATATTCAGACCAGCAAAAAGAAAAGAAAAGTAAGTTTTGGTGAAGAGGGTGGTGATGAGGTAGATGATGCAATTGATGAGGCAATAGCTCAAAAAGAACAGGAACAGCAGCGTACCTCGAGTCAGCAAGGAGTTAGAGGCGATCCAAAGAAAAAAGCCAAAGTCATTCCTCCTATGTTTGCACCAAGAACTACTCCAGGAGCTCAACCAAGTATTAAAAGTGTTATGCAAAACAAAGAGGCGATACACGAGGTTGATAAACGATTTGCTCGGTGGCTTTTGGATTGTAAAATTCCATTTAATGCTGTGATGTCGCCATATTTCCAGGATATGTTGGATGGTGTTGCTGGTATTGAACCTGGTTACAAGGGGCCTTCTTATGATAAGTTAAGGGTTCAGGTAATGAAAGAAATACATTTATATAGAGATCGGAAGGAAAGTTTTGATAGAGAAAAAGTTATTCCAGCTGCATCTGAACTTAAGCTTGGTAAAAATATGGCTGAATATTCGTTTAATTAATAGTAACTTGTTTTATGCTCCTATGTTCTTAATTGATATCTTGTAATATGTTATGGTTTTATAATTGGTAGATGAGTGGTGGAGGTTATTTGGAGGCTCTGCTCCATGTCTACAAAAGATAGCTGTTCGCATTTTTAGCCAAGCATCTGCTTCTTTTGGGTGTGAGAGAAATTGGAGTCTTTTTGACCAGATTCATACAAAAAGAAGAAATAGATTGGAGCATGATAGACTGAATGACATTGTTTATGTTACCTATAATTTGTGTCTTAAATCCAGGTAATATATATTTCATGAAATACTATATTGTTTCATTTGTAATCTTTATCATAACAAATTTGTAAATTATTAAATCTTCATATATTGTATTTAACTTTTTAGAAAGGAAAAAGAAAAAAGAAAGCAAAAGACACAATATGATCCAATTGATTATGAAAGTATCAGTCAAGTTGACTTTTGGGTGACTGAAGAAGTTGTAGAGAAAGAGCCTGATCTTCCTAGTAATGTGGATGACTTATTGCGTGAGTATAGTATATTTAGTTTCTAATGATTTATTAGAATGTTGTTAGTTTATAATACAATGATAACATGTCTATTTTATTAGGTGAAATTGATGCTGATTTATATCAAAGTGGCGGTGGTAGTAGTGGTCTTTATGCTGCATCTCTTGATTCTTCTGCTGATCAGGGTGGGAATGAAGGTGAAGATCATCCCACCGAAGCAGATTTGCAACAAGTTCTTGCGGATTTTGATGATTGATAAACCATGATGTTGGGATTTAATATTTAGATATGCTTTTATTACTATTTAACTTTTGACTTTGGATTTTGATAAGATCATGTGTATTTGGTGGATGATATTTTATGTAGTGTTTTAAATTTCAAAGATATTTTAATATTTATATCAGACTATAATTATATTTTAGGATGTGTATTTATAATTTATTTATTATTTTATTCTAAAACGGTTTTTTCGGTTGAACTACCGGTTAAACCGGTTAGACCAATGAACCAGTAAACCAGTAACTAGAGCGGTTTAATGACCAGTCCGATTTTCTGAACCTCGAAAAAAACACATTAAATTTGACATTAATTTACTTATATTTTAATTAATTTATAATTAAACAATATAAACTTATTAAAATATGCTATATATTAATTTATTTATCATTCTCTGCATCGCGTATGTCTAACTCTAGTACGAATAAAATGTTAAGACATGAATTGATAGTGAATAATGATGGCAGTCCTGAAGGAAGGAGTATAAACTTAAAAAAGCGGATGAATTTGCTATACATTACATTGGATGAAAATGAAATGACATGGTATGATCGGAAAGAAACATAACTAAGAACATATGGACTATGATGAGAGAGAGGGTGGTTACAATGAATTCATTCACTCTGTTTTTCAATGGCTTTCAGAAGAGCTTCTGTAAGGTGTGTTACGTCCAGAGTTTGGTCGTTTTCTTGTGCCACAGCAATAATGGCGTCCATGCTGAAACCACCCTCGCATGATACTTTGGCATTCTCAACATTCACACTCATTTCTTCAAATGCCTCCAATATTGAAACCAGCTTTTCACCCTCTTTCCCTTTCCCTTTCTCGCACTTTATCCTCACCACAAACCTTCCACGCTTCACCTTCTCCACTTTCACTACTTCCTTCTTAAGGGAAACTGCATTTTCATACTCTCTTTTAATGCTTTCCAGGGCCACCTTTAGCTTGTATATGTATACAATACTCCTTCTCTTGCCCTTCAAAACATAAACAGTAATAACTTAATTGGTTAGAATAGTGCATATGGAATGTAAAGGAATAAGGAGGAGTAAGTTCGGTTACTTTGAGAGAATTATTAGAGTTGGCAAGTGTTCGCAGAATGTGAAGTTTTCTGCGCAAAGATATCCTTCTCTGAACCCTGCAAGTCATTGGTGAGTTCCTTCCTCTCTTTCCTGCTTTGTATAATTATTGTGTGAAGAAGAATGTTAAAGGTGGGGTTCATGCCATGGGGATTTATATAGTATATTAGGTGGTGAATGTGAATCTGTCGTATATGAAAAACTAATAATTAAATAATTAAAAAGCACCATAAAGCTCTTCTTGACTATTCACCCTAAAACACCTTTAATTTTCTAGGAGTAGAAGAATATATTGGTATTGGTAAATGGTAATAATAATGCTCTCTATCCATAAAGTGCCTAGCTCCATAATTGGTATTATATTATTTAATTTGGATTTTGGATTATTAATGACAACATTATTATGAATGGAATTAAAGTGCATGCACCCCTTAATGGAATATGGACAGCAACAACACAAGAGAAGACAATATGTCTCTGGTGCATGGTGAAAGGGATTGGAAGCAGAAGAGAAGCTAAACAAAAAGAAACAAGGGACAAGTAGTTGTCATATTCATCATGAGACTGTTAAAATGTTGCATGGGAAGTGAAGCAAAAGAAGTGATGATGGATGGATAGGGATGGTCTCAATCTTCAAACAGTACAGTGGTCAATATGGGTACATAGCATATACCAGTCACTCACCATTAACCTTGCCCCTTCAGTCACGGGCTTGTGTTTCCTTTCCCTTATTTTTTTGTTTTTGGTTTCTTTCTTCCATTCCCCTTCACTAGCTAGTGGCCAAATGTTTTATCACATGCACTGACACCATTCCCTGTTTTATTCTTTATACTCTTCTCTTCTCCACACTTCTTATCAATATCAGATTCTCTCCCTATAGGCAATTAGGCATGGCCTACCTCTACTCCCATTCAATTCCTAAAGTATAACATTTATTATTATTATCATTTTTATTTATGTACTACAAATTCACATGCATGATGACCATCATAATATATAGTTTCTTAATGATATATTCTTTGATCACCTCGGACTAGGGAATGTATGTGAAATCAATGCATACTTAACTATTATATTCACAACCATAACTACATCTTCTCTTGTTTTATTTGATGCACACTTCTGCACATTAATGATTTAAGTAGTGTTGCATGTATTTAAAAATATATAGTTCAGTTACATCAACAACAAAACTGTTGGGGCCACAATGGATAAGGAATGGTATATAAAAGAATTAGTAGTTTATACATTATCAATACACTGAGTAGTTACTGACACATACAATACAATAATGCATGAATTGATGATATATATGATACATGTGTTATTTAATTAATCCAAGTAGGGAATGATCCTTATGGAATCAACAGGGGGTGGGATTGGCTGGTCATTCTCTATAGCTAGAAAATGCCAAACATATATAACATAAAAAGACAATGGAAAAGGAATTGTGAACTGTATATATCCCATTATTCTTGCACAGCCAAGCACTAGAGCTATATATTTGTAGCCTTACAAGGCAAAAAGAAACTTTGGAATTTAGTAGTTGCATGTCTCCTTAAATTGCTCTTATTAGCCTTGTTTTCTTCTAGGCACTAACCTCTCTTTTTTGAAGGATACGTATAGTAGAGGGCTACTATTAACCTTGTTTTTCATACTATTTTGTTTGTATCAAATGGAAATGGTAGAAAGAGTTCATGTTTCCACTGGTTTAGCCTTGTCTACTTGTGCTTGACGCGTCTCTCTCCAAATTGGAGATTGATTTGTATTTATTTATTGGCTTGTAGCAAAAAGATCCTATGCACTTTTTTTTTATCTGCATTTCGTCCATGGAATATAATCCACCAGACTCACATGCCCAAAATATGGATTATGGAGGCAGTAGTTTTCTGTAAAGTGAAACATGTCTATGGGCATGGTCATCGTCATGTCTTGGGTCTCTACTTCGAGGCAAAACATCTACAAGCATGTGTAAATTGGATATTATTTTGCCTCAGTATTAAAGCATCATATATATATAATACGTTCTCATCAAGTTAATCATTTGTATGTAGATGGATTTAATTTTAGAACAGCGCAGCCAAAAACGTGGCCAATAACGATGTACATTACGTGATTTAATCACCATATATCACATTAAATCTCATTCAAGTTTATATATGCAACTATCCAACCAGGGTGTATGTGTTTGGTTTGGCGTTTAGAAAGAAAAAAGTAGGTTCAAATTTTTTGAAATTTTAATTTTTAGATTCATCGTCCGAGTACTAGGGATAATAAACATAATAAATATCTTCCCAAGAGATTAAATTAATTTTGGGTTCACCAACGATCGAACTCTTGACCTTTCGGATCTAGCGTTTTAATACAATGTTATGATCCGACTCCTCCAAAAAATTTTAGCTGACAAAAAAAAGGTAACACTAATGGTTATATCTCTACTACTCCATAAACCTCTATTGTATACATTGTACAAATATTCCATGACTCCTCATACTTTCCCTTATTATTATTGTCTTCTTCTTTTCTTGTTTATCTTCTTTTTATTTTACTTTCTTAATAAAAATAAAAAAATTAAATAAAAAAATACATAATGTTACAAAATCAATAAGAAGAGGAGGAGAAAAAAAAAACAGCAACAGTAGCAGCAATAAAAAAACGACGATGAGGATGAAATATACTAAGAAGAAGAAGAAACACTAAGAAAAAGGAAGAGAAATGCAAAGGAAGAGGAGGAATGTGGGATATGAATATTAGAAGAGGAACGCGAAAAAAAAGGGGGGTTATTTTAGATGAAAATTACATGAATTTTGTTGGATTAAAATTAACTGGTTGAATTTAATATGTAGTGGGACTGTTACTGATATTGGTACAAAGAGTTCAAACTATAACTGTGATTCCAGTCTCTAGATACTAAATAAGCACTACCGACCACCGTTTCCTTTTTTTACACCGTAGCCAAAGAACATGTCATGGTATCTTCTTTCGCATAGCATAATTCACGGTCTATTCTCTTCAAACTTGAATTATACATCCTCTTTTCTTTTTTATTATATATATTTATATATATCAAAAAAAGAAAAAGAAAATCAGATTCTTATTAGCATATAAATGTTAAAACTCAAAATCTAAACCATATATTCCGATTAATCAACTCAACTCTGCTGTATTCAAATTTCAAATAGTGTTAGCTTTCTGTACTGATTTCTACTATTCTATTCCAAGTTAATATTGGGTTGGCTAATTAATTAAGTGGCTTTAATTTAATTTATACAGAAACCTATTAACAGATTAACTGTATTTAGCACAAGTAGTAACAGGCTTAACAGATTAACAGAAACATTGCTTAGCTTGCTTTTTGTTCCTGGGTGTTTGATATCATGGTTACACTTCATGACAATCTAGACATCAACACATTTTACCAAATGTTAAATTGCATGTGAACAACATCAACAATAACTCTTAAGCGGCATAAACCAACGACTTAGACAATGACTTTTATGAACAATGTGAATAATGGACTTTAAAATTGGCCTAATAAAGTAAAAACACACTACACCCAAAATTATCCACTTAGATTTTAATATTAAGATAATCATCCGCACACCTAGTGAATTGAACATTCGATATATTCATTATTCACATTATTTTGTATTTTCATTGTCTACCTATATTTTTTTTAAACGAAATTTACAAAAAAAACATTGATATCAAAGTATGCTTGTAATGCTAATAGACCTAAAAGTAAAATACTCTAGAAATATGCTAATCTGTTGAGAAAAATGTTGAAGGTGGCATTGTTCCAAGGCATATGCTATTTCTAACTAGATATATATACTATACAGCATTCATTCATTCATCTTCGAGGGTATGTGGCCAATTTTCAGTGCAGCTACAATTACAGGGCAATTTCTCTTTTGGCAGGAGACCATACCATAATAATTAATAAATAGGTCTGTGCTCGCGCCAAAGGGGATTTGTCCAGCAATTTTTGCTGCAAATACTTTTAATATCTTTTTTCATATTATTATTCAACATGAGCTTAGTTATTCTACAAAGTCTTCCTAGTATATATATACTTTCTTTAATCTATTTACAAGACGCTTTTTTTAAAAATGCTAAAATCATCAAAGTTTTTGACAAAATAATAAGACTTCAATTTTGATGCGTTACACATTTATGTAATTATAAATATTTTTAGATAATTATTTATACGATTAATGTAAAAGATAATTATTTTTATTAATATGATATTATGTTATTAGATATACGTGCAAAACAGTGCAAAACAGTTTTATACTAACAGTGAATCAAAATTTAATTCAAATAATAAAATAATGTCATTAATTTTTAAATGAATAATTAGTTTCAATCATTTTTATATAAAAGCAATATGTTTTGGTGAACCTTGCTTTTATATATATAAATTTGAGAGGCTAATAAGGTACTTTCATAGGTTTTATAGCTAAACTAATGTTTAACCTTTCTATAAGAATTTAGGCATTTCATATGAATGCACATAATAACTTATTTGGATATAACGACAGTAACTTAAGATATACCGACAGTAAATTATTAGATAAAATTTTAATTATTATTTATTTGTATATTGTCAATCAATTACTATGCTATATTAAATGTGAAATTTTGAAGACATAAATAATCTTTCAAGTAACTACTAATTTAGTATATGAAAGATTGCATTGACAAAAAATTGTGAAAAATGTTATCAACAAAAAATTAAAAAGAAATTTCAATAAAAATGATTAATTGTCAATTGAATTACCTGGAATTAAGGTTAACGTGCTAGTTAACAATTATTATAAGAGTTTAATTTTGATGTATTGATAGTGTAAAATATTTTACACTGCAATTACATTCGTTCTTTTGGATGACCATTTACGCGGTCAATGTGAAAGATAGTTATTTTTATTTAAAAAAAGAAATTAAAATTTTTTTAATTTAAAATTAAGGTATTTTAAAATAAAAAAAAATAAAAGTATGGATAATTTTGTAATTATAATAATTATTAACTGTTAAACTTTAATTTCAAGTACCTTAATTGACAACTCGTTACTTTTGTCAAAATTAATTCTCTTTTAAGAATTTTTTGTCGATAACATATTTTAGGATTTTTTTTGTCTGCATTTGAATTTTTTGGATACTAAATTAATAGTTACCTCATAATATTTTTTGGGTGTTCCTCAGTTCGGCAATTTAAGAACTAATTTGTCGTAGATCTGAACTCCATTTAAGAGTTTGTCGTTGGCTAATAAGTTGCGACAATATATATAACGATATTCAAATTTTCGATACTTGTTTAAATGAATGAGTGAGCTAACTAGTCAACCAACTTAAGTTGGTTGAAGACATAAATAATATACTACATAGAATTTTGTTATACATTTGGGCCTTGTAGTGAAAATAGGTTTATCTACTTTTTCCTTTTGTTAATAAGAAGTAAAAAGTTTAATATACGTAGACACACCCAGCTGACCAGTATCCCAACCGCCTCCCTGAAATGGGCCAGCCTGGAATCAGCCCGAAGTTGAAGCTTAAGTGACTGCCCAACTTAAAATAAACGGGAGCCTTCTTCACAAGTGGCTTTATTTATTAAGAATTTAAGATTATCTAGATCTTGACCCAAAAAACAAAAGATTATCTATATAAAAAAAATTCAAAGTTTATTTTGTAATAAATACATTGTAAAATATAGAAAAATGTAAAACTTTTTAATAAATAATTTTTATATCAAACATTGGATTTAGCTAAAAAGTACATTTGTAGGCATTGATTAAGAAAGTGAAATAAAAAGTTTTGATTATTGTAATTTATTCAAAGTAGTTTCTACTCAAAATATTCTTAAGTACAAAGCACAATGACTTATTAACAGGACTCTGAAACATTTAATAAGTATCTTTAAAAAGAAAAAAAAAATACTGTTATGGGACCCCTACTATTTTATTTATTTATTTATTTTTTTGGGTCAACAGGGACCCCTACTATTAAACTCAATTTTATTCAAAAATGAAGAAAATACAATTTTGTCCATATCTGTATCTGTCTCACATACCCCTTAACTTAAAATACCTTGATTATATCTAAATATTTACTACTCAAAACATTGCAGATAGCATCAGAAACACCTAAAAAAGATCGTAGTCTTTTTATGTCTAAATATTTCTTTTTGAAGATGCGTCCCTATACAAATGCACGATTAAATAACCGAATATGATTTTTTGATTATATGTCTAAGAAACCATAAAGGGAAAGTTCTTTATGGCACTGCTTTTAGAATATGATGACAAGCTTATAAACTAAACGCAGAAAGATTAATTGTCGTGTTAGTGTATTAGGAATTTCATATCTGGAAAGAGGTGCCTTCGGCTTTTGCAGCTTTGGAAGGTCACCAACCTATAATACATATATTATATTATAATTCCCAAAAGAAAATATTTCATTATAGTAAATAAAGTAAAAAATATATTAATAATTTTAGTATGAATAATTATATATAATTTAAAATTGATATCAAATATGAGTGGTCTCTCAATAATGAATACAAATATTTTTCATCTCTAAAAATTGAATTTTTTTTAAATTATTATAAATTAACAAATTGATTACATCTAAGACCTGATGAGTACATAAAATTGTATTTGACAGGAATATAGAGACACAAAATTATATTTGACAGATGACACATATATAGAAATACTGAATTAATATATTTTATATCTATTTTAACACAAAGGATATTTATTTTTTATTAATTTTTTATTATTATATTTTTCTTTCTAAATTTTTTGAATAAAAAAATAAGAATAAATTGAATTTTCATAATATTTATGACTAAATAAAATACAACAATACTCATTTTTGTATATTATTTTCAATATCTTATCTTATCCCTGTTTTCATAACGAAACAAAGCCTTATATCTTACATTTTATCTCGTTTAGAGATGTAACTTGTAAAACCTTATATTCGAGTGTCATTCCCTTCCTCAAATAAATATAGAGAGAACCTATAACTTGGTTATTGATGTAGAGAAAGGAATAAAAGCACGGAATGCGAAAAGGAAGGTATTGTCCCAAAGGATATGCCAATTGCAGAAGGCAATAAATAACGTTGCCATGCTGCCATTGGTGAGTGTGAGATTAATTCATAGTTGCAGATGCATTACAGGGCGAGTTCTCTATTGGCAGGTACCTCACTATACCGTTTATAGTGTAGCTTCCTGCCAAAGGAGATTTGCCCAGCGATACTACTGCAATTCTCTATCACCAACTGCTTCATTCGTCATATAAATTAATAATTGCTATTTTCTCACCTCCTTGTTTCTGTTTTTATTTCATATCTTCTTTTTCTTTAATTTTATTATATCCTTTTTTCCTTTTTAATTCATTTTTTGGTTTATTTATTATTTAAAATTATTCTGTTGAAATTGTTGCACTTGCAGTGATTAGTGATTGTATTGCTATTCATGATCACTAATAATAGTCTAGACTTTTAAAAAAGGTTTAACTAACATGTATCTTAAAAATACATGATAAACTTATAAAAGAAATTTAAATATTTTTATTTAATGAAGATAAAACAAATATATTGAAAATCTAAATTTTTTATATTTTTAATTAAAAATTTTAATTTGTAAACTTACTTAACATGTGTCATAATTTTTTTTTTAAATTTTTTAATTTTTTTAAAGATACATGTTAACTAATCTCTTTAAAAAAATGTTATGATGTAATTTGTAGTTGCATAGCTGCAATTTATTACGTAATTTTTTGTGCATTTCTTTTTACAATTTTTTATATGCAATTTAAAATTGAGAAAGAAGATTATCAGAATTTATTATTTTTAGTCATCCATTAAATTTATTTAGTATAATAATTTAATAATATACTTTAGTCTATATTTTTAAATATTAATGATTAATTATTAGCCAAAAATAATAAATTCTCACTACAAGAAATTTGTGCAGATATCGTCGGTAATATATTTACCGTCAGATTTAGTGTTGAAATAAATCTGACAGTATAAACTTTACCGGTAATAATTTATTAGCAGATTTTTTTTCGTCTGTCGCTAATTATTGTCGAAAATTTTCTGCCGATAATTTTTACCGCCGGATTTATTTTCCAGTAAATCGGATGGTAATATATTATTAACTAATAATTAAAGTAATAATTACTGTTAGTTTTGATTTTTTTTTAAAACAATTCTACTCAATCCGATCAAATTTCAAATAACAATTTTAAATAATAATTTTAATAACAAGAAATACGTTTCAATACAAACATAAATCTTACAATGCTAAAAAATTACTCATTAATCATTATACTCATCATTTTAACGTTGTAAAAATAGTATCACACCGTCAAATACTCAACTATAACTAATTTGAAAAAAAGAGAATCTCAAAATATAATCAAAGACAATCATGCAGAGTAATGCCAATCACAACTATATTTAGACTAAGCTTTTCATATGAGATCCGACAACTTAGCGTGAGGTAGTTTGTGTTTCTAGGTTCACACACAGGCTCTGTATCCTTGGCAAGAGAAAGTATCTTCGACAATTGAGTCTTTTACCTTATGGTTCAAACTCTACATAAGGAAATGAAATTATCACTTACAATAGAGTAATCAACTACTATTTACAATGAAAAATCACAAGTATGCATAGTAGACTAATTGGTCACATAAAAAATCAATAAACAATATAAACCACATTACCCCGTAAAGAAACAAATCTCAATATAAAGAAAATAACTAAAACTACTTGAATGTATTTTAATCCCAACAACTAGATTAGAAAGGAAGAGACTCATCTCAAAAATTATGAAACACAAATCAAACTTAATAAATGAAGAATCAAGACAATGTCAGATATAAGAATCAAGAACAATTTTTAATTCAACTTAATGAATAAATATTGAACAAAGTTGAAAAAAATCAAAAAAAATCTTACTAGTTGTTACCTCTAATGCAATTATTGTTAGAGTGAGATATAAGCCATATTTGACAATTTTTCATAATCTAATTTAATCAATTTGTGTCAAATACAAGAATCAATAATAGAATGATGGAATTAGCTATTCTCCTAGAAATATGAATTAAATATTCTCTTTTAAAGCACATCACTTTAAAATGCAGAAATCCTTAAATTATTTATCTACAAAGTGGAATAATATCTTATTCAATTTTTCGAGTCCAGAGCAACCAATTCGTATTCATAATTAGTAAAATCAATTCAACAATTAACAAAATCAGCATATTCATAGTCAATAAACTCAATCCCTAATCTAATTTAACAATAAAGTTAACAATAATAATATTTCAATTATTTCAATATTTTAAGTTCAACCTCTTCCATATTCTAATCAGATTCATAAATCATATTCTAATAAATAAATCAACTATTAAAAATTAATATAAAATATTAGAATAACTAAAAACTTATATGTTGATTGTTGTTGTAGTTACAGAATTGAGCAATGCAATGCAGATAGCAACACCCACAAAAGAGAGGTGAGGGAGGGATGGGGACACGACGCGACACGGCGAGACGCGAGCACTCACCAGACATTGGGTGTAGTGATGGCGGATGAGCAGAATACAAGATAGAAGGAGAAACACAGCTAGCGACGAGCACGCGAGGGACGACAAGCGGAGGAGGCACGACGAGACGCGAGTGTGCAGTGGATCCGGTGAGAGCACATGATGTGGTGTATCTGGAGGAGACGCGATTCGCAAGCACACGATGTGGTAGATCCGACGAGAGGCGCAGCGACAAAGGCGAGCGTGTGGTGGCAGTGAACCGAGGTGAGAGTGAGGGGGCTGGGGGAGAGGGGGCGGTGTTGTCCCTCTATGTGCGGGAGTGAGAGTGAGAGTGAGAGAACTGGGGGGTGGGATGGGCCTAGGATTTTTTGCTTTTTAATGAGGGAGTAGGTTAGAGAGAGTAATACAAAAATGGGAGGGGAGAAGAGGATTTGCAATTTGAATTTAGGGTAAGATTATCGGTAGATTTTGGATTTATCGGAGGAAAAATTCACCGATAATACTTTGTGAGTGACCAAAATAATCCGACAATAAATTTGACAATATTCAATATTTTTCTTATAGTGTCTGATGAATATTTTTTTGTAAGTATTAAATATCATTCAATAATCCTGATAGGTACCAGAAATCAAGGAATAGAGTAGATTGTTGTGAATGTGAGAGAAAAATAGAATTAGGTTTACTATAGAGAGGAGATAAATTGTATCGAATGTTTTACTGAATAGTGTAATACCTTACACAAGAGACAGATATTACTATATATAGCAATATTCCTAATAGAATTAGAGACTAATTCTAACAGAAACCAAAGCTAACAGCACAATAGAATAATAGAATTGTAGTTAGTGAACGTTCTTTATTCTTGGGTTTCTGTAACACCAAGTTACATCTCTTATTCTAGGCTTATATTCAACACCCCTGCAAACTCATGGTCGGTTTGGATAAGACCCTAAATTTGGTTTTGAACCTATTAAAATTAGGAAAGGAGAATGGCTAGGTTAACAAATCTGCCAATTTGTTATAGGGATATGGACAGTTATCAGTTGCTATCTGTTGACCTTTTTTCTAATCGAATGAAGGTTTAGATCAAAATTTTTTGTCTTATTGTGTAATATGGTTAGTTATAAACATAACTGTACTGATGTTATCATTATAAATCATTGGTATATTGAAATATTTGATATATAGCTCAGAAAAGAGATTTAAAATCCATCTCAAATCAGTTTCAGCTGTTGTAATGCTTCAAAATTCAACCTCTCCACTTGATTTATTCATTGAATGTTGCTTTCTACTGCCCCAAAATACAAGATTGGTTCACAAATAAATGCAAAAATTATTGGTAGATCTTCTATCATCTAAATCAGATTTCCAATCCAAATCTGCGAATGCGAACAATTTTTAAGTCAATACATGATTAAAATAAAATTCTTTAGTCATTAGTACTAGCTAAATATCTCAATATACGTTTGACACACTTTCAATGAGACAATAAAGAAAGACTGTGCATGTATTGTGAAACTTTGTTCACAGCGTATGCTATGTCCGGCCGTGTCAAAATAGCATATTGAAGGGATCCTACAATAGAATGATAGTTTGTAGGATTTTCATAAATGTCATTGCCATGAATAGATAGTTTAGTAGTAGTGATCACAGAGGTTGACATTGGGTGTGCTTCTTGCATATGAGCGCTAGTGAGAAGGTCTCTAATGTATTTAGATTGAGATATGATATATGAGTCTCAAGCAGTTTTTGTAGCTTCTATTCCTAGAAAATAATTGAATTCACCTGAGTCCTTGAGTGTAAAAAGAGAACGTAATTGATCGATGTATAAGAGTTGTGATTTACGAACAAGTAATCAACAAGTTGCATTTTATGCTTATTAACCATCCAATTTCACTTTTATTATAAATCCACCACTTTTACTTGATTTCACTTTGACCTAATTACACCACTTCTAATCCAAACCCGCTTTTCACCATAGCCAGCCATCCGTCACCTATCCCAGCATGCAGTCTCCCTTGCAGGCGAGGAAGCTCCTCAGTGCCGTTGTCTCCCGCCGTCACCAATGCCGAGTGCAGAGGAGTCGTTCCATATTAAGAACAAACATCTCATTCGCATTAAGAACAAAAATCCTATTTGCATGAAAAATAAACATCCCATTTGCATGAAAAATAAACATCCGCATGCGCGATGGAGGACGAAGTTGGACTGCTTACAGCGGCGCGATAGAGGTGAGGGGGGAAGAGGCAGTCCCCCGCGGCGCGACAAGGTTGGGTTGCCTGCAGCGACAGACGGGATGGAGGTGCGATGAAACTGGGCTGCGTGCTGCAGTTGGAGAGGCGCGACGAAACACAGGTGTGTGTGTGGCGGTTGCAGACGCATGAGGAAGCCGGAACACTTGCGGTGGTTCGTGAGAGACAGTAGAGGGTTGTGGGGAGTAGGGATGGGGTGCGGTGCAAATGTGAGGAAAAAGATTTGTGGTTATTGAAAGTCAAATTCAAAACAAGGATTATATCTAATTAATTCAAATTTTAATTTTTAAAATTAAAATTATTTTTTTAATCTATTATTTACATTGTTAAAAAAAAAACATTGTTCCTAAACTTTCTCTTAAGCTAAATGCCCTATTAATCAATACACCGGAGGCAGTTCATGACTTTTTGCCCGGATGCTGAACCACAAGTGATCATTGATTCATTGTAATGCAACTTCCATGCACCATAGGATGATAAATGATGTGTAGATCGGCAAGGATTCGAAGCTCACTTTTGTTAACTTTAATCTTGTACTTTATTTTATGCGGGTAAAATTCTTGTCCTTTATGTTAATTAAGTAAAATAATTTTAACTAAAGGTGAGAATATGGTTCCAAAAGAAAAGAATAAAACCATATGAAAGGTTAGAAATAGGAAGTACAAACCATAGGATATACCAATTTTACCAACCCATAAATAACATGCACAGCCATGCATTTCTCTCCCTGTGCCTTGCCAGTTGCAAATGCATTACAGGGCAAGTTCTCCTCTGGCAGTTTTCCACTATTATTATTTTATTTATTTATATGATAATGTTAATTAATTAGTAGTGTGTAGTCTGCCAAAGGAGATTTGCCCAGCGATTCTCATGCAACTTTATTTCAACTCCCTCACTACTCACTAGCATTATATTCATTTATTTTTGACGTCCCTTTCTCATCTTTCCCTTTTTATGCTCAATTTGTTAAAGAAATAATGTTAATTATATATATATTTATCTTTGATCAATTTTATGGTGTCTTTTATTTAATCTTTGATGTCTAACTTTTGTCTAAATTATTTTTTATAGTAACTTTAAAATATTTAAAAATTTTAATATTTATACTTTTAAATTTAAAATTAATTATTTAACCTATTTTAATAATTAGACAATATCTTTTAGACACCATAATAAATACCTTTATCTTTTCTCTACGCTTATGATTCTGTAAGATTATTATATTCACAAAAATCAGAATATGTATGTATTTTGTTCCTTGTTTTTATGAGAATCCGAAGCATATGTATATATACATCTAAAAATACCTGGAATTACTTTTCAACATGTGTAATGTGTATTACAAGCATAGAATAATCCAAATAATCAAATGTCCATGCACTTATTGCTATATAATTCCTATATAGCTCGCTGCTTCAAGTTTCTCCATAAAGCAAACAACTTTTTTGTGGTCCATTATTATTTATTTCATAGTGACTGATAGCAAAATCTTGAAAGCATATATGTGTAAGCATTGAGAACATTCTCTAGTATCTTCCTTCCCTCTCTCTCATCACGCCTCTGCACCTATTCTTTTTAGATAAATGCTATGGTACCTAAGTTATTAAGTTATGGTGTCTAATTTACTAAAAAAAGATAAATAAATAATATTTAATAAACTTTAACTATTTTATTTTTATTTTATATATTTTATTTTTTATCTATAAAAATAAGTTAAACAATTTAAACACAACAATAAAAAGTACCATAGAGTCCATTTAAAGCTTATATACTTTCTCTATCTTTTTCATTGATCTCGATCTCTTTTCCTACCCGACCAAAATCAGATTCCTTATGACTTAATTACTAGCAGCTAGTAATGGTCGTCGTATGAACATATAACACAATCGAAGATCATAAATTCTGATTAATTGAATACTTTACTATGCCTGAAACATGTAAGCATATTGCATGCATGCATGCTTCAAGTTTTATTGAACCTTATATGTTTACATAGGGGCGTATAAATAATTAATTTTCTTTCCATATACAGATAGAGATATAGAAATAACTAGAGAAATGTTATCGGCCACACCAAAACTTAATTTCATGATACTATTTAGTTACTTGTTGGCAAGAGTTCCATCTGTTTTAAATGTTTCATGAATAATTTGCCCTATCTCATTATATTATTAATAAGTATAAGAAATCATCTACTTTTAATTAAGTAATATTAATATTTTTTTATTGCAAAATTATTATAGAACACTCGTTTTACAGATTATTACAATCAAAATCAAGAGCATCTATAATATCTAGAGTTTTTTTCGGTCGAAGATAAAATAGTTTGAGTTCTAGGTAGCCAAAAATTAATTACAATATAAAATTGTTATATAAAAATTCTCATTCTCTTAATAAGTTAGTAATATATACCTTCTTATCACTTATTTTTCTTATCACCTATTATTTTTCTGCGTATTTGGAGTCATTAATGTTTTTTTCAAAATCAATTTCAGTTTCTTCCAAATTAAATCCCTAAAATTTTATTCCACTCATATTATTATTATTAAAATGCATTTTTCCTGCAGAAATTATGGAGGTTAAATTTAAAAATTTTAACAACTTCTATTATACAACTCATATTTTACATATAAACTATTATAAAATAAAAAATAAAAGATTACATATAAAAAAATTAAAAAATAAATTTTTAAAAATAATTATTATCTCGTCATATTAAAATCAATAAATAAGCATACATATAAATATTAAATAAAAAATATTAAAATAATTAAAATCATGACCTATTAATGCACATATTAGATAATTTGAAAAATACAATAAGACATATAGTTTAAAATTTGGTAATATTAATTATAAAAATTTATTAATTATAAACATCATATGTATGAAATTATGAATATTATGAATAAAAATTATGGATGTTATTAATATGAAATTATGGATGTTATGAGTAAATTTATCAATTGAATAAATAAATTTAAGAATTTGATATTTTTTCAAATTCAACGATGAAAAAATTTAAAAATATATGTGTTAATTTGATAGTTACTTATGCAATAACTAAAAAATAATATGGGTATAGATGTAATATATATCTAATAAACATGAATTTAAATTTTAGATGTTAGTTGTATGTAATTATGGATGTTATGTACATAAGCTTATGAATGCAATGTGTATGAACTTAGTTAGTACAATATAATTATAGATGCACATAAATAAAAAATTAAATCAATTTATTACCATACCTCGTCAAAGCTAGTGTAGTTTTTCATATTCTCGAAAATTGATTGATGGACAATAATCTCATCGGGTGAGTTTGTTATGTTGTTCAAATTATTCTTCAACTCCTTCTTATAAATTTCCTTGCCATATTCTAATTGTGCTTGTAATTGAAATAGAGTTGTGATTTTTAGTTGGAGGGAATAAACAACCTTCATGATCTAAATTAACAATGAAAAACCTATTAAACTAAACTTTCACATTTGTCAATCGTTTGCCATAATAATAAATGAATTAAAGAAAATAAAAATCAATTACAATTAAAATCATTTAATTAATATTATTACCGTTTTAAATTATATTCTTAAATTTAAGATTTGAACCTCTCTTTAAAGATGTTATTCCATTAGTGTCTATTTATTAAGTATGGGAGAGAGAATCATATGATATTATAATATTTAAATTATAAAAAGAAATATTAAATAATGATTATAAAAATGTCTAATAGTTAGGGATATGATATTATAATTAATATCATTAATAAGTGAAGCTGATAAAAATATAATAAATATATTGATAAAAGAGTGAGATAGAAAATTAAAATATTATTAAATTATATAAATAAAATAAATAATGAAAAATTTTGATTAATTATAACTGAAAATTTTTTGTTACCAAACTTTTTCCTTCTATTTATGAGTAGCTTATTATTAGTTCCAAAGCATTATTATCATCGAAATTTTTGTACACTATGGCACATTAACTATATTTAATTCCTCTTTAAGGAGGGACCAGTAATTTTATTAAATTATGGCCACTTGTTAGTATGTAACTAGTAAAAGAAAAATGAGTAATCTTATATCATTGTATAAAATTTCAGACCATTTAAAATATTATTAATGACTACAAATTACAAAAATTGTTAGTCCCTAACATTTCTCTTTATTTAATATTAAACGTGCTTAGCAAATAGTGCATAATAAAAAAGAAGAGAAATGCTATTTGTATACCAAATCAGCCACTAAAATCAGCTACTGATATATTTGTGTATAAATACATGTATGATTTAATTTGTTTTTAATGTGTATTTATATTCTAACATGTATTTTATATTGGTGACTGATTTTAGTGTACACATAGCATAACCCTAAAAAAAATGCAAAAAAATTATTAAAATTTATTATTTTTTATTATTATTTAGTCATTAATATTTAAAATATTAAATTATTAAATTAAAAAATTAAATTAAAAAATTAAATTAAAAATTAAATAATGACAAAAAAATAATAAATTTTAATGATTTAAATTTACAAATAAAACAAATAAGAAAAATGATATAATTGAATGGTTTAAATCTACAAATAAGAAATATATGGACTATGGAGTGGGGGTGAGGCGGAAAGAGATGGCGCTCCAGAGTGGCACGCTCGTGCCGTTGCTATTTCCGAAGCACAGTTCAGGCGCCATGGCACATGCACAAGAAATTCGGGTCTGTACCAACCGCACTTGCCGCAAACAGGGATCTTTTCAGACCCTCGAAACCCTCTCTGCCCTCGCACCTCCCAACCTCGCCGTCAACTCCTGCGGCTGCTTGGGCCGCTGCGGCGCCGGCCCTAACTTGGCAATCCTCCCCGATGGCTTCATCGTCGGCCATTGCGGCACACCGGCTCAGGCGGCTCAGCTCGTGGCCACCTTGTTTTCCAGAGATGATGCCGATGCCACGAGCAGTTTGGAGGCCCTGGCTTTGAGGAAGAGAGCCGAGATTGAGTTCCAGAATCGAAATTTGAGTGAAGCTGAGTTGCTTCTCTCACAGGCTATAGATTCAGAACCCTTTGGTGGCATGCATGTCCTCTTTAAATGCAGGTAATTCTTCAACAATCACCACTTTAAACTTGATTATGATGATATTGGACTGAAACTGTTTCGTATCATATTGATTCAGGTCAGTTGTAAGGTTGGAATTGGGCAACTACCGTGGGGCCCTTCAAGATGCTAGGGAGGCTTTGAACTTAGCTCCTCGCTATTCTGAGGTCACTAACTCTTGATTCATGTGTTCTTGGACCTTCCATATAAATGCCTAAAATGTTATTTTCTCATTTGTATTTGCTCTGCTTATGACGAAACAAACAGAGGCTGATATTTAGATATAACTTATCATTTAAGGGTTTGTCTTAAATTTAAATGCACTTCTATTGTTGTAGAAACTTGTCACCAGATTTCTTAATTCACTTTGCAGGCTTATATTTGCCAAGGTGATGCCTTCTTGGCATTGAATGAATTCGAATCAGCAGAACAATCATATTTAGCTTCTTTAGACATAGATCCTTTGATCCGTCGCTCTAAATCATTCAAGGTAGCATTGAGTCTTTGACTTTGGATATTCTAATTGTATGTATGTCACTCTTCTTTCTACTGTCCCGTCTGTATTCTTGAGATCTTGGTTAGATGCATGTATACAATTTTGAATTGGCTATTGTGCTTGAATAATTGTTTTCTTTTTTGGTTTACATTAGGCCCGAATATTAAAGCTTCAGGAAAAGGTTGCTGCTGTTAATACGTCATAAGATTTGTGTTGTGAATAAAGATCCAGTCAATTCTGATATCGTGATCATGTACATTCGATTATTTTATATACTTTCTCCAGGTATGAAAAGGAGCCTTTTCTGTTGTTCAGTGTGTTATATTAGGCATGATAGGGTAATATAGTATTATGTGCTATGTTCTTGTACCCTTTTACATTAATTAGTTTTGGTGTACTATCAATGTAAGAGTTTTATCCTGTTATCAAGTTAATCAGTTTTGCTAATGTGTCCTTTTTTTATTAGCCCTTACAGTTAGATACATTAATAATAAGTATAAAATTAGATCAATGAAAATGAGATAATTTATTTTTCCGTATGTCTAGGTGTTTATCAAAAAGACACTATAGGCTTAAGGCTCATAATGTAGGCTGTAGATATATAGGCATATAGTAAATTGGTTTTTTTTCCCCTTTAAACATTTCAATTCCAAGAGTTGTAGAGATGACATGGGGCTATGAGACTCTTCTTTATTGTTATATGTATTAATGTAAAAGACTATACAATAGGACCACTTACAGATATCCTGTACAATTATGCAATGATACTTTATCATAATCAAACTAACCTACATTATTTCTTTCTTTCTTTTTTCCCTTTTTCCCCTTTTTTTTGACTTCTGAAGTTCTTAACTAAACAAGAGAGCATCTGGCTAAAGTTTAGATCATGCATAGTGGGAATCAATTCTATAATGTAGCAGCTGGTTTTAGCATACATAGAATCAACTTTGAACGCCATTTGCAGTCCATCGACAGCCATAAATGAAAATCTAGAAATAAAACTATATGGAACATGCTTTCAGAATTTTCTTTTGAAAGCTCAACTTATTTTATTATGACCCTCCAAGCTCACATAGGGGTGCATATATAATAGATTTCAAGTACCACTTAATAAATTATTTTGCAACTAAAAGTTGGCAGCATTGAAAACCTGTTCATTCTAAGTAATATTTTCTGACAAGTCAATTTTGAAATTAATCTGTGAGGGTGTCAGTCACCAGAACACTTATTATTGATAACTTACCTCTGCACAGGGGAATTTAGTTAATCACTTATCAATTTGGCTGAGGTATCAGAAATCATAATAATCCTTATTGAACACAAAATTCTGAAAAGTAAAATCATTGCCTCAAGCAAAACTTTTGTTCAAGAGATTAGTCATGCAACAGGACTCCATGGCTGATTTTATGCTGCTAATCTCTCCTATAATTAGTTATAAAGGGCAGCTTGATGCACAAGCATTCCGGATTAACATAGGATCCGGGAAAGGTTGCACCCAAAGGGTGTTAATAGTTATGTATTATAATAATTCTTTAACATAGTCAGTCAATAAAAGAATCTTGTCCATTTAAGTCCTATGAACCATTTTCTCCTATCCTATCAGAGCTCATTTATACTTCTAGTGGAATGAAATAGAATACAATGTATTCAGCTTCATTTTAAGCGAAGTCAGTTGATGTTGAGTTGACAGACCAAAGTAATAAGCTGATTCTTATAGATTTCTTCTTTCAGTTGATGTTGAGTTGACAGACCAAAGTAATAAGCTGATTCTTATAGATTTCTTCTTTCTCAAAATGCCAGTCATGTAAATTTTGTATTGTATCTATCGAACTATTTAATAAAGGATATTCCTCAATTATGCTCATAGATGGTATAAACCATTCAGATATCATAACTTAGAGTTCGTCAAGTCATACTGTCACCACCAAATATTTCAATTTTTTACTTTTGGGTTTAGAGTTGCATATTGCAATGCTTTCGTGATTTTTAAAATTTTATTAGGATCTTAAGATGTTAGGCACTTAGGCATAAACTTCCAATTATGAAAGTGAGACCAGTTATCAACCCATGTGAACTCCGGTTATTGTTATGGCTTAATAGTGTTGTACATTAGAAGATTGTTCTCTGCTATAACAAACACACATCTATAAATGAATTCTATTGTACTGTACATCAAATATTATGAATATATGGGACTAAATACCTCCTCCATTGACAAAGCATGTGAGTTATTTCCGAGGGTGAATAATAACATCTCATTTTGAAACGGTTAAATTGAAGTTCCTTTGAACAGTAGGAAAGATGCTGACAATTTCTTGATCAACAACTAACTATTTTGTGCCTTAGAATTCCTTTGGTGAGTAGTATATGCCAGAAGATCCACTCAGCTTCATCAACACCCCTCTGGCCCTCTCTTCTCCCCCCCAACCCCCGTGGACAGTAGTAATGCAGAAAGTACATAGGACTTCGTGCATTCAATGCTTTATGAAAGAGCTTTTGCCAAAGTAAAATTCCAAGAACATTAATCTTTTTATGTTGGATATGCCAAACGAAGAACAGCATATGCCATGCTAAATCTTGTGGAGACACAATCTTCACAGCCAAAATGGATTTTGATTCTATGTTGATCTTGAATGATTTATATTTAGATTTAGATTTTCAAAAGCTGACGGAAGAAGGAATTTTCAATAAACTGACACGACAGAAGAGACAAAGAGAAGGGGGGAGAGTACATGCCTCTGGATCTTCCTCCTCAGCCAGCTCATTCTCTTTCCTTTTTCTCTTTTTAAGATTGTTATTCTATTTCTATCTCTATGGGGCTGAAAAGTTGAAATACCACATATGATACGACCCTTTCTGCTCTTGGTCAGTTTTTAAAGTTTCCATTCCGTCTTGTCAAAAGAAAAGTCTTATTCTGCTATTTCTGACCCTCTAAAATTTGAGGGGCTGCATAATGGAAGGACCAAATAGTAATTGCAAGGGATCTTCACAGAATTTCAGGGTCTGAAGAGTTAAACCTTTTCATCTATCATCCGTATGCATGACATGTAGTTAAGTTAATAAATTCCTACATTCATGAAATGGCATTAAAAGAGTATTTGTTATTCAAAGGAAAAAAAAGAAGGGGAAGGGGACCAACCTTCTGTTTTGATTGTATCTTTGGCTTGGAGATAAAAAATTGGTGGATTTTTATATCATACTATGAATGCCGTGAATTCCAGACTTAATTTCTGCTTGATAAAACTGAAGTTATGACACAAGACAAACTTGTAAGCATATCAATAGTATTGTTACAATCTGGTTATTATCTTCAGTAAGCATTTCTCAGAGTACTTGGATTGTGTTTGTGTGTTTTATTTTAGAGAAGAAAGCAGGGAATTAAAAGGGGTTTGAAGAGAAAAATGGCCTCCCATTCCTTCTTTTTACACTCTAAACCCTTTGTTCTCTGAAGTAAAACTCACAAACATAACTTAGCGCTCAGGTGTATGGCCCCCTCTGACTTTGCACTCAAATTTTACATTTGTTATTATGTGAGATCACGAGCTATCTGTATAGGTGACTCATTTTAACACTTCAGAAGAGTAATTCCTATTCACCTGGGACAGATGCATGGCAACTAACTAGTAAAAAAAACAAAAGGAAAATCTGACAGATGCATGGGAAAAAAATTGTTGATTAGAAAAAAGAAGGAAATATCCACTTCTTCCCATGTTTTATGCTCATTTTCAAATACTAAAAAGCTTGACGTTTTGTTTGAACTTGATGAGTTGCCAAACGTGCCATGTAGATGGAACATTAACTTATTCAAAATTAATGTTGAGCTGGGCAGCCTAAAAGTGATACATTGGCTGGAACAGGAACAGTACTGAGAGAATAAGTAGAAGAAATGAAAATAGTTGACATGATTCCAACACCAGCAAGTACTCAAGTCTATCTATGACTTCGTGTTCTTGTTAGATGGATTTCTGAGGCACCTTAAAATATATTATCTCCTATAAAATGAAATCGTCAACCAATCAGGAGGCTCATATATCTCCTTTTCTGTTATTGAACGTTGAGTAGTGGGAACAAAATATTGGCCATTTGATTTAGATGATAGTATTCTAGTGAATGCAAACCAATTTGACAGCGATAGGGTAAAGAAATTACTAAAACTGGAATACTGAATTATAGTATTTAATATGTCTTGAGAAGAAACACACTCGTCCACAGTTAATTTTAATATTTTATAGCTTACTTATAAATTGTACATTAGCAATGCAAAGAACAAAATTGCTAACTGAAGCTTCAATGTCTGTCTATTAACTTAAAGCACATTATTATAGTGAATAAGCGTCTACTTAAGCCTTCTTGACTCTTGATGCTGTTGTCTTGGATAACCTCTGTTTGTGAGTCATCTCTCATTTTGTTTTTCTCTTCATGTTGCAGAAATTTGAAAATCTTCTGTATCCATCTGTTACATATTGAAAGGAAAAGCATCAGATAAGAAGTTCTATATATATTTGCATAGCTAACATGAAAGAAATTTAATAGGCTTACATATGTAATTATACTACAAGAACATAGCATGTGTCTTCTAGGACCTGAAAATTATACAGTTATTACAATTTATTAATCATAAAACTATCAAGTAAATGGCAGGGCAAATCTCCTTTGGCAAACTAGAAGAGAGCACGTTCAAGTTCTCTACTTCTGTGTGCCAAAGGAGAATTGCACTCTCATTCCGTTGACAGTGCAGCTCAAACTCCTTCAGGACCAAGTTTGCGTTTGAGGACATAATCACAAAATGGAAGTATATATATAGTAAGTTATAAGAGCACCTCCTGTTGGATATGCCTGTGAAGGAGTTGGAGCAGCAACAGCATATGCTAGCACAATTCCAAGTTTCCAATTAAAGGTTCTGTTTTGTTCTTTAATGGTCCTGATTCTCTCACCATCAATTCCTTTCAATAACCAAGGAGTGGTCTATATCAAGGTTTCTCTCTATTCTTGTAAAAAAAGATGCTTTTCTTTAGAGTAATTGGTCATAATCTCGTTCAATTGTATACATGCATGGAATATCAGTGTTTATATATCAATAATTTTTTCCATGCAGAAGTTGACTTGCTTTTCATCTGCATTATTAAGTTCATAACATGTTCCACTGTTACCATGATCATTATCATTCATGTTAGATATGCTTTCTTTTGCTGTGACACTTTTCTACACCGTAGGCAAAGAAATGATTGGATCGTTATATGTATGAATATGTACATAAGAAAGACAAAATCTGCTAAGATTATTATTTGTTTAAAGAGTAATCTAAAATTTCAATATTTGATCAATATTTGTATCATTGCCAGTAAATAACCAAAAGGTGGATTTTAAGTGCTGTAAGTAGTCAATGATTAGCCTCAAATCTCTCTTCAGAGGAAGAATATATGTTTAAACCTACTGATGGAGTTAGCTACTTGAATACAAAGATCCTGCTGATATTACTGGAATTGTATGAAGAAAAGCATAACATTTTAGTAATACTTTACTTTGAAATCAGAAGGGGTTGGAATTTGGAAATTAAACCAATTTGAAAGAATGCAATTAATTCAGGAATAATAGGTATTCGCTACCAGCATATTCTTGGACAAGAAAACAGAAAACACCAGAAGGGAATTATGCCTTCATTTAAGAATTAGTATCAGCCATTTATTACCTTGTAATACACTCTCATTTCACTGCTAAATAGACAGGTCTTCCTCATCAAACCTAAATGCATGGAATTTGATAAAACAAATATCTGTGGTAAAACCAATGAGAGAAAATGTGCAGGGGCATGAGCTGTGAGAGACTAAAGGCACAAGTTGGACCACTTTCTTTCTAGTAACTAGTTGCTTTGTAGAGGATGTGCTTGGAATATCCTTTGGCTAGTGCATATGTATATGCATTCATTTCTGAGTTAGTTACATCATCCAGTGCGTTATATATAAACAAGGGACACCCCCATATTATTGGTCAACAACAAGAAAGATCACACAGGTGAAGTCATGTGTGGGCACATTACAGGGCAATGACTTCTTTGGCTGTTGGCAATTCAACATCATCTTGTCATTCAAGTAGTTAGGCTCAGAAGCTTAGCTCACTGCCAAAGAAGATTTGCCCCGCAATTTTCCCTCACATTATATCAACATAAAGCTATGTATATATTGCTTATTGCTAATAAGTTATAACATGTTCATATCATAAGGCATGGTGTGAAACATGTGCTTTTGTAGCTGTCATTTTGTGTGTGGACTTTGGTCACGCAATGACTGCTGAGGAGTTATAATTAATTACAGTATTATACATGATGCATGGCTTTTAATTGTGTTATGATATGATGTCTACATATTGTAGGCTAGTTCCCAATAATTATGCAAAAATAAAATATCATATATAGGTTAGTTGCACATTATTTTTGCCAACCGTCATCATTACCACTGTCTTTGCAAAAATATCAACTAGGGAAAAATGTTTCTCGTCATTTTTTTCCTTTACTTTTCTTTTTATCTTTAGCTTCTTTTGGCAAAAGAATCCTCTGGTTCTCTAAAAAGTCTATGATATTTATTGGTAATTCGTCATCTTTATATTTTTGAGTTTCATCAATGTATAAAATGATAAGAATTATTGGTAAATGTGATAAAGGTTTAGAACATATTTCAAAATAATGTGAGTTCGAGTTTTTTCTGTCTTTGTGAGAACTTCTTTAGTATATAGGGTTTATAATTATCTCTTATAGGTGTTGCCTTGACCTGACTCTGGCTGAAATAATCTAAACTTCTATAAATTAAATTAAAAGTGTTCAAGAAATTTGAAATGGAAACAAGCACTCTGTATGCATGATTGCATGTACAACACGCAAATCGTGTCAGAAATATAATAATAACTGATTCTCACAATTTGTTTCTCAATTGAGGAGGTAAAATATAATTTTTTATTATGTATTTTTCAAATAGAACTAAAAAATTATGAAAAAAAAGTATATGATTTGTACTTTACACTCTTAATTAAAAAAATAATTAAGAGAATTTATTTTCTGTTGTGGCCAATAAATAAGTTAGTCCGATTTATTTAGGTCTAGTCCGTTTAAATTTGTGGATTATATGGATAGACTTATTTATTTTTTCGTTTGTTTACGGACAACAAATTTTTAGACCATAACCATTTATGATTAATCGCATATGTTATACGAGTTGGTCTATTTATTTTTGTTTTTGAAACAAAATAATTTTAGACAATTATTATTTTCAAGTAAAAAAATCTTAAATAAACAGAGACTTTTAGTTGATGAGTTGAGTTTTCAGGTTGGATTATAAAAATTTTGTTAAAGAAGTGCTCTCTTCTTAGAAATAAAAAAAAAACGTGTTTCTGTTTAATCTGCAAAGTCAGCAAACTGGCCTTTTAACCTGAAATTTAAATAGATCTAATTTTAAAGGTAAAAGACTAAAAGTTCTTAGTCGATTAATCCTACGAATTTAATCTATTTTATTGAATTTATAAAACATAAGCCCAAAAAAGGGGTGGGTTCTCAATTGGGCTTCACCCAATTATCCAGCGCATATCAATTTCTCCAAGGTGTTGCCGTTCTCTTTTAATCTTTTTGCAGTCATTGACTGTAAAATTCATTTCCTTTTTCATAGTCACTAATTTAGTTTGACACTTTCAGAAATTTTTTGTGAGAAAAAATGTAACGGAAGTATGCCACGCGACATATCATATAATCATATATCACATGTGACATATTACATACATTAATAACATCTTCATATTTTATTTTTATTAAAGTATAATCTTATTTTAAAAATATTTTACACATATAACTGATTGTGTATTACTACATAGTGATAGTAATATTTTTCCAATTCATTTAAATCATCTACACAGAGGAATATGATTAAATAACTGTATAAATATCGTTAATATATTAAAATAAAATTTTTTAAATTATATAAAGCATTTTAAATTATTTTTATATTGAAACTAATAATATATTATTTTTAATTCAATTAAAAAATATATATACTAAAAATAAAATTAAACATGTTTATAGATAATTATACTTTAGAAATTTTAAGTTCAAAAAATTTTTACTAGGGAAGTTATATTGCACCAAAACAGGTTTAGAGTTGATCAAGAAATTACATCGTCTATGTAATGAAACGCAAGATCGACAACAATCTTGTAGAAGAACCAACTAAATTGTTCTTCAAAAGATCTAATACAAAATTCCAAGAGGATTTCATAAAATGTGACGTATTGCCGCGGAGCAACTTCAAGTCGTCTCAAGGGTTTCATAGCTCATATAGAGGAATGTGAAGTCAACAACCATATTGCAAAAATCAAAAGGAACAATTGAGAGTATGATTAATCATATTACGCATAAGAAAACTCAAATCACGTCTTAAGAAAAGACAGTGAAATAGAAAATTTCAAAATGAGAAAAAGAAGGATAAATGATTCGTCAAACATGTGACAAGAATATAACATATCCGTCGACATACTCTAGTTAAAAGGAATACCTAATGTTTTCCAAAGATTTAAGGATCATTATCGTGATGGAATGAGTTTAATTCAAAACAAAACACGAAATTCACAAACGAGAGTAGATGAAATCAGGGGTTAATGTTTTTGGAAATCCAAGAATTATTTGTTGTACCAGAACAAATCCAGAATTAAATAAAGGAGTAAGGAATTTGTGAAAAAGGATATATATAGTGATAAGGATAATCATTTCAAAAATTCATGATACAACCAAATACAAAACCAAGTAAAGGCATGCATGAATGATAAGATAAAGGGTGGGCGAATAAGTCAATCACATTCCAAGAAAGAAGTAAAGAACAAGAAATCTCAATGCAATTGATAGAGAAAGAGATAATGCCAAGCACGAGTAAAGAGCATACATCAAAATAGAACCATTCCTAAAATTACGTTTCTAAACATAGTGATCCGCATCACCTCTTAATTCGAATTTGTCTTTAATAACCTATTAGTGTTCCTAATACACAAACCCATAGCATTAGGTTCACCAAACCAGATACTACAAAATATGTACGGTAGACTAATAGAGTTAAATCAGTAGATGGTCATGTGCAAAAAGCTCTAACTTTTGTCAAAGGGACAATACCTACTACATGACGGACATTCAGAGTATGCAATTGAAGCATAAGCAGTCCATCCCTCAGACTCACGAGGACGAACTGCTTTGATACCATAATGTAACACCCTAATATTCAAATTCTTATGCTCGAGTCATAAGTCAATGATAATAAGGTGGTACGACTCCCAAGGTGGATTATAATACATAAACATATATATAAGTTGAAAGGAAGTATTAAATGAGAAGCCCGGAAAAGGAGTAAAATAAAATCGTAAAACGGAACACTCATGTTTCGATAGACAGAAGAGGAGGCGCACCTGGAAAGCAACATTAAGACAATGTAGTAAAGGAGAATAAGATAAGGACAAGATATAAGTATATAAGTAAATAGTCACTAGTCGCAACCTGCGAAGTTTAGACCGGCTAGGGTACAGAATGATATCAGTTTGACAACAATATTTTCTATCTCTCCCAAAATATACATCAAAGTCTCTATAGGCAAGTTTTCCAAATGATAAATACATATAAGTAAGTATTTAAAGATAAATACGAAGAGATTCTAAGTAAAAGTAAAACAGGAGTCCAATGATCCTGAACCATGGGTTTCCAGCATAGTTGTAAGAACCGGTGGTCCAATCGGTTCGGTTTTAGCTTTAGACCGAAGAAGGAAGCAAACCGTTTAAACCCGGGCGGTTCGTCACAAACTGGACGAAACCGGCCGGTCCTATGGTGCTCAAATATTCAAAAATGCATGCAGTGGGTTTTGAACCTATGTCTTCTTGCTAGACAAGGATAAGGAATGCCACCAAACTAATGTGTTCATTTGAGAATTTATGTGCTAATTATTCTATATATTATATACATACACAACTAAATTATTTTATATTTATTTAATTTAATTTTTGTTTTATACTCATTTTTTTTAATTCTTTAGAATTTATAGAATTATTAAAATAAGTATCAAATATTTTAATATTTACATTTACATATTAAAATATTAGTAAAGATATTTATTTTAAATTTTTTAGAGTATTGAGTTAGTAGGTCTTCGAAGATTTTGACTTAAGACTAATTAGTAGGGACATCTAAACATCACCACTAAATTTCACATGAAAAATTAATGGAGGGACGTAATGCGTTCATCGTTTACTATCTTGAAGGACTAAATTGATATTTTTTTTTTCAAGGGCTAATTAATTTGAAGTAAAAAATTTTAAGGATGGACCTAATTGTCACTTTATTCAATTTTTTCTATTTTATATTTTTTATTTACGTACGACCGGTTCTATCGGTTCAACCAGTGACCCACCGGTTGAACCAGTGACCCAGTGACCCAGTAACCTGACCGGTTCGGTTCTGACAACTATGGTTTCCAGTCAGTAAAAGTGCCAAATAAATATAATGCACTATAATAGGAACTCACTAAGCATCCTAATCTTCCTTTCATCAAATATTCATCCTAGGTTCTCACTAATCCATAAATAGGCATCTATCATAAGGGAATACTAAATCTAATTCATCTTTCTCATCTTTCCCAACTTTCCAACTCTCCAACATAATATAACCAAAACCATAAACAGAACCAACACCAGCTAATCTGTCTCAGTAATTCTATATCCATACATCTTATCTTCACCTGGAGCAAGTGAGATTTACTTCACTACATCTACACAGGAAGCTCAAATCATGTCATTCAATATTCATCATTATTAATCAATCATCTCATCATTTCATTTCAACAAGGACGACCCTCAGCGCCAATCGACACCAGCATGAGGGACCTCTCGGTTGTACAAATACAAACAAAGCAGACAAGTAATACACAAGTAGATTCAAGTAAAGCAAATAGCACATAATCACATAGCATATACAATTAGGCAAACCAAAACAAGTAGACAAACCTAAACAAATCAAACATATGCAAATAATGTATGTCTTCCCTATGGCTGATGATATCATCTGTCAGTTATATAACCAACCCGACATGTTCTGGTAGCTAACCATTGGACAGTCCCTGCGAGCGTGCATCCCCAAGCTCAAAATCATAATCATTCAATATATATATCCATGGGGGAGAGCTCATCCGGAAAGGTATAAGTGTCTAGCCACACCTATGACGCAGGGTCAACAGAATCTCGAATCTCAATCTGGAGCAAGTGGAGCCGACCCACTGCATCCACCCAAGGAAATCTAAAATTTAGATAATTTCACGACTGGGAGCAAGTAAGGGCTAACCACTGCATCTACTCCAGGAGGCTCAAACCAAACCCAGGGCAAGTGGATCAATGCCACTGCATCTACCCAGGCAGGTGTAGTAAATTCAGAACCAAGCTCAAATAACAATCTCATAATCATTTTCACTCTCATTTTCAATATCATACTCATCATCATTCTCATTATCAATATCATAATCATCATAATTCTCATTATCAATCTCATAATCATCCTCATTCTCACTTAACATCTTGTTCATTTCTCTTAATTTTACTAATTCAACTCATTGGGCTTTATCCCTAACTCTTCCGTCCTCACTTTCACTGACTCTAGACTTATATCGAAGTTTATAAAGATTTAGGAGGCCAAAAGAATTGTTAAAAGCCATAAAAACATATTTTTCCAAAATCTGGGAGGTGTGCGTACGCATACATGTGGTGTGCGCATACGCATACACCCAATTTTGGACCATACCGCGTACGCATGCAGTGTTTGCGTACGCGGGAGCACTTGGCAGAGGCCAATACCCGCGTACGTGCATCACGTGCCGCGTACGCATCCATATCAGAAACCAGAAAATCTGATGTTGCAGAAATTAGTTTTTCAATCCAATTTTTAAAAATCCATAACTTTTTTTTTTACAAAATTTCATTTTCAACCATTCTTGAACCGTTGGAAAGATCGAGAAATGAATTTTTGTAAAAATCTTGTTTTGAAAGTTTTCCAACTCCGAGGGCCAAGTTACGGTTCGCTGAAATTGGCCAAAAATCTGTTTTTACCAAAAACACACATTTACCAATTTTCCAATGATTCACAAGCTTTAATCATTTTCAACCAACAAAATGAAGCCAAACCAACTCAAGTTTGATATTCACACACAACCAATTCCAAACATTCTCTTTCTACACATTCCAACTCAAATACATCCATTCCACATTTCAAAAACCTCATTTTTCACTATTTCATCAATCAGTCAAATTCTCATACATTCTATACCAATTCTTCATTCTATCTCATATATTATCACACAATTCAATCATCACTTATCGTCCTTACGTTTTCCGGCCTCTGGTCCAAATTCACAATTTCGATACATATTCCACAAACCAATAATCATTATCCAATTCATCAAATTTGTCAACACACCAAACATGCAAATTCACACAATTCTCAACCCAATCATTAATTTATATAACACGTCATCTATACGTATTAATATCAACCATTTATACAATCCAAATTTAATTTTAGAGACAACTAATCTAAAAATTTTCATCACATCACATGATACTTAAATAAAACTTAAATCGTACCTTAATAACAACAGTTCACACCTAAACACGTCATAACTCAAGCTTCCAAGGCTCTCAATTCACCATCCAAAATAGAAGAAAACACAATTGATTCCTAATTCATCTCCTTTGACATAGTCATCACTCAAGAATATCAAAATAAGGATGACATGGGATAAAAAAATGGCAAAAAGCCATCAATCCATATGGTACCGTGTGGGAAGCACGTGATGCACGTGTAGAATTAGGCTTATTTAACAGTATCCCTTTAAAACTTAGGTGGAATCCGCATTCAGCTAGTGCCTACTGCCCAGTCAACATCTAGATTTCATCAAACAGAATATTCTCCACGAGGATAGGAACTCTTATAATATAATATAATATAATATTTTTCTCCTTTTCCCCTCTCATTAGTACATGCTTAATTTAAATATTTAAGAAAAGTATGTCAAATTATTTTTAATCGATTACGCTTATGAGTTATGAACTCGGTTTTCAAGTATAACCCAGACGCAATTTTGACTTCAACCAACAAGACTGTGTTAGGAGACGATCCGTGTCTATAGTCTATACCAATTTTATTTTAATTTATTTTTATGTCAAATCAAAGGTGTTTCGTCTATTATTTATTTATGTAAATTAAATATAATTTTATTTATCATATTTCTATCAAAGGTTATTAAATTTTTTTTTTCGATAAATATTTTATAGATGTATTGAAAAATCTAAAAACTTTTAATTATTTCTCAACAAAATATGTTTTATTAAAAACCTTAATAAATATTCTTAGCTAAACACAATTAAATAATAGCTAACACAAATGTTAGGTGTTAGTTGGTCATTATTGGCCAATGAATAGTTGAGATACGTTCACAACACACATTTTTTCTTCCGCTGGTTTTAAGTATCAACATTTTGAATTTTATTATTAATACTTAATAAGATGAAGAATTATAAAGAGGTGAACACTTTTGATTTTTTCTTAAAAAAAATACTTTGTGAGGCTCAAACACGAAAGTAATAAAATATCAGCACAACTATTAATCAATCTTGAATTAGAGACACGTGTAAATATATATGAGTGAAATTTTTGTTAGGAAATTATTTAATTTTTTAACTTATTTGTGGGCAATATATATATCAATTATAATCACAAATGATGCTATTTTAAATTAAATGACTTATATAATGATGATCTCATTTATTGTTATAAATGTTAATTGAATAAGTCATTGTTACTTTTGATTTGGAATTAAATGAGAATAAAACCAGATATTATTTTTGTTCCTTAGATAATTATCTTTTTGGATTTTAGATATATTATTTTTTGGGCTTTAGATACTATTTTATTTGGGCTTAAGAGTTTAATGGGTGCCATAATCAAATATAAATAGACATTCACGGTTTCAGTCCCCAATATACCAAAGCCGCCTTTTGTTGCTCTTTTTCCATCAAAAGAGTTGCAGTTCAGCCACCTAAGATTCAAACTCTTCTAATCGTATAATTCATGTTTATGAATTCAGGTACGCTTCCGCATTTAGTATTTTCCTTCTTAATGATTTCACATGGATGATCTTTTGGGTTAGAGGAATTCTGAGAAAAATTTCAACAATTTTATGTTTTTGGTTAAAATAGTGATACATTAAACATGCACAGAAAGACACAAAAGCAGGGAAAAAAATCCAAGAAAAAAGGCATTAAAACATTACAGAAACACCTGAGGAAAATTATTCAAAAGGGAAAAAGAATTAAGAGATAGAATACAAAATTAAGAAAATAAATGCATGTGTATTATATTGTCTTTATAATCTTGTTCACACATGTCAGCAAAAGACATTTATAAATTATAATTATATAATTAGGTTGACACACATTTATAATTATCCTAATGTTGCGCTATCACGTGCATCATATTTTAACGTAAACTGTTGTAACTACCATGGAGTGAGTCGCAGTCCAATAATCCATGGCCCAACCTAATAATTAGATAAGACATTAATTACACCCAATATAAAATGCAAGAAGAATTAGAAATTAACATGCGTATGAACTATGAAGTTCAAATATCACCGGGCACTGCATTAAATAAATTTATATTTGAAAAAATTCAAACACTCAGTGGCCTTAAAGATGCTGTTCTGAAAGGAAATTGCCAACCGCATTACCACAATGACATGGGGATCTATCCAAGCTTTGTGTAATTTGGAAGCAATTAATTATTGCTATTATTGTCAATACTATATTAATAATAAAGCCATTAATTTTACATCAGAACCGCTTGGTGTAATCATCAATCAAACAAGAAAGAGTTCCAACCAGCACACTCAGCACACAAGATTTCATAGACCAATTAAGACCCAAAAGAGGGAATCTTTTTTGAATATAAAGCTAATTAAATTTTGATTTAATTATAATTTTGAATTAGTAAATTATTTTGATGATTTTACTATTCAAATCATATTATGTTAGTCAATTCAATATTCAAGAAATAATGGTTTCAATAATAACTTCTCTAGATAAAATGATAAGTGGTGATATGAACTATACGCCAAATATTATATCCAGCTTTATCTAGTAGCATCCATAGAATTCAGTCAATTCAGTGTTCATTCACCTCAATCAACCATTTCGCATTTGCCACCTTTTGATTCATCATGATTGATGAACCCACCTCAAAAAACATATGGACTTTTCTCACTTTTTTTTTTAATTAATAATATTATAAAATATCATTTTTTTTAAAGTGAAACAAAAATGATGTAACTGCAATTCAGAATATTAATTGAAAAAAAATATTAACACGTGTCTTTTTTTTCCTCAAGAACAAAACAAAACTTCCAATCAAAAAAATAGAAAGAAAAAGTTCAACACTTCAACAAACCAATATATATTAATATATTATTTTATTAATATAAAATATATATTAAAAATAAATTAAATCACAGATTATATTTATATATAAATAAATTTATTATTAATTTTAATAGTTAAATTTAATGTCCAAATAACATTTTTAATTTTCATAAATAAATGTCACCAAGAGCCCTCAAATGCAAAACGTGTAAATAATCAGGTATTTTTTCCTTTAGTAATTTGAGGGTAACAGGAAGGGCAAAAAGGTCATAAAGCAGAGTATATATATATACGTATGTATGAGCATTATGTAGGTAATTTCTTCCTTGTCTGCAGGCAATAATTATTCTGATTCACAGGGTTTTCATTTTGATTTGTTTTCCAAAGCCGCCGTTGATGGAAACAGAAGCTGCTGCTGTCTTGAACCTCTTTGATTCTTGCTGGTTTGAGCTCAATGTATTGATGAAAAGCTCAACAATAATCCCACCAAAAGCAACAAGTTCTGCAGAAAATTTAGATCATAAGGTGAGAGGAGAAGAAGAGGAAGAAGAAGAAATATCAGAGTCAGCATCAAAGCTTGCACGGATCCAAACAAGTACTCATAGCAGATCGATGAGTGACCAATCTGTGGAAGCAACAAGCTTCAAGCATGAATCTATGTCACCAGATTCCGTCCTTATGATCCCCTCAAAGCTCCAAACCATTCTCTCAGGAAAAGAAGCCACAGACTCAGAAGAAGAATCTCATCAGAACCCTTCGCATGAGGCAGTAGTGTTGGTACCTGAGAAGAACATGAAGAAGAAGAAGAGGAGGAGGGAAACAAAGAGTTTGTCAGACCTTGAGTTTGAGGAGCTAAAAGGGTTCATGGATTTGGGTTTTGTTTTCTCAGAAGAGGACAAAGACTCAACCTTGGCTTCAATCATTCCTGGGTTGCAGAGGTTAGGGAAGAAAGAAAGCTCAGATTCTGATGAATCAATGGTTCAAAGGCCTTATCTTTCAGAAGCATGGGAGGTTTATTGTTATGATAAGAAAAAGAAAGAGAAAGAGAATCCATTGATGAATTGGAAGTTCCCTGCTGTAAACAATGAAACTGACATCAAAGATAGCCTCAGATGGTGGGCTCATACTGTTGCTTCCAGTGTCAGATGAACCAATCAAAATCCCTAATTTTTTCTTCTCTTTCCACATTCCCATTTTGCTAATTTTTCCTCCAATTTTTTTTCTCTATTTATTGTGATATCCGAAAACTTGTACATTGTAAATTTAGCCAAAAAAAAATGAAGGAAATTTTTCATTTGGAGTTTGAATTCTGTTCTGGCAGATTTTTGTTAGGTCTGTATCTTGTATGAGATTAAAGAGAGAATATTATTTGGTTGCTTAGCCAAAGAATTTAACTTACAATTTTAAAATAGCAAATAGTAGTAATAATAAAAATTGGGGTGTTAGTTACAAGGTGATTGGCATAAGCAGTTAAGCACAATGGGCTAAAGAGGTAGACGGATACATTGACAGAGTACTTCAAACAACAGAAGCATTATGGCATTCAAGTGCACCACAAAAGTTGCTGTACCTTTTGGTAACTATTAGTATTGTAAGTTGTATGATTAGCTCAGGTTATGTCTTGAGAAAAAACCTTAGAATTCTTGGTACTCAATATTCTACTTTAGTAGTTTTTTCACTTTATGGTCTCTTTTGTGCGTTATGTTGCTTGGGTTAGGGAGAGAGAGAAAACGACAAGTTGCAAAATCTAATGCTAGAGCCTCTTGTGAAAAACATCGAAAATGATTTTAAAGGGAAAACTGATCATGAAATAAAATTTAAGAGGTGGAATGTGATAAAAACTATGATCAGAAGATGTATAGGAGGGGAATTAAGGTAGAGTTTGGTTACATGTCTTCTTTTGTTTGGTTGTTGAGACACACAATTTTAAAGGATACATTGGTGCACAAATTGACACAAATTACATATATTTAATGTATTTCTAATAAGTTAGGACACAAAATTAATATTAAAACACTGATTATTTTAACAATTTTACTCTTCCTTTTTCTCTTCATTTCAATTTTCGTCTGTTCTCTCTTCATGGCCAACCAAGCAGAATCTCTTCTCCCCTCCCTTCTTTTTCCCATTTGAATTTCTGTTGCTTCTCTTTTCATGACCAACCAACATCTTACTGAAGTGTCTCATTGCTACTGTCTCACTTCCTCCTCATACTGTCCAACAGATTAGGTCTCTGTCTTTTTCCTTTTTCCAAATCTCCAGATCTGCGACTTATGTTTCTGCCATGTCGCAAGGGAACCTGTTCCTCCATCTTCATCTCTGTTCATCCTTCTATTTGTCTTCCTCTAAATTTTTTTCTTAAAATAAAGTTTTATTTTTATTTTTTATTATTAATTTGTATTATTTTTAGAAAAAAATTATAGTCTAAATGCTATGAACAATTTTTTCTTTAACTTTTATGCTGTTGAAATATCTCATCTTTCAATTAATTTTTTAATTTGATATTCCATTGTTTTATAGTCGCTTCAACAACTTAAAATTAATACCAAGGATAAAAAAAAAGCATACCAATTAAAATAAAAAAAAGGTGCATAGCATAGGTTATTTTAAAAATTCTCCCTGTAGTACAATGGAAGTCATGTATAATGATGGATCTGCCTGACCCAAGTGAAAAAAAAAAAGATTAATTTCTAACAGAGCATATATCAGAGAATTTTAATATACCAGAGAATTTTAATATCTCCACAAATATTCAGTGTCGGTTGGGTTGTTGTTGACCACAAAATATGGGAATTTGTTACTTCAGCGGATTCTTTAACGCACGTGGAAGATGTTGAATGAATAGCCAGCATTTTTGCCCCTTCCCCCTCGGCTCTCCCTACAGCCCTACTAGGCTACTACTAATCACGAGTAATAAATTAAAAAACGAAGGGATTAGATTTTAATATCTGAAAACATCAAAAGAATTTATCTTTTACTTCATCTAGTATTTCAATAAAAACAAATAGAATAAAAAAAATAGAAAGATATTAAGAATACTAAAATTCAAAAATAAAACATTTATAAATTTAAAAAAAAAACAACAAATGTAAATAATTAAAATAGAGAGTGAAAATAGACATTTACATCATATCATTAACAGTTTTTCACTTGAAGAGAGAAAAAAATTGATGGTGAAACAGAATTGATTAATTGAACATCTTTTTTTAATCTTTTCTTTGGGACTAATTTATCCAAAAAGAAAATTAATAGTCACTGAACTAATATACTTAGCAAAGACCAAATAAATTTTGGATCCCCAAAATGATAAAATTTATCGTAAAGGTTAACTATATACAAAATCTGAGAGTACATAAAAATAGGCATCATGGTTCAGCCTAATGAGCAAATCCTAAGAACTTGTATATATGTTACAAATGCATCTGCTCTTTTAAATTTCCAAGAGGGCCAAAGCCTTTTTTATCTTTCACTTCCTCCTGGTTACAATTACAACTGTCGATGTTGAAGTTTTGGCCACATTTCATGCAAATGCCTTTGCACCACGGATCACAAACTGAATTCATGGTAATCTCAAGATGCACCCTGTCTCTTATGTTCTTTGAAATGTCAATTTCTTTGTCTTCCAGGGGAAAATGCAGCCTATCATCCAAATCGATTAGTGCATCATTGTCCTCATCGTCATCCCCGTTGCCCTCACCACTGTTTCCAAAGGCTGTATATATGTCTTCCCCATAAATAACACCCAGATCAATAGTCTCTGGTTCTTCAATGGGTTCTTCAGTGAGTAAAAGAGAGAACTCGGAAAATACACTCTCAGCAGATGGCATACCACACCTTCAACAGAGAATGATATTGAAACAAAGTTGTTAAAATTAAAAATAACAATAAAAACAACTGAGATGGATAAAGGAATGCTTATTAGGCAATACAAAAAAATATTTTTCACAAAATACACCAATCATATTTGTTCTGTTCTGTTAATGATGAGGGGGAAAGATGGTTAGCCATAAGTGAAAAGAAAACCAATAACCATTGTATTTTACTACCATCTGTGATGATATGGTATTATTAATGCTTGGAAAAGGATTCTACTACCTTAGTAGTCACCTAGAACCTGTCCTATTTCAGTAGTTAGCTCAATCAATAATAGTGGAGAGGAGAGGATACATCAACTTCTGTGCTATCCATTTTGTGCTTACCTCCCACACTTTTTTTTTCCAAAGTTAGCAATGAGACTCGAATCCGCAACCTCTAGGTGAGTATGGCGAGAATATGCCATTTGAGATATAGCTCGTTGGTACTTACCTCCCACACTTAAATCTTTATAAAACAAACAGAATAATATATAAAGATACACTTATGACATCCCTCAAAAATATATATATAATAATAAATAAACAAATAAGATACTTATGTTGCCATTATTCCCTCTTTTTCCTTTTAAATAGGGAGCAATCTATCTTGTACCACGCAGACTTTAGCAGTAAAGAGCTGGTAACAGCGTCCTCTTTGAATCTAGCAGCTGATTAAACTTACTGGCCTGCAAATCTTATGCAAACTAGCTTGGCCAGCTGCATATAGCAATCAATTACTTTGTTTAAGCAAAATTGTCTCAACAGGTTCATCTTCTATGGCATACTTAGATGGAGTTAAACAAATTATAAACCATGATCAGGATAACAATTACTATGTTGTTATAATTTCACTATATAGAAGCACAGATTAAACCACATCATAATGAATGCAAAGAAAATTTCAGACATATTAATGAGAAAAGTCACAAGGGTAGTACCTACTGCAAAGAAGACCAATGACAGTTTTTATGATCCCATCAAGCCTCAATTTTTTCTTCTTCCTGACCACATCTATTGAGATCTGAACAGGAGTTCCATTAGGATAGTCCTTCACGGCTTTTGTGACCCGCAATCCCATGACAGAAGCCCTATTTTTCGATAAATCTGTGGAAAGATTTCCTAGACCTAAACTCTCCAAGGTAGTGCAGTACTCCACATGTGAAATTGATGCGTTTCTCTTATATATAACAGCACCTTCCCATGGGGACCCAGTATATTCAACTTCATCATCATCATCTTCATCCCAATCCATGGACTCATCAATAAATGACTCAAAATCATCAAGTCCCTTGCATTTAGCAGTATACTTATGCAGCACATTTGGTTCAATTCTACGGTTTGTATATAAATGTCTGGTTTTACTATTTGAAACCGGTCTATTCCAAAAAGGGGTGAAGGAAATATATGCAATTTTATGCTGGGAGTTTACATTACAAGTCTTCCATTGAGAAAATTGTAAAGGGACTGCAGCGGATGAAGGGATAAGAAGTGACATTTTCAGGTTCCAATGATTGATAAACCTAAAAAATCAAACTCTGATTTGGAATTCTAACAATTATGCAAAAGCAATAGTTTCCAAGTAAGGCTCTATCAGCATTCAGTAGCTATATCTTTCCAAATAATTTTGCAGTATACTGACTCACAATATTTGTGCTTATGTAAAGCAGCTACAGTTGACAGGAACTGTATTCTGTTAAAGAAGAAGGATAGACAACAAGTGAAAGTAATTATCAGCGCTAAATGTCGCAAATGGGTATAAAAAGGGGAAATTTACGACGGGGTAAAGAGAAAAAGAAACCCTAAACCCTAATAAAACCCAAATTCAAATAGAATGGAAACGAAATGCGAAACATGGAAGTGAAAGAAAAAATGGCAGGCAAGTACGTGTTAAAGAAAGAAAATATAATCCAAAGATTATGAACAGAAATAGAGGAGTTACCGCAAGATAGAAGAGCGATGATGCTGAGTGAGTGAGTGAGAAGATAAAACGCATCAGCGGCGGCAACACGAGCAGATAACGGGGTTGCCCATTGCTCAACTGGCTCCATGACAAAAACACCCGACTGGATGAATGCCTCTCTCACTTCGTGTGCTTCTGCTGTTAATTAGGAGGGTTCGGTTTTCGGTTTAGTTCGGTTCTTTGAAAAAAAATTAATTCAAATCAATTATACATAAAATATTCGGTTTAATTTAATTTGATTTTTTATAAGACCAACAAAATCAATTAAATTGAATTAGTTTAGTTCGATTTTTATATCACTTATTCAAAAAAAAATTATGTTCGGCTCAAATTTAACTCTTCTTGAAATTCAATCACCATCTCACTTCAAAGTTTTCGTCGAATTCTTCTCTTTTAGTAGAGAGTATTATTGCTACCGATAAAAACAGTAAATTTTGTGATTGTTTGTGAAAGATTTGCTCAAACCTCTTCTCATCGTTTTTTATTAATTTTTTGTTTATTATGAGTTGCTGATTTTATAAAATAATGATTGAATCGAATGATTCCGTTGAATTTTTTATTGAGTTAATTTTATTGATGATTAATGTTTTTGGCTGTATGTTAAAGATGGAACAATCACAAAGTGACAGCCACAAGATATGCTATCTAAGAATTTCAAACAGATTCTTCTTGAAGAAAATTTGATCTAATTTGACAATATTTTACTGTAAAGTATAACAAACATCACAAAGTATAATATACATGTATTTTTTGTATAAATATTTATAATGAAAAAGAAATACATAAAATAAAATATCACTTTACGAAAATTTATTATGAATAAATTAAAGTACGTAACAAAATGACTAAAAATGTTGAATTTTAATTTAAAAGGCTTTTAGAGAAAAATGAAAAAAAGGTAAGACAAAAAAAATTTGCCGATGATTGTTATAATGTGAAAATAAAAGCACAATGAGAGTGTAAATCTCTTTACCTTGTACAACCTCTAACTTCTGCAATAATGGGAGATAAAAAAAAAAGAAAGAAAAGAACTATAGATACTACACCAATGCAACAATGGGAGATAAAAAAAAAAAAAAGAAAAGAAAAGAACTATAGATACTACACCAATTGAAAGTTAATTTAAGAAAAGGACTATTTTAAGTTTCAACTGATCTTGAAAAGTGTCTTAATCAGTAAATTAATTGTGCACAAGGCTAAATTGAAACTTACAAAATGGATTATTGATCACCTTACTTTTAACCAAATTTAAATGATATTGTTACAATTGGATTTAATTTTAAGGGACCGTCATACGATGAAATAAAAATTTATTTGTTAGCCAATCTTAAAAAAAAGTGTCAACTGCTTATTGAAAATTATATAAACTCATGGAAAAACACTATTGATTATATACTGATGGTAAGTAGTTGAACTGATCAAAAGCAACAAACTTTAATTAACTTTTTGATTTTATTGTTTTGTTCGTATGTCATTTATTAAATATGATGATGTTTCTGATACGATAAAAAATGTCAATATCATGTTTAATTTATTTGTTGATGTTATTGAGTGGATTAAGTCTAATAACATTGTATATGTAGTTAATGCTGATGCTGTGAATTATATATCTGTTAAAAAATTTATTCATAAAAAATATTCAAATATTTTTTGGTAAATTTGTGCCATAGAAATAGATTCATTCAATAGACAGTAAAGACAAATTCTCTCAGTAAGATTTATAAAATTCTTTAGTAGTTCCTAATAATATTGTTAATTTGTCCCATTGTATCATTAATTTTGACCTACTATGTTAAATTATTATGATAATTACTTTATTAGATTTGACTTTACTAATATATAAAATTATGTTGAGTTATCTTAAATTAAATAGAATTATGTTATTAAATTTAAAAAAATTGATAAAAACATATCATCATCATATATAATTAATAATTATCCAAAGACCCAAATTTTTAATTTTGGATTATTGTGTTGTGCTCTCCTTTGTTCAATTCTTATTTTTAGTTCTCTCCTATTTTAATCTTTTTTGGACCGCCTGCATTTTTTTTCAACATCGTTTTCTTTTAAAGCTTAACTCTTATTTTTGTCGTTATTTTTGAAGTTTTGGACTTCTGCTAAGTGATAATATTCATTGATCTACTTGCTTAGATTTGACATTTTGTTTAATAAATTTGATTTTATCCTAATTAATAATAAAAAATTAATTTTGATTTTGTGAATTTGTGATGTACCGATGTAGTTGGTCATTGGTTCATTATTGATGGTTGTTGTTGATGTAGTTGTGATGTAGAAATATATATTGATATATAATTTAATAAATTTGATTCTATCATAACTAATAATAAGAAATTGATTTTGATTTTGTGAATTGTGATGTAATCATGCAGATGGTCTGTTGTTTGTTAACTGTTTTTTATAATAAAATAAGTATTATACTACTATCAAATGCTGTATCTTTTAGATTTATAATTTTATATTATACTTTTAAATTCATAAATTATATTTTAATAAAAATATTATATTTATTTATTAATTAATTTAGATTTATAAATTTATTTTTTTATTAATAGAAAAATATTTTAGAAATTAGTAGATATTCAAAAAAATATTGCTTACTCATTGGTTTTTTTTTTAAGTTAGCTTTAGTTTTATTTATATCAATAGTATAATTTGAAAGAACTATTTTTACTATAAATATTATAAAGAATCTGTTTCGTAATTGTATGGAAGATAAATATTTAAATGATTATTTAGTGACATATATAAAGAAGAGACATTTAATTATATTGACAATAAAATAATGATTTAAATAATTTATTATTATTTTATTTTTTTTATTAGTTAGATAATTCTAAGAATAATTATATTTTATAATAATATAGTATAATTATAAAAATTATTATTATATTATATATATTTTATCCCTATTATTAAAATTTTTTAGATTTGTTACTGTTGTACTGTCAATTGCTTCAATTTTATTTTAAAAGATATAGCAAATATTTCTCATATAACTAACCTTACCTTCCATGTTTCAAAAGTGATTGTGTTTGTTTATAATCATATATATGATCTTCTTGTCTTGACTTAAAAAAAAAAAAAAGACAAAGTTAGAAAGAAATTGTTCGATTAAGAGTCATATATTTTATCATTATTTTCATTACTTTAAAAAGTATATATGATCTTAAGAAAGATTTATAAACATTACTGGTGGACAAATTTTTTACTTCTCATAAATTAGCAAAAAATATAAATCGAAGATTATTAGTTCAATTGTCTTAAATAATAAGTTTTGACAAAATTGTGTTACTATTGTGAAAATTGTTAGTCTTCTTATTAAGTTGTTGAGAATTATTGATGTTGATAAAAATCCTCTTTGGGATATGTGTATAAAGACATGCAAAGAGTCAAAAATCCTATCAAAAAAATATTTAAAAATCAAAAAGTTGCTTACACGCCTTATACAATTATTTTAAAAATGCGGTGGGATAAATTTTTAAAGCGTAATCTCCATGCAGTGGCTTATTTTTTTAATACAACTTTTTTATATAGTGAAAGTTTCATTGAGAAACCAAATATTTGAGGTCTTTACTTGATTTACATGATGTTAATACACTTTTGCTATGACTCAGTTACGTTGCCACTATGTATGAAATACAATTGTATCAATATCATAAAACAAGTGGAGAAAAGGTGCTTTGAGAGCGACAAAGAGACTCGGACCTGATAAATTATTTTATCTCTAAGTTCAATTTACTCTAAAGGTTTTTTAAATATTGAGTGATAAACGATATTTGACTTTTATATCGATGTAGGTGAATGGTGGATGTTATATGGTAAAAATGCTCCTAATTTACAAAATATAACAATTCATCTTTTTCATCAAACATTTTCTTTATTTCGATGTGAGAGAAATTAGAGTCTTTTTGAATAAATTAATTCAAAGAGGAGAAACTAATTATACATCAAAAGTTAAGTAACAAAGAAAGAATTGAAAATTTGACATACACTCATAATGCTATATGCTTTCATATCCTAAAGGTGAGTGAAATAGTAAAATTTATTTCATTCAATAAAGATATATGTTGTTAAGTGTTAATTTTGGATTCTTCATGATTTTTTATTTTAATTTATTAGATGGAGGGAATATAAAAGTTGATGTGAATATATATACTTGATGTTGTAATTAATTCTTTAAATATGATTTTTTGTATGATACTTTTAAAGATGGAGACTTTAAATTACCTATTTATAATAGAAATATTAGAACACTTAATAACGATTATGATTTATGATGAGTAGTATTTTTGTTAGTTAAAAACTTGTTTGTTAATATATTTTTTTGTGATAAAACATTATGTATTTATTATTTATGTGCATTTTATTTTTTTAGTTATTAAATTTTGATATTTAAAATTATTTATAAATTTTTAATATTAAATTATAAATATTTTTATTAGGTAAAATTGTGAATTTTAAATTTTATTAACTTAAAAATTATTAAACTTAAATATTTAAATTATATATTAAATTTGTAATATTTTTATTTTATATTTAATTAAATCAGTTAAATTTTAATTAAACTACTAAATTATTAAACTAGTTACCTGTTTATTATTCGGTTCAATTCTCGCAGCCTTTGATGGTAGCAGATCAAATAATGTAGTAGTTTAACAAATTTATGTTTTGTTAAATTGAATATATATATTATATTAGTAATATTTTACATATTCGAAATTCGTGTGGAAGAACTAATATATATTTGGGTGATAGATTCTCCAAAAGTTTTAATTTGGGCACCAACAGAGAGAAAGAAATTGCAAGACACCCATCAAAAACGTAATAGCCCACAAGATATTTATGATATATATTTCCACATCCATCTTAATCATCTTTGTTATTTAAAGGGCAAGGTTTGGGCCTTGGATTATTATTGATGAGGCCTTAGATATCCTATTCTAATAATAGTTTTTTTTTTTATAAAAATGATATGAATAATATATTTTAATATTATAATTTTTATATTTTTTGAAATTATAGAAGAAATTAAAATTAGAAGGTTTAATTTCTGTACTTTAAATTTTTTTAATTTTTTAAAATAGAAATTAAAAGATCTAATTTGATATTCAATTTCTGTACTTCTTAAAAATCGGAAGGTTCGATTTTTATACTTTAAATTAAATTATTTCATATTTAAAATTAATATCCCAATCATTTATAATCCAAAAAAAAACTATTATTAATCTAATATATCAAAAATAAAAAACACTAACAATAATAATGTCAAATATTGTGTGTGAATTATTTTTTTTCTTTTAATTTTGGCCTGTATATGAATTAAATTCATTAATTATTCTTTTAACGTTGTGTAGTGTGTACCATTATTGTACCGTCTAGTACATTAATATCTATTTGAAAAATGTTATCGTATGTTAAAAATTAATCACTAAAATTAACGTTATATATTTGAATATAAATATACGTATTATTTAATTTATTTTTAAGATATATTTTATACGGAGGACTAATTAATTTAGTAATTAATTTTTTATATATATATATAATATAATGGTATATAATCATAAAAGATTTATCTAATGCTTCTTATTAAGTAAAAAATACAATATTTTTTTTGTTAATTAACAAATTTTAACTTTTATTTGTTATATTTTATATTAATAATTTAAATTTAAAAATATAATAGATTAAATAAGTTAACAAGTTATTTTCCAAAAAATACTGGAGTATGAAAAAATCTCCTTGCTACAAATCCTTCATATAAAAATAAATATTTACATACAATTATTTATATGTTGACCGTGGTTCCAATGCACGGCGCACCAACTTTAATTTCACTAGTTAACACAGAAATCAGCAACGACGTTAATGCAATGGTGGTGTATGTTGGAGGGAACTCACATCAAACACCCCTAAGCATGACAAGTGTGAGCGAGTTGAACAAAATTGTTTGTTTGCTTCTCTTAGTCCGAGTGGAGCCAACTAACTATCATAGTAAATGCATCCTCTCTATTTTTTTTATTAAAAAGAATAAAATATAATCTCTTACTTTTAATTTTATAAATGAGACAAAAAATTAATAAAAAAATAATAAAAAATAAAATCAAACATTAAATATTATTCAATTTTTTTCACTAAAAATTATCCATTTTCACGGTCATAATCATCATCATTGACATCACCCGCATTCAGAGTGCCCTTCCCAATATTCAGAGTCTACTTGGTGGACCTCATCAACAACACTTGTCTTGTCTCATATTCATTCCATCTCCAAATTAAGCATCACCTTTTATCCTATTCTCTACTCATCATTTTACCACTATCACACTATATATGTTACTATAAATATAATAGTGACTGAGATCTTTTTTTTTACATTAAAAGATTTTATTCGTTGAAAATAAAAAATTGTTTTATATTTTTCAAGATATATATTTGTCTAATTTTCTTCTTTCTTGTTCTAATCTAATTTGGTTTTAGAGACAAAATGTAAAATTTTTTTTGCAAAACCTGTTTCCGCAAAAATAGAACAACAAACTTCAATTTTAAAACTAACTTGATTCAACTTATTTCTCAAGTTCTAACTTAACCGTCAATTTCTATAATCTTAATTTCATAATAAATGATATATTTTATCCGCAATAATAATTGAACTGCTTTTATCAATTAAAAAATATTAAAAATTATAATTTATTTTAATTATTCTTTTAACTTTTAAATTAAAAACTTTAAATTTCTTATCGTTTTGATTTTTTTAAATATATATTTAAATTTTAACGTAATAAATATTAATAAGATAATTAAAAAATAATTTAAAATCCTTAATTTTCTTTTAAATGTTCTCATAACAATAACAATGTAATACAATATTCTTGTTTTATTTTATTAATTATCTTTCATATTACTACCGTGGATTTATTATTATTTTTAATTTTTATTTAAAAATATTAATAAACAAAACTTACAAAAATACTAAATGAAAATTTTATTTTTATAATAATCACATTTTAACCAAGTCGTGTTAGTTATATGCACATACAACTAAGTATCTTCTTTCTTTTTTTTTTTTTAACCCTTTTTCTCCGGTCTTCCTCTTGCTTTTACCTCTTTTTTTATTATTTTTACGATATCTTTATATAATTTGTTTGAATGAAATTTACTATTTTTTAATAGAAAAATACAAAGACATATAAATTATTTTATGTCAATAATAAAACATAAAAAAGAGAAAAAAAAAGATAAAAAAATATTTACACTATTTAAAATAACTTTTTGTGTTTTTCTTTATTGTTATTCAACAAAAAATTATAAATTCAAAATAAATTTATTTTATATAACTAAAATTCTTGTGTTTTTTTATAAAAAAAACTTTGTACTCTTTTATTTTGTTTCCTTTTCTTGTTTCATATTTTTTTGGCACTTTCTATATGATAATATTTAATAGGTTTATTTTTTCACATGCTCTGAAATATCATTCACTCATTCTTTTTTCATAATTAAATTAATAATACACTCTGAATAATTTTAATTTTTTTTCACTTAATATTATTTATACTTTTTAATAAAAACATATAAGATTTTAAAATTAAATTGAGTTTGCTTTTCTGTACATATTATAACTTTTTAAAAATATATTAGTATTTAAAATCTTTTCTATTTTATAAATACAATTTGAAATAAATTAACTTAGCACGATTCTATTATGTATACATAATGACTTGAGAATTTTATTAAAAATAATAGTATGTACAATTTTAATATTTAATAATATTCATTAATTACTATCAATGTTAGAAAAATACACATATAACGCATTAAAGTTATGCCACGCAGAGCTTCATTCCATGATTGGATTATACTATTCACAGCTTCGCTGCATTAGACTTGACTTCAACAACTTTTCAATTTTGTCCTCATTGTTAAGCAGTGGCTGCAACATAATTATCAAATTGGTCTTTTAAGCAAAACTCGAAAGATGTTTATGATAATTCATCGCACATAACATGATAAAAGTTTTAATTTTGACCGGACCGTACTTGACATACTAGTATTACAATAGAGTGAATGACACACTTAAAAAGTTTCTCAATTCATAAAACCTAAAGTTTATTCCCCAAATAATCCACTTCTTAGTGAAGATGGGTCAAAATATTTTATTGGATTAAACCCAACACCTACATAACCTAGATATCCAGTAACAATTATAAAAACATACGTTGTGAACAACATGCTTTAAAGTGCATGCCGGACACTCTTTGCCGTCGAAAATCAACAAAAACACAGGACAGCTAGCGTTGACTGTCTCACGTTTTCGTTGGTCTCCGACGTCCAGAAGTGTCCGACATGGACCTTGAAGCATATTATTCGCAAGTCGAGGATCCAGAACCCGACCACGAAGATGGCTATGGCACGTGGGCAGGCCTTCTTCTTAAGAGAGTCACCAAAAATGTGTCCCATGTCAGCAATGTAGCTTATAAGGAACACTGCGATGGCGACCGCTAATGCGTCGACAACAATGAAAGGCCGCCGGCATCCAAACCACGACGTGCAGTAGTCACTATGGTACCCTATTATAGGCTGGACGAGTATCCCACTTATTGGTCCACAGAGCCAGACGATAGACTGCACGACAATGATCTTACATAGAGGACTTGGCTTTGGTGGTAGTGTGGACTAGTTCTCTAAGTGGAGAGAATTAGGTTTAGAAGGATTGTGGTTGTGTTTGGTGGAGGACATACTCAACGTTACTTATATTGACGACAAACTTTTACAGGCACGGTGCCTTGAACTTTCTCAAAAAATTCGACTCTATATGCCTGATGTAAAACATGTGAAAGCTTTAGGAGACGACCAAGCTCCGTTACTACGGGCAACAGCTGCATTGATGCATTCGTGTCGGCTAGAGATCAATCCCACAACATCCCGAGTCACCACATATTATCGCAAGTTACTAAGAAAAAAGTGCCATGTATCAGAAGTCTCTCCCTCTACTATGAAAAATGTAATTGGGACGATATTGTTGTTACCATCCTGTGAAATTGCAACCAACATCCAACCCTTATACTTTTCATACAAGTGAGTCCCATCCACCTAGACAACTGGTTTACAATGTTCGAATGCTCTAGTGCAGGGGTAATAACTTCAGAAGAAACGATGTAATACCCGAATATCAGTTACCAAGTCATTGCCTTGATATGTAGGCATAGTTTTAAAATGCATGACTGCTGATGGCTCCTTATGACACATGGCCTCAAAGCATATGGGCAAAGCTTCATACGATGCTTAGCCAACCATGCTTTTTCTGATAGCTGATGGTGTAATTGAATTTCGACTGCACTTCCGCAATAACTGATTTCACTTATATTGACGACAAACTTTTACAGGCACGGTGCCTTGAACTTTTTCAAAAAATTCGACTCTATATGCCTGATGTAAAACATGTGAAAGCTTTAGGAGACGACCAAGCTCCGTTACTACGGGCAACAGCTGCATTGATGCATTCGTGTCGGTTAGAGATCAATCCCACAACATCCCGAGTCACCACATATTGTTGCAAGTTACTAAGAAAAAAGTGCCATGTATCAGAAGTCTCTCCCTCCACTATGAAAAATGTAATTGGGACGATATTGTTGTTACCATCCTGTGAAATTGCAACCAACATCCAACCCTTATACTTTTCATACAAGTGAGTCCCATCCACCTAGACAACTGGTTTACAATGTCCGAATGCTCTAGTGCAGGGGTAATAACTCCAGAAGAAATGATGTAATACCCGAATATCAGTTACCAAGTCATTGCCTTGATATGTAGGCATAGTTTTAAAATGCATGACTGCTGATGGCTCCTTATGACACATGGCCTCAAAGCATATGGGCAAAGCTTCATACGATGCTTAGCCAACCATGCTTTTCTGATAGCTGATGGTGTAATTGAATTTCGACTGCACTTCCGCAATAACTGATTTCACTTTTATCGAGGAGTCAGCTTCTACTAATGACTTTATTGCTTCTGCAATTGTGTTTGAATCGAGCTTCGAATGATCCTGAAAAATGGTGGCTCTGGTACAAGTGTGACTACCATTATACCTCCTTATAACCCAACAGTACTTTCTGCTGATCATGCTAATCCTGATCAGCCAATCACAACCTGACCCATACTATGTACACTTGGTATAAAATATCAACAACTCCGAATCATACACTTGGTAGTCTACACCTCTTTGGATGGTATAATCTTTCATCGTCATAATAATAGCTTCCCTGGAACTGAATTTTATTCCCACGATAAATTCACCATCTACCACAATAGAAATTTCTACCACGATAACAGCCATACTATGAATATTTAATAAGTGAAATTAAAGGTAAAATCTATCTATAATTTATAAATCAATCATATCAAAAAATTAATACTAAGAAATAAATATTCATATGTCAAAGAAATGTTCACAATATTAATATTTATTTTAATATTAATATAAAAAATTAATACTCACTACATCAATATTAATATAAATAAATTTTACATCAAGTTATTATCTCAATTTTAACCAAATAAAAACATAAACACATAAATAAATACTAATTAATATTTAACTAAATCAATAACTAACTAAAAGGATTATTTTAAATTTAACTAAATAAGCACATAAACAAATACAAATTAAGTATATTTTCACATGTTACGTAACTATTTGGTCCATTGATCAATATAAATTATAACAAAATTCTAATCCTTCATATAAATATAGGCAATTACGTACCTGTATTCATATATTCAGGAAACTCCGGAGCATACATGTCCTCCAAATCCAAGTTCGCATAAAAGATGGCTCCTCAAACGGATGTTCGTTTGCCAGTGCATTTGTCACGTCTGTCACATTTGCCTCTATAGTGCCGTCACCTTGTTCTTCGTCTCCATCTGGAACAACAACTTTGTAATTGCTTTCAAAATCTTCATCACTGTTACTATTGTAATCTTCACGTTCAATATTTCGGTCGGCTTCAAATTGTTTGAACTCAATATACAACTCAATGAACGACATCTGAGCGTGACTTTCAATATACATTGAAAACATCTCTTGCATGCTCGCTTCATCAGTTATATATTTGGTTTGAAATTGAGCGAATCCACCAAATATCGGTATAGGATACTTGTATAAAATACATGATATTTTCCTTGACATTTCAGAATCTATCTTCTCACAAATTACACCTTTTAGTTCTTTGAATGAGATTGTGAATGGAATAACAATATCTAACGGATTTTCACAAACAAATTTCACTCCTTCGAATATTTGTAACAAAATCTGACCAAAATAATATACTTTTAATAGAACTCTATCATTCATTTTTTTCACGCACATAAATATGAACTTCACTGTAAATTTTTTTAAACACATACGAAATGATAGATCTGGGTGGAGGAGTTGGGGGAAGAAGAAGAAGAAGAAGAATAGGAGATCTGCAAACTAGTACACGACTTACACACACATATATATAACAAATCAGTTGGTCCAATTTGTATTAACGCATTAAAATAATATATATTATAATAAAATTGTACGGTCCGATTTGATCTTCTCGAAATAAAAAAAATAAAACTATATTAAACTTAGATAATATAATTATATACACCAAAATTCAAATTTTTTCTCTCACACAAATTGAACCGTGTGATTTGTGTACCTAATTTTTTTAATAAAAAATCAAACGGTTCAATTTTTTTATTCTATAATTCAAAAAAGCTCCTCCACATTTATATTTAACATGCACAACACACAAAAATTCGTATATCCGAAAAAATGAGCCCAACAAAAACTCCCTTCTTATTAGAGCTGTAAAATTAGTTTTTAACAACAAATGTATTTATATTTCTTTAATAATGCTAACAAATGTATTTATATTTCTTTAGTAATACTTTATTAGCAGTCAAACAGATTATATGTATTTATATGTATGTGTGATAGATTCATATGTTTTTGTGTTTATTTCTTCACTAGATTAAGATTCACGCATCATAAAGAAAGTTTGACCAATTATACTATATGATATACATTTATATATAAATGTTAGATATTAATTAGATAATATGTAAATTAATATTAAATTTAAAAATTTATTATTAAAAATTATTTGTAATGTGTTTATAATTATTTAATAAAATTATTTAAAAAATATATACAACAATAAAAAATTTTGTAAAGTTAGTATTTTTTTAAATATTGACTTGTATATGTGTTTAATATATTTATATAATATTTTTTATATATTTTAACATATAATTATTAATTTTATGAAATAGTAGTTTGATGTTAGTTTAGTATATTATGAATTTGAATTATGTAGTAAGAATATTAAAAACAATTTTGATGAAGAAGTAATTTAAATGAATGATTAGAAAAAATTGATAATTATATTATTGATAGATCGAAATAATTAAGAAGATACTACAATAACTAGTGAGACTTAGTGTTTGTTAATTGATTACAATAAGCACTACAACAATAGTTTTTTTATAAGTCTCACAAGTTGATAAATCATAATTTCTAGATATTTTTAGTTGTTAGATATTTTTAGATATTATTTCTTAAAATATTTTTAGTTACTTAATTTATTTACTTAATTTTTAATTTTTTTATTATAATATTTAGATATTTATTTTTATGAAACAAGATAATGAGAATTTTAGAAAATTTTACGCATGTGTAGCATAATAAATAATAATATAATTAATAATTCATTTTATAATATGTTTGTATCAGTTTTTATATAATAAAGATATATAAATAATGTTAAAAAGTTATTCAATCATTTGGTGATTTTTCTGATGCAAAAGGTCCCTTCAAGTGATTATTATTCAGTGACAAGCCTAAAAAATAATAGTGGGGACGAAAATATATTAGAATAAATTTTATTGAGTATTAATATTTATACTTTATGTAATGGAGAATTAGAGACATAGAAATTAAAAAGAATTAGTGTGTAACTTTTTTCTAAAATATACCTTTTATTATGTATAATTTCTAGAAAATATTTTTTTTGTTATTTCTAAAATCTGAATTCAAAATCTTAGTTAAATTATAAGTATTTTGTTATCTCATATTTTTAATTAATTGTATTTTTACTATTTTTACACATATTTAATAAATAAAAAAGCTAATCAATAAGCACGTTAAACTTATTAATACACTAATATTTATAATTTAAAGTTAGAATTATATTTAAATATTATAAAAACTTAACTATTGATTACTTTCCACTCAATTAGAAAACTCATTTGTTATAATACTTATGACAAAAAATAAATATTTCAACAAAAATAACAGTTACAAAATAAGACTAATTAAGAGTTAAAATATATAATATTAACTAATAGATATATAAACAGATAATGTTTTTTTTATATCAATAATTTTTTAAGACGAAAAAAAATATTGATAATTTCATGTGCAAAATTAAGTTTTTAGTTTGGTAATTAACTAATTAGTTAGTTTAAAAACATACATTATCACTCATTAATTTGTTGTTGAGTTGATCATCTATTTATTTTTAATTTTAATACTAAATTAAATTTCACAAAATAAATATTGTTGTATGTTAAGTTTAACCGAATAAAATATTTTTTAAAGATAATTTTTTTACAAAATTATCTATAATTTATTATGGGAGCAAAAATATGACATTATAATATATATATATATATATATATATATATATATATATATATATATATATATATATATATATATATATATATATCTTCAAAATTTTAGTGGAGACAAGTGTCCCCTCTCTTCATAAGGTAAATCCGTCTTTGGTTATTAACAACTTGAATGGTTGATAATTAAAATAATTACTCTCTAATCACTTCAGTAATAACCATAATAAAAAGGAAGTATATATATAGTATATGTTTTAAGGATATAATTAGTATAATTTTGATGTCTGTGAATAATAAAATTAAGTCTATATAAATTCTAAAGGAGAAAGTATAGAAAAATAATGAGGATAATAAATAATATAAATAATAAATTAAAAAAAAGGTAAATTAAAAATTAAAAATTATATTCTTAATTAATTATTTAATTTTAAATTTTAAAATTTAAAAAATTAATATTAGCAATTAAATACATTCTTAATCAATACACTTGCTCGCGATACTTAATTCCTCTACCATAGGCATTAAATGCTCACAGGATTTCAATGTTGTAACGGAGTCCTTGATACTGTTGAAAAAGGAGATAGAAAAGAACCTTTCTATTTTGGAGATGAGGTTGTTTTTGGAGTACTCCTCCGTCATCTCTAAAAACTCTCCGGTGCAGCGAAGAGAAGTCACGTTGGAAGGTGACAAGTCAATTTTGACACTATAGCAGAACTTCGTAGCCAATTCATCAAAAGCCTCAAAACCGCCGGGGAACTCTGTAACCACAGCCTCACCCAGCGCTGCTGTCTCCCCCAGCCTGTGTCAACGATGCCGCACCTATACGTTGATATCGCTGCAACTTGACCGCGCGCTACTGACCCCGCAGCCCGTGCAGACGCAACCATGAAGAGCAATCCCGCTCATTGCCATCGTTGTTTCACCAGACACCTTCATTAACGTGTTTGGGTTTGTATATGTTAGTTTTTGTTCCATCAATGGATTCCTCAATCGGTGAATGTAAGTATAATACCCACACTATATTAGTCCTAGGATCACTCACACACATAAATAACGCTATCATATTTTTTATCTCTCAAACTCACTAACACTCATAGAATAGAAAAAACAAAGAGCACCTCTCAATTCTCATAACATATTTTTCATTGTTTGGAACACACAAAACATATAAGGCATATGTGCCTTTATATAGACAATACTTCATACTAAAAATTTATGACTCTATTAGCTTTCTAATACACATACTTATCCAACTTTACTTTTAACTTTGACTATTTAAATAAGTAACTTCTACATCTTTATTAGTTGGCATCTTGTAATTTCTAACACAACTACTATAAACATCTTAAAAAATTTTCAAGCTTACTCATCAACTTGAAACTTCCAATGCAATTCATGATTCTTCTAGCATAGAGGTGATAAGTGCAACTTATATATATAGATGCTTCATGATTCTTCCAATTTGATTTGTAGCCTCCAATTTTGACTGGGAGATAAAGTTTGACTTGTGATTCTTCTAGCTTCTAGTTTCATCACTTGTAATTCTTGTAACTTCTAATTTCATGATAGTTCTAATATGGTGCAAGTTGATTTAGTTGTTACTAACATTGCCTCCCTTAAATCAAGCTTGCAAAATTAATCATTCCAAGCATCTTTTTCAACTTATAAAATAACTCGATCTTTAACGGCTTTGTAAATATATCTGCTACTTGTTCTTCAGTTGGACAGTACTCAATAACAACTTTTTTCTCATTTACCAACTCTCTGATTTTATGAACTCGAATATCATTATGCATCAATCTTTCATGGAATACTGGATTTTTGTGAAGTGCAATAGCTGACTTGTTATCACAAAATATTGTTATTGAAGTACTTTGTTTCTCATTCAATTATTCAAGAATTCTTCTTAACCAAACTGCTTCGTTGCACAATTTGCCGCTGCTATATATTTTGCTTCTGCTGTAGAGAGTGCTACTACTTGTTGTTTCTTTGATGACTATAAAATTACACCAGAACCAAGATGAAATGCAAATCTCGAAGTACTTTTTCTTGTTTTATCTCCAGCCCAAACACTATCAGTGTAATCGATAAGATTCACTTCATTAGTATTTTCATAATAAATACCATCATTTAAAGTACCTTTGATATATCGAAAAATCTGTTTTGCAGTTTGCAAATGGTTGGTATAAGGATCCTCCATAAATCTGCTAAGCAAACCAACTCCAAACACAATATTTGGTCTGGTTGTAGTTAAGTACCTCAGACTTCCAATCAAACTTTTGTAATATGTAGGATTTACTACTCTTCCTTTATCTTCTCTCAACAACTTGAACTTCTCTACGAACGGAGTATGAACTAGTTTTGAGTGCTCCATTTGAAATTTTTTCAAAGTATCATTTGCATATTTTTTTGAGAAATAAAAATTCCATCATCCTTTTGAACTACTTCAATGCCAAGAAAGTAAGACATCAAGCCCATATTCATCATTTTAAAGTGCTTTATCATAGCCTTCCTGAATTTTGTAATTATCTTCAAATTGTTGCCAGTAAAGATTAAATCATCAACATAAAGACACACGATCAAGATATTTCTAGGTTCAACGAACTTGATTTAAAGCGTATGCTCAAATGGACATCTTTTGAAACCATTCTGAGTGAAATAAGAATCAATTTTCTTGTACCACGCTCTTGGTGCTTATTTTAACCTGTACAAAGCTTTCTTCAACTTGTAAACTGTATCTTCTTCTCCAGAAATTTCATATCCTGCGGGTTGCTCAACATATACTTCTTCTTCTAAAGAACTATTTAGATATGCTGACTTAACATCCATCTGATGTATCTTCCACTTATTTTGGGACGAGAGTGAAATAATCATATGAATATTATCTAACCTAGCAACAGAATCAAATACTTCAAAGTAACCGATACTTGATTTTTATTTGTATCCCTTTGCAACTAATCTTGCCTTGAAACGATCAACTTCACCATTGAATTTGTACTTAGTCTTGTAAACCTACTTTACTCCAATCGGCTTCTTATTTGCTGGTAAATCTGTCAGCTTCCATGTGTCATCTTCTCAATAGCATGAATCTCCTCATCCATTGCTTTCTTTCACTTATTGTCTTTAGAGGCTTCTTCAAAGTTCAACGGCTCACAATTTAAAAATAGAGTAAAATTTATGATTTCTTCATCAGATGGATCGTTGTCATTGCCTACTTCATAATCTGCTAATCTAGCAGGTAGTCTCCACTCTCTTTGAGGTCTTCTAGATGATTCTGGTTGTTCAGTTGTGTCTGTTGTGTCTGTTTGTCTTTCTTTTTCATCATCACATGTATTTAAAATTACAATCAGCTGTTTTTTTTGTCTTTGTGTCCCAATCCCAAATGTCTTTCTCATCAAACATCACGTCTCTGCTGACGATTATCTTATTTGATTCTGGATTATACAGCTTGTATGCTTTTGAGTCTATGTTATAGCCGATAAATATACACTTCTCGCCTTTATCATCTGACTTTTTCCTTAATTGATTTTGTACGTGGACATAAGCGATACACCCAAAGATTCTGAAATGATGAATGGAAGGCCGCTTCCACTCCAAGCTTTCTCTGGAGTTTTATCACGAACACTTTTTGCTGGACACCTGTTTAAAATATGAACTGCTATTGCTACTGCTTCTGCCCAAAATTCTTTAGGCATTTGTTTTGACTTGAGCATGCATTTGAGCATGCATTTGAGCATATCCATGATGGTTCTATTCTTTCTTTCAACAACTCTATTTTGTTGAGGAGTATATCTAGTTATTAGTTGGTGTTGAATTCTGTGTTGCTTAAAGTATACTAAACATGCAAGATATTCTGTTCCTCTATCTGTTTTGAGGATTTTGATTTTACAGCCATTTTGTTTTTTGACAAATGCCTTGAATATCTTAAAGACATCACATGCTTCTGATTTCTGCTTCAGAAAGTATACCTATGTATATCTACTAAGATCATCAATAAAAGTGATAAAGTACTTACCTGTTACCACCGTTGCTTGGAATTTCTACAGAATAGAGATCTGAATGCACAATTTCAAGTAATCTTCTAACTCTCCATGATTTTCCTGTAGGGAATAGATCTATGTGCTTCTTTTCTAGTTTACAAGTCTCACAAATACAATTGGGAATATGAACATGAGGTAGACTAGAAACAAGTTCTTTTCTTGATAGGTAGTTTAGGCCAGAAAAATGAAAATGTCCAAACCGCATATGCCACAATCAATTATCATCAAGTATCACATAACTCATGCAAGAGGAACTAACATGTTGAATTTTTAATGAAAATATTCTGTTTGAAGTCATCTTTGCTTTATCTATAAACCTTCCATTATTTTTAAACACAGTGCAATATCCATGATAAGTTATCATCTTATATCCCTTCTCATATAATTGTCCTATAATCAGTAAATTGTAATCAAATTCAAGAGTATAGAAAATATCAAAATATAACTTAGAGAACTATCCTTCAGTCTAATCGGTATGTGTCCCTTTCCTTCCATATGAATCTTTGTACTATTACCAAACTTCAATAATAGTTTAATTGAATTATCTAATGAAGAAAATAACTCCTTTATATCAAACATATGACTACTACAAGTATTATCCAAGTACTATATATTTTCATCTTCAGCACATGAATTACTTGTAAAAAATAAAGTTTGAGTACCCGAATTATCATCAGTATTTTGATGCTGATTTTCTGTAACGTGTGCTTGATTATTTTTTACCATTTTAAATCAGCAATCTGCTGCTTTGTGTCCATACTTTCCACAATGAAAATAATTGAAATTGGTTCTTTCTTGATAAAAATTGCCTCGACCTCTTCCTCAGTTAACATGTCTGAAATTCGTTCCACCTCTTCTTTGATTAGGTGGTGTAAAGTTACTATAATTTCCTTGGTTGTAATTTTTACGACCTTTTCCTCTGAAACTTTCTTTAACTCTGTTTCGAAAATTGAAACTACGACCTCGTCCTTCTTGTGTATGGCTTGATTCTGCAATATTGTTTAAATTCACTCAACTTTTCAGGACTTTCTCGGTTGATTTTTCTGATTTCTCCAGTATTCTACTGATGTGGCTTTTCATGGTTCCTTGCAATTTTATAATTGTCATGGTATCCATATCGTGGGACTCTAGTATTGTAGTCACCACATGGTCATACTTCATTGGCATGGTGCAAAGAAATTTCTCCACCACTTTACTATTTGGCATATCTTCTCCATAGACTCTCATCTTATTGACAAGATCTGTATCATGAGTAAAATATTGCTCAACAGTTTATGAGCTAGATATCTCGTACCATTTATATTCTCTTTTCAAAGACTGTAGCTTTACTTTTTGAGCTTTATCTATGCCTTTATATGACAGCTTTAATGTGTTCCATGCTTCTTTTGTACTTTTGGCATTTGCTATTTTGTCAAACACCATATAATCTACTCCTTGATGAATTTGAGATAGCGCCAATTGATCTCTTCTCTGTTAAGCAGCATCTACTCCTTCTTGCGAATCCAGTTCAATAAAATTTCACATATTTTATGCTTTTAAATGGATAGACATCAAAATCTCCTAATAACTATAATCGAGTTTTTCATCTAACTTGGGATTGGACCATACAATATTGAAAGTGTTTGCCATACTGACTTTATGAACAAATAACTATGTGAGAACTCTCTCACACATCACAAACTCTCAAATACCAGGTGCTGGATTAACCTGATACCAAATATAAGTATAATACCCATGCTATATTGGCCCTAGGATCACTCACACACATAAATAACGTTATCATATTTTTTTTATCTCTCAAACTCACTAACACTCAGAATAAAAAAATAAGGAGTACCTTTCAATTCTCATAACATATTTTTTATTGTTTGGAACACACAAAATATATAAGGCATATGTGCCTTTATATAGGCAATGCTTCATACTAATAATTTATGATTCTACTAGCTTCCGAATACACATACTTATCTAACTTTACTTTTGACTTTGACTATTTAAATAAGTAACTTCTACATCTTTATTAGTTGGCATCTTGTAATTTCTAGCACAACTACTATAAACATCTTAAAAATTTTTCAAGTTTACTCATCAACTTGAAGCTTCCAATGTCATTCATGATTCTTCTAGCATAGAGGTGATGAGTGCAACTTGTTATATATATAGATGCTTCATGATTCTTTCAACTTGATTTGTAGCCTCCAATTTTGACTAGGAGATAAAGTTTGACTTGTGATTCTTCTAGCTTCTAGTTTCATCACTTGTAATTCTTGTAACTTCTAATTTCATGATAGTTCTAATATGGTGCAAGTTGATTTAGTTTTTACTAATAGTGAAGAAGGTTCTACATCCCCATCTTTGTACACCAGTGGTCATTATACTCACTCCGATGACAATATTGTGGAGGTATAAATTTTCGACAAGGTATTTACTGGATATTTTATTTGCATGCGGATGTTCATTTTACATACAAAAAGCAAAGATGATTGTTCTTATTGTAAATCAATTATTATATTTTATTTTACATACAAAAGGGTTGAATGTTCATTTTACATACAAAATGATCGTTGTTCTTGTTGCAAATTTATTATTATATTTTATTTTACATACAAAAAGGATGATTGTTCTTGTTGCAAATCCATTATTATATTTTATTTTACAAGGATGGAGGTTTATTTTACATACAAAAGAGATGTTGTTTTTGTTGTAAATTCAGTGGAAAGCTAGTTGGGTAACAATAATGCTGATAGGGTTTTCAAGAGAGACAGTAATAACGGATAGTTAAAAATATGAAAATGTAAAGTAAAAAGATTTTGTTACTTGATTGGGACGATTTTTTTTATCTTTGATGGACCAAAAAATCGATCTGTTGTTTATGTTCAGATTTTCTTTTGTCTACCTAGTGGAGCTTATTCTAAAACATTTGATGATTTGATCTCATCCAAAGTAAAGGAGTGTCATTAACTACATAGGAGATGTGCGATGCCATGATTAATTTCTTATAATTCCAGTGAAAAAGAATCCTAGTTTTGGACAAAATATCTTGGGTAATAATTTAATTTAGCTAATCATAGGATAAAACTTGTTTGAAAATTATGTAAGTTAAAAATAATAATAAAAAATCCTGAATAATCTTTTACAGAAAAAAGTGGCATACTTTTTTAGATTGGCAATTTGGTGAGATATGACAAGATCCGGTAGAAAAATTGAGAGAATAGTAAAAGGCTATGATGAATTGAAGTGGGGAGCATTTTGTAGGAGAGGGGCCATCACAAATCTACAAGAAGAGTAGTAATGGTAATGCCACAGTATGTGGCTAATGTTAATGGACAACACTTCTTTCCTTTTTTTTTTCTTTTTTTTTTTTAAATCTAATCAGTGCTAAGAATCCAAGTTGCATCTATCTTGTCACTTATGCTTAAGAAAAAAATTAAATAAATAATACAAGAGAGTGTGCTGTTGAAAAATAAATGGTCATACTCATATGGACCTTGTTACCCTACTCCCTTAATATTCACAAAGAATCATTAGGTGTATCATGTATGTGCTTTTGTGTGTGTGATGGACCTTACACAGTTACACTCCACAAATAATTTCAATTGCAGAAAAAGGTTGCAGGGTGGATCTCTTATTAGGAACACTACTGCCCCATCACTACTGTAATAAGAGATGGTTATGATTATGATAGATACATACAGATATGATAAGAGGGACTTAAGGATTTTATTTGAGTTTGAGATTTGCTGATCTGAGTCTAGAAAGAGCACTTCATGAGAAATAATATATTTTAATATATCAGATATTCTTTTCTAATCTAATATATATCTTTAATCATTAGGTGAGCAATAATTTGAAAAAAAAACCCATTAAAATATTTTTGTCATTATTTAAGTAAAAATTAGGTATAAGTCAAGGCATTTGTACATTCAAAAGTAAAATATTTATTAATATTTAATTTAAAACAAAAAAAATTGCATGTTATAATTAAAAGAACATGTTAAGGAAGCAATATTTTTAGTAGAAGAAGATGAAAATAAGTGTTGCAACGAAATACTAAAAATGGAGAGGTTGAGTAATTATTATAAAAGGGAAAAATGGTTGCGTATAGAAGGAGAATTAACAAACAATCATTTTTATTTGTGCTGTTTGTTTGGTATATGGTGCGCATACAAGGAAAGAGAAGCTTGTTGTGTGGGAAGAGTTAAATTTTTTTATCGGAAATATGTCAGGCTCCTCTTTGCTACATGTGTGTCTTCAATGAGGTTGTGTAGTTGGAAGAAAGAAAAGGCGCTAGTGTGTTAACAGCATTATCAAACTGGTGGATATAGAGCTGAATGACAGTAAATTTACATAGTTCAAGGGTTAATCGTGCAGTCAAATTAATAGAATATTGGTGAGTTTGATTTCATTGTTATCATTTAGAGCATTTTGGTTGAAAAAGAATGACAGAATTTCAGGAATCAAGAATGTGTTGCAGGAGTATTTAACAGGTCGATTAAGAGTTATAAAGAGCGAAGTGATATTTGATCTTTTGGGTTGTTCATAGCTTTTGTCAAAGATGATTAAGAATTAGTTTATTTTATGTGTTTAATACTTTTCTGTTGAGACATGTTCTACCTTGTTGTGTTGAGCTTTTTATTTCAAAAAAAAAATCTAAAAATGGAAGGGGAAGAAAAGAACCGAAAAACCATCTTGATCACCTCGATTCACTAACCAAAGTGAAAGAAGGAGAAAGAGTAAAAGAACAAGTGGGGTGGCTGCGTAGAACACTACTGAGAGAGACTAATAATATTATCATGAAAACAACAACACCTGTGAGGACATTTTACTAAAGGAACATCTTTTTTCTTTGTGATTATATATTATATTTCTTCATTTTAATATCAGTATTTCTTGATTTTCTATGATCATGAGAAGTCATTATTTGTGTACATCCTACTTCTTTTTCAACCGAATAAAAAAGCTCTAGACTTAAGAGGGTTGATATATCGATAATATTATTCTTGCTTTCAGTTTCAAACTACATGTGGCTATAGAAATTCTAATAAATCTATCCTTTAGCACTGAAGAGTTCAAAGCATTTATCTGGCATGAATTAGAAATTTAGAATCAAGTTTTGACCGTATTATTATTATCTGCATAGCTTTCTAATCACATTCAAAATCAAATTATTAAAAGTAACCCGTGATTAACAACAGAAACACGGCATTATTTGAATCCGAATCACCATCCCTTAAAATCACTGATATTCTCCTAGTTTTTCTGCTTTATCTTACCAAAGATTATGAAATGACTGACATTTTATTCCAGCTTTCCAAATTTTTTGATGTGGGGGCTGCTTCTCAATACTGTATTAAAAGGTAAAACAGAAAATTAAAGAAAAGCATTAGATGCCAAGCACCTTTTTCTAACACACACAGTTTCTACTACAAGATAGAGATGCCTGTGAACACTCAAAAAAAGGCTCAATCAGATGCAGAAAAGAAAAGGATAAAAGAATGTGGACAATTTATATGAATGAATAAACATGAACTGTACTCTATGCCTAGCTGAGATGAAATGTACACATGAAAACCAATGGACTAAAATTTGTTAGGCCAATAATATCAGTGTCATGACTCATGATGATTTATACTTTTGAATCAACCTGGAATTCATTTTTACCATTCCCTGAAATTGATTCCAGAATAATCTCCATCTGTGGAACAGGAACAGTTAGGAGTCAAAAGAAAACATGTGGAGGAGCATCTTCCACACGCACACACTAAATATTTATTTAATTACTGTCCAAGATAGTTTCTTAAAGGTGTTTGATTTGATATCTGCAATATGATCTTGCTTTCTTATCTCTTATTATTCTGAAACATATATATAAACCTACAGGTTATGCTTATAGTTGCATTGCAAGCTTGCTACCATATAGGAACCCTTTTTCTTCCTTCTTCTTTTCTGTGAAAGAGAGGAGAGAAAAGGAGAAGCCCTGAACTAATTATTATTTTGCATTGGTGAAAGAAAATGAAGACTTCTGAGGAATGGAAACCTTTTATGGTAATGATAGCAATTGATTTTTCTTCCACCATAGTGAACATTCTTCTAAAGAAAGTTCTTGAGGAAGGGATGGACCATTTGGTGTTTATCACATACCGTTTGTCAATTTCAACCATTTTCCTAGTCCCTATCAGCTACTTTTGGGAAAGGTAGGTTCCCTCAATTGCTAGATTTTGTTAACTTTCCATTTATAGAATTATTTTGGCATTTTTAACATGCTTATAGTATATAGCCCCATGCTGCAATGATTAATCACTTTGAAGTTCTTCCACTTTGAGAAAACTAACTTCCTTTTTCTTTTGTCTCAATAATGCTAAGCTGAAAGTGAACCATCATGGAAATTATAGGACTTGTAGTAACTTGTTATATTTTTCTTGCAGAAACGGAAGACCAAGGCTCACATTTAGAATTTTGTGTTACCTTTTCTTCAGTGCCATTGTTGGGTTAGTAAGAAAAAAATTGCAGTCTTTCTTAGTGATTCAGCTTCTAATCAGTTTTTTTTTTTCCCTTTGAAAATTGTGTGCTATGGTCAATACATGAGTGCAGCCAAAAGAAGTAACAAATAATGTCTTGTAGGGCATCAGTCACACAGTACTTCTTCCTTCTTGGGATCCAATACACCTCTGCTACCTTTGCTTGTGCCTTTGTCAATATGGTACCTGTGATCACATTCATTATGGCATTGCCATTTGGGTATGAATCTATGAATTATATATTCTTATAGCTCTTTATTTATTGTAACAACTGCATCATCAATCAACTTTTCTTGTTTCTTTTCTGTTGATTGTAATGTAGATTAGAGACTCTGAACATCAAATGTAACAGTGGGAAGGCCAAGATTCTTGGTACACTGGTGTGTGTAGGAGGGGCATTGTTGTTGACACTTTATAAAGGAAAGCCCTTGTTTGATGTTTCTCACTATGAGTCTGCAGCAGCATCAACAGGCATGAGATCTGTAATGAAGCCACGTTCTTCTCCACCTACTAGAATCATTGAGAAATGGACCATTGGTGTAATAGCTTTGATTCTGGGAACACTGTTTTGGTCTTCATGGTTTATCTTGCAATCAACTATAGGGAAGCTTTATCCATGCCGGTATTCTAGCACAGCCATCATGACTTTGTTTGGAGCCATTCAATCAGCCATCCTTGCTTTGTCCACTGGCAGAGACTTGTCCATGTGGATCCCCAATGGCAGGATACAAATACTCACTGTTCTCTATTCTGTAAGTAATAAATTTCTCCACCATAGTTGTTTAGTATTCTGGATTATGCTCTATGATTGTTAAGTGAAGAATATGTAAACTAAATCACAGAATGTTTTGGTGGGAGTTTTGTGATGAAAGTATGATTTTCAGGGCATGGTTGGGTCAGGGTTGTGCTATGTGGGGATGTCATGGTGTGTTAAAAAGAGGGGTCCTGTGTTTACTGCAGCATTTAGCCCTCTTGTTCAGATAATGTCAGCCATGATTGATATCCCAGTCTTGCATGAGCAGCTCCATCTTGGAAGGTACTAAACAGAACAATCTTATTCTCTCTGTCACATTGATATTGATCATTTTGGATGTTCAATTTATTGTTAGTGTGTTGGGATCCATGCTGGTAATGGTGGGATTGTATATTCTTCTGTGGGGTAAGAGCAAGGATAATCAGAATGGTGTGACAAATTTAGTAGAAGAAGGTGGAAACAAGGAACAAGTCCCTCCCCCACAAACAACACAACATGTTGCTATAACCTGCGATACACGCTCTAACTGAAACCACCCTCATCAATATTAGATACGGTTTAGTGGCAATGTTGTACAATTTTCATCACATGTTGAGTTGAAGGACACCAAATAATAACATGTTCAACACATGCATGTGTAATTCATCTTGTCAACTTTTCATCGTGGTTTCTTTTTTTGTTCGACTCAAACCACTGCAAGAATCATTCCTCAACTGTCAAATAAATTATATTTTCGTTGTTCATTTTCATGTTATCTTACCGGATTTGTTAACCACCAGACAAACTTATTCTGTTTCTAAATTCTAATAATGTCAAAAGAGAAAACAAATTGTCTTATTACTATAAGAATTAGTGGATTAATATACACTAACGTAGATTAATTCACTTTTATTCATAATAAATATTATAAAATACTAAGAGAACTAAGTCCCAAGAGCCAATGTGTTTTAAGCTGCATTTCATTATAAAAATAGGATAAAATAACACATTAAAAATAAAATATAAATAATAAAGATACAATCATTAATGTTCTTTTATTTTGTTTAATAATAAACTAAATATAAAAAAAATAAATTATAAAAGTTTAATTTATTTTATTTTTTTCTATACAAAATATTTAAGAAAAATATAATAATAAAAATTATAATTGTAAAAAATTAGTGAGTTTAGAGAATTAAACTGTGATTAAAAGGATGACTAAACATTATTGGACTATTATCTAAGTGATTGTGTAATTTGTTATTTTATTTTATTTTTTGGTCAAGTGAATTTGACAACTTCCAATCCTAAGTATCACAACACACTCACACTACACACTCACCCACACAACACTTAAGGATTCATATTCAACATTTGGTGTACTCACTAAGGTTTGAACCCGAAGGCATATAGTTTAACCAATTGAGTTTTATTTAGTGTGCAGAAATTAAATTAAATTAAAATTGACCCAAAAATCAAATGCTCAAACCCATACGCACACACAATTATGGCCCAAAGATACATATAATTGCTACCATCTAAAATTCTTTTATCCAAAACAAAAATAAGTCTTTAAGCCAAGTGAAGAAAAAGAAGTAATTGGCCCAAGATTCTTAAAGCTATATAGCATCTAGTCCACTCACACAAACAAACTCATAAAACCCAAATATTGGTTCACCTTGAACAAAAGCCATCACAAAAAAATTCCATCAAAAATAAAAATATGCTTCAGGGATCAAAGAAAGAAAATAAGCCCAAGAACATAAACAAGCCTATATCCATAACCTAAGTTTAAATGGTGGTCCACACTTAAATTCATTCATTCACCGTAGTTACTAACTAGCTAACTCAATTTCAATTTCATTTGAACTTTCTTACATCCACCGAACCAAAAAATTCTCTCTTCTCTTTCTTTAATATCACATGTCTCTATAATAAAAAGAAAGAATGGAAAAGGTCTGAAGCTATGACAAAAGATAGAACAAAAAGCTTATTTCTAAAATCAAGCAAGAAGAAAAAGAAAAATGGTTATAACAAGAGGAAAGATTTTTTTAAAAAAGAGAATCATAAAAAGGTAATTTCTTCATTTGTGCTTCATCAAAAAATCATGAAGAAATTAACTCTATATAAACACCGTTTTGAAAACTATGAAGAAGGTGAAGTCAATGGTGTTCTATTTGAAATCTACGGTCAAGAAACAAATTTGAGGCCAAAGAAAGAACGCACGGGTCAGATTCAATATGCATAAAAAAAAAGTTGAAAGAGAAGACTGAAGATAAAGTTGCATGTCACTGCTTCTACTCTCTCTCTCTCTCCTCTGTGAATGCCGCTGCTGCATCTGGGTATTGGGAGAAGAAAAATTAACATATGCTGAAGCAAGGTTTCAAGTCCTGAAAGCTTCACTCCTCTATAATATGAGTGAACGGCCAAGGATTGGATTAAGAAGAGAAAAGCACAAAATTTGGGTCCTCATAGTTCTCTGAGCTGTTTATGTTCTTCTCCTTCATGATTTTTATTTTGTAATTCTTTTTTTTTTCAGTTTAATATGTCTGAGGTTTATTGTGAAAGAAAAACATGGTGAGGTTTGTAAGAAAAAGTCAATAAGTAAAAAAAGGTAGTGAGCTAGACTTGGAGAAAAAGACTAAGTTATCTCAGAAATCTTTTGTTAGTATTTTTGTTTTGTGTCATGATTTTGAGAGGATTCTCTTTCAAGTTGAGTTAATATTTTGCTGTTGAAAGTTAGGGTGAGTCCTAGTCAAGTTCAGGTTGGGTTAAAATTTAGATTTGTCCTATATAGAATTGGATAGATTCTAGAGAGAATTAGTAAATGTAATTTTGTTAAAAGATAGTGAAATTCTATCATTGTTGTAATGGAGACTGGATATAGACTACATTGTATTAGGTAACCAAACCAAGATACACCTGTGTGCCATTCTCTATTCTTTTTTCTGTTTTTATACTATAGGAGACAAAACAAAAATATCTCATACTACGTTAAAAGACAAAATATAATTTATCGTATTTTTTACTTAAAGTATCTCTATTGAACTCACGGTTAAAAGTTAAAAAAAAGAAACTATTTAAATCTCCGCTGTAAAAGTTACCTCATGCCCAAGACACTTTATTATTCGTGCGGGTCGTGGACCCATCAGATCGTGGGTCCATTAGGTGCTAACTATTGAAAATGAGGAAAATCACTCTTTACTCTAGAGAATATCGAAATTTTATAATTGTGAATTTTTTTTGGGTGACTTTATAATTGTGAATTGTTAGTATATAAAATATAATTGGAAATTGTTTTGTTATATTGTGAATAATGAAAGTTTAAATGTAATTGCTTTGGTGTTATTTTTATCCCAATACAGCTAACAGCTTCAGCATAATAAGCACCGCCATCGATGGCGGAGGCGGAGTCATCGGAGGCAGCTGCAACGGCGGTGGCAGATAAGCATAGTAAGCCTCGGCGGCTGAAAGGGCACAAGGACTGCACTACCTCCTGTATTGCCTCACGTGACAGGCCACGTGTCATCGTCACCTCCGGCGAGGTTCTTTCTGTTTTCCTTCTCTTACCAAGACTTGCACGTGTGGCTGCGTAACTAGGGTTCATAACGCTTCCTTTTAATATATGCTATGTCATGTCTGATTCCTCGTCATGTTGCTTTAAATTTAACTGTTTTGTTCTGATTTAACGCATTGATTTTTATCTGTTTCTTAATTGAAAATATTGAAATAAAAGGATGGTCGTGTTTGCTGGTTTGACATGCGGTGCAAAGATGTGGCGAGACTGGTTATGGATGTTAGCGTGGAACCCGTCACTTCCTTGTGTTTCAAGACTGGTGAGACCATTTTCTTCTTTTAAATGTCATTTGTTCTTAATATTTGTTTTATTATCTGTTTCACAAGGGATTCTAGTCATAAACTCTTTCTTTCAAGCTGAAAAGTGATTAACTAATCTTTTACTGATTGCACATAGTTGTGCTTGGTGGTGCATCTTTACACTAATAACATGTTAATACCTTGACTCAAAGATTAATGATACAGGAACTTAGTGGCAGCTTGAAAGATAAATCATGCGGTTTCATATGTATTCTTGGCTTGATAGTCTTCATTGAGGGCTTCCAATATAACTTCTTTTATGAACAGCCTGTCAACATGTTTGTGATCCTAAATTTGACAACTCCTACACCATTAACTAACACTATATTCCCTAAGAAGTAAAATATTTTTTAGCTGACAAAAGTACATTTGCTTGAAAACAGGGAATGAAGATATGATTTATGCCTCCTCAGGAACAGAAATCAAGTGTTTTGATGTGCGTCTGGTAAGCAATTTATGGGCAACAAAGAGGCTTGATTTCTAGTTTTACAAAATCATACACTCTTCTGTGTTCCACTTTCTATACTGAGTTCCTGTATATTATGTTCTGTCTTACTGAAGGCCACAAAAGAATGGAAGCCGCTGGAGAATTATAATTATAACAAAGAGGAGATAAACAAGGTAAACAGTATGACTTGTATTCAGTTATATTGCTATGCATTTTCTTGATCTTATTGAGTGTTTCTGCTGCCCTCTTGGCATGTGAAAACGAAATGCTGTGTCTTATATATCTGATTTCCAACCTGTAAATAAATGCTTGCATAACACAGGTTAATGTAAAAGGCTGAATGAATAATGTAACATTTTCATGGTTTTGCCTCGCCTATTTCAGCATTTTACCATGCATCATTTTCCCATCAGTTTCTTATTCTAGTGTTTTCTCTTGCAAATATTTGTCAAATTCTCCTAAGCTTTATAAATGCCAAGTCATTTAGTTGGACAAGTGGTAAATAGAAAAATTAATATAATTTGTAGACACTACTTCATACTCTCTTCTACATGTAGCTCAGAAATGTTAAGTGTAGTGTTTGTTTGAGATGCCATGTTTGTCTCTTGGCTTTCTTGCATGAGATTTCGAAATGGATTTTAATCATTGTTGTGAACACTAATTTGGTTCTGTGGTTTCTTGATCTACACAAACTATTGAATCGTTAAATTGGATTGCAGCATTATACCTGAACTAATATTTGCTTGCACATTCTTCCATTCTGCTATAATACAAACTGATCCTGCTATCCTTGATTCCTTGTATGGAGGTGCACTTTCTTTCTTTCTTTTCTCCCCCCTCCCCCCCTCCCCCCCTCCCCCCCTTCTCTTTTCTCTCTCCTTTTTTTAAAAGAAAAAAAAGCTGGAGGTGCACTTTCATTTGTTAAGGAGTGGCCTTATGGTTCAATTTTTCATGGTCTTGCAGGTTGTATGCAACTTGAAATCCTCATTTCTTGCTGCAGCTGATGATAGTGGTGAGGTGAAGGTATGCTTCATATTTATTCAACATGTGCTGTCTGATTTCTCCTATGCAATACCACATATATCAGTTGTTATGAGCTATCCTTTCATATTTGGTACTTTGATTGGGATCATCATGACCTTTGGAGTTTGGACACCTGAAATTTCTTTGATTTCCTGTTGGTGACATTCACCAAGTTTTCTTACTCTATTCTCTCATTAAACAAAAACATAAAAGTTAGGTTATACTTTCCTAAGAACATGGAAATCACATTTACGATTTAAAACTAATTTCTTTTTCCATTCTAATTTGATATATTATTTGTTTTATTCTGTATGCTTCTAATTTCATCCCTTTCATTATTGATTGAAATTGTCTTTGAAAGATTATTGACATTCGCCAGCCATGCCTCTATAAAACTCTACGAGCTGGTCATACATCTGTATCCTTCTTGATTCCTAGTGGTGCTTCGGAACATGGATGCTAATTATGCAGATCTGGAGTTTTGTGTTTAAGCTACTTATACTTTTGGTCTGTTCCTTGTATATTATATTATAGTACTGTTATAGTCTCTAACTTTGCGGCTAAGTTCTAATTTCGTCCCTAACGTTTGAAACGTTCTATTTTTTTGCCTCAAACGTCTTATGTCACCCTATTTTAGTCTTGTAGTCAAAATTAATTGTTTTTATTCTAAAAGTACCTTTCCCCCTCTATTATTATCTTCTTCTTTCTCTTATTCTTAAACAAATTTCACTCTCAAATCACTACAACTACCACCACGGTCACCACAATTATGATTGTTGTCATTGCCTAGAAGAAGATGATAATGGAAGAAAGGGGTGTTTTTGGAAGAGAAAGTTTTAATTTTGACCAGAGGACTAAAATAGAACAAAATAAGACGTATGGGACAAAAATAGGAGGTTTCAAATGTTAGGGACATAATTAGGACTTAGACTAAACGTTAGGAATTAAAACAATACTTTACCCTATAATCTGTTTATCTTGTTACTGTTTGTTTCGCCTTGACTTTATGTGGTAGATATGTAACACGGTGCAATTTCTTCCTTGGAGATCGTATGAAGGTACTTATCTTTGTTCTCTCTTTTACCCTTATATGAATAAATCTATCGTTTCTCCCTCCCCCTTCATATTTATGGAAATCTGACTTCAACTTTTGTTCTTTGGCAGTAATTAGTGGAGGTCTTGATTCTTTGCTATTGATTTGGGACTTCTCCAAAGGGCGATCACACAAAGTTGTGGATTTTGGTATGTTTTTCCTTATAATGTCTAACTCTGTACTTATTAATTTAAGTTTTGCCTGAAATGACTTTAACTATTTTATAGAGCCTACTTTTGTGTTTGTTGATTTTGGCAATGACATAAATCTCCTCATGCCTTGTTATCAACAACAAGATTTTAACAAGCAAGGTTTTCTATAGGGTGGATGATATTACGCAGGTAGGGAGAATAAGCGAGTTCATTTGGGTATGTGGAGAGTGGAGAGAATGAATGGCTTTCTTATACCCAGGACCATTTTCTTTTTCTTGTCATATCTCTAATACTTGACCCAAGTTCATTTTCAGAAATATACAATTTATTGACTGAAATTCATACTGAAATCTATGTCTGGGGGCATAGTTCTTCTTTTATCTTACTTGATGCTAGTTCTAATATGCTTCTGCTCATTTTTGGTTGAGAAATGCTGCAGAATAAGAAAACTCAAAGTGTAACTATTGCTTTTGACTCCGTTCAAAATCTTGGCCTTAACCATGAATGGAAGGTTAGGCTGTTTTAAAAACATTTTAATTTAATGAAGTATAACATGAATTAGTGACTACTGACTTTAGAGAATGCAAGTCAGAAACAAGTAGTTTTTTAAATTTGAAGAAGCAAAAAGTCATCTCTGTAGTTAGGCATACATGCATAATGCATGTACTGGGATAATAACTCCATGCAATGCTTTCTAATGATCTTCTTGCCAATTTTATTTTCATGGTTGATTTGAATATTTTTATATGGTGACTTTTTTCTCTTTTTAAATTACTCAATCATGGATATGTATACCCAAAAAAATGATGAGTAATATATAATGAAAGACAAAATAAATAAAAGGGAAAGAACGCTACTCAATCTTTCTGCCCCTTCTTGCTGCAGGTTCACTTGAGGCAAACAGTAGCAACACTGGCCAGTGTGTCAATCCTGCTTTTGTTTATGCAATAGCTGTTCCAGAAGTTGACATGCTAGATAAATCAGATAAGATCTGTGCTGTTGCAAGGGGAGATGGAGTTGTTAGTGTGATTAATATTGAGTCTGAAATTGCTGCTAATAGGTCAAAGAGCTCTTCAAATTCACGAAAAGGATCTCAATCAATATCAAAGGATGGTATCAGTTCAAGTAGTAATGTGAATGCAGGTCAAAACGGAAATAGGAGATTGCATTTGGATTACACTTTGGGTGGCCATACTGCAGCTGTTTCTTGCCTGTAAGTCAAATCTTTATCGTCATAGTAAAGACTATATTCGCTTGCCAGTTGCCCCCTAACTCATGGGTAACTCAGGGAATTTTCATTGTTTGGGGAAAGAGGGAAGTTCATAATATCCGGAGGAAATGATCAGTTGGTGAAGGTATGGAATTGGTCCAGTTATCGTGATTCTGGAATAGGCGACAACAATGATATCCTACACTCTACCATCAATGTAGGCCATAAAGTGAGTTTTCTTCGAAGATTCCATACAAAATTTTGATGCTGGTTACTTATTTTGATGCTGGTTTTCTTCAGCTTAGTATGTCTATTGTGCATTCATGTAAACACCACCTTTGGCAGGTCAATTCACTGTGTACCGTCCCAGCAGATACAGACAACCTTGTCGTGTGTGACACATCTAAATCAGTAAAGGTCTATTCCGTAACTTAGTCTAAAAGTGGATGAAAGTGGCTTTTGTGAATTATCCTGGAGAGCAATCAGAACTTTCAATAACAGATTACTCAGAGAATCATGTTCCTGGGCGTGAAACAACATAAAAGCAGCAGAGATTTAATCTAGGCATACCTGCATATATTGCTGCTTTGAGGTTCACTATGACCAAGTTTTTTGCTTGTCCACACGGTCCAAGTCGTTTCATGTGTACTTGTTATCTTCCAGTTTTTCATGCTACTTGTCAACCTTTTTCATGTATCCATTTGATTTTTAGGCTGATTTTCTCTTCAAGACTAATAATTTGTAGTTATTGTGTTTAGAAGTAAAACTTGTTTTGTTTGATGTTCTCGTCGTGCGCATTTTCGTGTTTGTTCCTACATTTGAGATTATCATATTAGACCGGTTGTTAGTGAAAAGTGAAAACAGAGCACTGAACAAGCTCCAAGTTATTCTCCGGTGTCTAAAGAAACTAAAATGAATAATGAAATGAACCTTGATACTTGGATATTATCATTTTACTTATGTTAGACTCTATCCTAATTTCTCTATAGGGATTTTCCAAACTAATTATCCATGTGGATCCTGTGTAGAAAGTATAAAATATCATTTCTAATTGGAATATATAAATCCAAATCGCTTATCTAATTCAATTCAGATTGAAATCGATCAAAATTGTAATAAATTTAAATTTAATTGGGATTTTTTCTAACAAATTATGTGGATTGAATCAAGTTTTGATCTATATTTTTAAATCAATCCAATTTTATTATTTTATTGTAAAAAGCTATATCCTTTTAATTTTTATTTTTAAGTGCTAGAAACTTTAAATTCTATTCCACAATCACGCTATATATTTACACACACACACACACGGTCTTTAGATTGAGTTATTTTCCTAAATCGACTACATTGCATTGCAAACAACCTTGATTTCTAGTATTCACAATTTGCAGAAATAATGTCATAGTTGATAGACATTAAACATTTGAGGGATATGACGTTGGAACAAGTTAGAATCAGAACGTACATTTCAATAGCTACAAATGAACCCACTGATATAGAACTTCGCATGCTAATAGTGAAGTATCTTTATCAGGTAGTATCAGGTATTAGGTAGGTACGATATTATTATTTATAATGTTGTGTTGGCGGGGCTTATAGTTAAAGAAGTAGGCCGTGCAACTGTCAACTGCTCCATCAAACATAACAGACATTGCCTCTCATCTCATCTCTCTTTTTCTGAAACCAAGATCCCAACCCCTCAACCTCCAAAAACAACACACTACTTGCTATGCTCCATCCTCCCAACATGGCCAACACCAATTGCTTTGTGCTCTTCCATATAAAACCTATAATAGGAGCAGTAGTACCAGCCAGATATACTGATCTTGAACTGGAAAAATGACCGAGTCTGGTGTTCCTCTATGCAACATTTGTGGGGAACAAGTGGGGCTTAATGATAATGGGGAAGTGTTTGTGGCTTGTCATCACTGCGCTGTCCCAATTTGCAAGGATTGTTTTCAGCATGAAATCAATGAGGGTCATACGGCTTGCTTGAGCTGTGGTGTTCCTTATCAAGGTCTCAGAAAATCTTTCACACTTTACTCGTTCAATACATGCCTTTTTCCCCACCTTACATATGTTTCCTTTTGTATTTTTTTATAGCAAGAACAAACCGCAACGATGATGACATTCTCGATGAAGATGATGATGTTATAATGGTTTCTGAAGATCACTCCGCAATGGATTCTCAGCCCAGTAGTTCTCAGGTAATGAGTTATTGCTATTATAAGAGAAAAAGCTGTTAACATTTGCACTGACAAACCACACCACTGAAAATTCTGCAGGATGTTGGACTCCATGCTAGACATCTTAGTTCAGTCTCTGCCGTGGATAATGGTAAATGATATAGACTTAGCTGCATTTTCTATGCAACTTATGAAGAATTCACGGTCCTTCATCATCACAATATGGTTTTGTTGATCTTGTAGAAGTAAATGATGAATCTGGCAAGTCAAGCTGGAAAAGCAGATTCAAAAGCTGGAAGGGAAAGGATAAAAATAGCAAAAAGAAAAAGGCTGCACCTAAGGATGAAAATCAGGCCCCAATTCCACCACAACAGCATATGGAAGATAAACGGTGAGTTCAATGAGAAACATAAAATAATTTACCTGAAGTGGTGCTTAATTTGATTCTGTATATATGTCATCATGCATTTATGATCTTTTGCAGGCCAACAGAGGGAGATGCTGCTGCTGTGGCTGCGCCACTTTCAGTACTGATTCCAATATCAAAATCCAAACTGGCACCATACAGAATTGTGATAATCATGCGACTCATAATCTTGGGTCTTTTCTTTCATTATAGGGTTACAAATCCTGTTGAAAGTGCTTTTCCTCTGTGGCTGACATCTATCATCTGTGAGATCTGGTTTGCATTTTCCTGGGTGTTAGATCAGTTCCCAAAATGGTATCCGGTCAATAGGCAAACTTTTATTGACAACCTGTCTGCAAGGTTAATGCACAAAGTTCTTAAATGTTTCAATACATTCTGCTTTGTACTTTGGATGTTGATGATCACTTATATACCGTGATTTCAGGTTTGAAAGAGAGGGTGAACCCTGCCAGCTTGCTGCTGTTGATTTCTTTGTCAGTACAGTGGATCCTCTGAAGGAACCACCATTGATCACAGCTAATACAGTGCTTTCTATCCTTGCCATTGACTACCCTGTAGATAAAGTGTCCTGTTATGTATCAGATGATGGCGCATCCATGCTCACGTTTGAGTCGCTGGTGGAGACAGCTGACTTTGCAAGAAAATGGGTGCCATTTTGCAAGAAGTTTTCCATTGAACCACGTGCACCTGAATTTTACTTCTCTCAGAAGATTGACTACCTCAAAGACAAAGTGCAGCCTTCTTTTGTGAAGGAACGTAGAGCAATTAAAGTAAGGAATTCCAAATTGAGTAACTCCACTTAACACTATATTCATTCATCTCTTTGTTTTCCAAATTGAGTATCTTAGAGCAACACCTTCATGTTTCCCTTTCAATTCTATTAGAGAGAGTATGAAGAGTATAAAGTACGGGTCAATGCTATGGTAGCAAAGGCTCAGAAAATGCCCGAAGAAGGGTGGACTATGCAAGATGGAACGCCTTGGCCGGGAAATAACTCTCGTGATCATCCTGGCATGATTCAGGTATATCCATTGTTTCTGTCTGTAATGAATTTAATCTGAATGTTAATATTGTACTCTCATGGCTGCCTCAAACTTCCAGGTTTTCCTTGGACGCAGCGGTGCTCATGACACTGAAGGAAATGAACTTCCTAGGCTAGTTTATGTTTCCAGAGAGAAAAGACCAGGTTATCAACACCACAAGAAGGCTGGTGCTGAAAATGCACTGGTATGGATAGATACTTCAATTTCCATTAGTATTAGTATTTCATATAAAGTCATTAAGAGTTTATAGTGCTTGATGTTTATTTGGTTTATGCAGGTGAGAGTATCTGCAGTTCTCACAAATGCTCCTTTCATTCTCAATCTTGACTGTGATCACTATGTTAACAACAGCAAAGCAGTTCGGGAAGCAATGTGTTTTCTCATGGACCCAGAAGTTGGTAGAGACGTGTGTTATGTGCAGTTCCCCCAAAGATTTGATGGTATTGATCGTAGTGATCGATATGCCAATCGCAATACAGTTTTCTTTGATGTAAGTTCATAGAAAAAAACAGAGTTTCTCTCCTATATTCAATCAAAGTATGTCATCTCCTTATGTAGTCAGTTCACCAAACAAGTTTTTGCAGAATTGAAAATTGTGGAGACAACACCTTCTGTTGTTTCTAACTGTCATATGTAATGAATGTTCTATTAATAATCATCCATTTCAGGTTAATATGAAAGGACTTGACGGCATTCAAGGACCAGTGTATGTGGGGACTGGATGTGTTTTCAACCGGCAAGCGCTTTATGGCTATAGCCCACCATCCATGCCAAACTTACCATCTTCATCATGCTGTTGCTGCCCATCAAAGTCCAACAAAGATGTCTCTGATATTTGTAGAGATGCAAAGAGGGCAGAAATTAGCGCTGCCCTTTGTAATCTCAAGGAGATGGACAGTAAGCACATCGAATTATGTCAATAAGTACTAGAGAAAGATGCAGCAGAATCTTTCTTAAGTGACACTACTGGGTTCTTTTCTTCTTGCAGATTATAATGAGGATGAGAGGTCAGTGCTGCTTTCACAAACAGGTCTTGAGAAAACTTTTGGCTTGTCTACTGTTTTCATTGGATCAACACTAATGGAGAATGGTGGGGTTCCTGAATCTGCGGATCCTGCCATGCTGATCAAGGAGGCAATTCATGTTATTAGCTGTGGATATGAAGAGAAGACTGACTGGGGAAAAGAGGTTTGGATTAAATGCTAATAATCTTTGTAATGAGTCCATACCATCTTCACATTTTAAAATGTATGTTTGTGTGTGTTTCAGCTTGGATGGATCTATGGCTCAGTGACAGAGGATATCTTAACAGGGTTCAAGATGCAATGCAGAGGATGGAGGTCAATATACTGCATGCCCTTGAGGCCTGCATTCAAAGGGTCAGCACCTATCAACTTGTCTGATAGGTTGCACCAAGTCCTTCGTTGGGCACTTGGATCAATTGAAATTTTCCTCAGCAGGCACTGTCCCCTCTGGTATGGATGCGCCGGTGGCCGTCTCAAATGGCTGCAGAGAATGGCATATATCAACACCATTGTCTATCCATTCACATCCCTTCCTCTCATTGCTTATTGTACTTTGCCAGCAATTTGTCTTCTCACTGGAAAATTCATCATACCAACGGTAATAGTTACTTCATATTTCTTATTATTGGTCTAAAACATAACTAAATGCATAATTCTCATCCATTTGGTTTGATCCCAGCTTTCAAATGTTGCAAGTGTTCTGTTTCTTGGCCTTTTCCTGTCCATTATAGTGACAAGTGTGCTGGAGCTGCGTTGGAGCGGTGTTACCATCGAAGATTTGTGGCGAAACGAGCAGTTCTGGGTGATAGGAGGTGTTTCAGCACATCTGTTTGCAGTGTTCCAAGGACTACTTAAGATGCTGGCTGGTGTTGATACCAACTTCACAGTGACAGCAAAGGCTGCTGAGGACACAGAGTTTGGAGAACTCTACATAGTGAAGTGGACTACACTCTTGATTCCTCCAACAACACTTATCATAATCAACATGGTTGGTGTTGTTGCTGGATTCTCGGATGCACTCAATGGAGGCTATGAGTCTTGGGGACCACTCTTTGGGAAGGTGTTCTTTGCCTTCTGGGTGATTTTCCATTTGTATCCATTCCTAAAGGGTCTCATGGGTCGCCAAAACCGCACTCCAACCATTGTTGTGCTCTGGTCAGTCTTGCTGGCCTCTGTCTTCTCTCTAATTTGGGTTAAGATCAATCCATTTGTCAACAAAATTGACGATGCTACCTTAGCTGATACCTGTGTTGCTATTGATTGTTAACAAGCCACTACAAGTTTTGTGTGTAAGCAAGAATTGTTATCATTATACTATGCTTTTTGGGTGGGTAGAAAGTCAGGTGCAGTCAATTTCACGTGAAGTTGATAACTGAGAGTCGTTAGATAAAAATTTAGTCAAATCATTCAAATCATTTAACGGCTCTTAGCTATCAATTTCATATGAAGTTAACTGTACCTGAGTTTTCACCGTGTTGGTTTGAACCCTCAAAATTATATAAGCAACATGTAGTCTATGCTTACTAATAGCTAAAAGGTTTGAAACACAGATTCAAAAGTGTAAAGTTAGTTGCACAATAATCTCAACTTGGTTTAACTGTTGATACAATGATATGATGTGCTGTATTGAATTTGATGGATCACTATACTAAAATAATATAGCTCTAGCGATAAAGTTTAGATTTATATCATTGGACCTTAGTACATGAAATATTAAGAGTTTTATTGAAATGGTTGGTAACTAATTTGTTCACAAGAATTAAGTGGCACTAATGGACATTTATTACACTATGCATGCATGGATGATATGCGCTCCTTAGAAGTTAGAAGCTTGAAGAAAAAAAGAGACAAATAAACGTCAATTAAAAGTATGCCACGCAGTATTGACGTAGTTTCAAAGTGTTTCCTATAATCTTACATATAAAATCTAGTTATTGTGCTTTTTCTTCCCATAGAAGAAATAAAGAATGCAAGTACAACAAATGAAACGTAAGAATGAGGGAACCAAAATGATGCTACTAGTATTTCCTTTAAAAAGGAAATAAAAATGAAAGGAATTGTTTTTGCTATTACACAATGTACTCGAGTATTTGGTCCCTTTGAATGACTAATAAGTAATAATCAATTGTTTGGAGAATAATTTTAATATATAAAAAATAGATTCCACATGCAGAATATATATATATATCGCAAATACACTATTGCTTCGGTTTTCATTTTATAAAATAATTTTGTTGGCATGATAATGAAGTCCAGTTATCAATCTTAAGAGAATGATAAAAAGGTGCAGCAGCTAATTATAGTTTAAAGAGAAAATAAAGCCATCAGAGGTTGAACCCCAAAAGAAGTAAACATGGCAAAGGGGAACCCAATGCAAGAGCTGGATTCCACTCATCTGATCCACCTGATGCAAATAAAATAAAAATACCAACAAATAAATAAGCTAGTTGAAAATAGTAAAAAACCATTATTCCGATATATAGTGTTTTCCTTTTTATAGTGTTTAAAAGTTTGGTGTCTGATTGTTAAAAATTATTAAATAATTAATATTTAATATAAAGTAAGAATTAATAAATTTTAAATATTTAAAATTTACTATAAAAAATATATTCAACAGAATATATTATATATTATTAAAACTAATTTTTTTCAAATTAATAGCATAACTGACCTAACATGTTTTTAAAATATTTTTATTTATTTTATTTAAATATATTAATTAATTATTTATTTATCTAATTTGATTGAGATAAATATAAAATTATTTAATATTTTATTTTACTACATTAATTATAACTAATCAATTTTATTTATTTGATTTGATTGAAATAAAAAAATTGATTTTATTTTAATTTGCATTAATTTTTTATTTTATGTATTTTAATTAATAATTTTTAAAAGTATTATAATTTTTACGTGCTATATGTATAAGATATTTTTTATTTATTCAACTTACTTCATTGAGCCAAATAATTATAATTTATTTATTATATCAATTATTTAATTTAATTAATTCAAATATATGTTATTTGATTTAATTTATTATCTTATTAATATTTGAGTCGTTGATTATTAAAAGTTTTTTTATTTTTTCTTAAATACATTGATTTTAAATTTTAAATTTTTATTTATTATTGTTTTTTTTTTATTTAATATAAAATCTAATATTTCTATTAACATGTCTTTATAATTTATTGTCTAATAGTTATATGTCTACCATCAATTATATAATCCTCAACATTTTTTAATTTATTAAAAAAATACAATTTCATTTCTTCTCTTTTTTTTATTCTATTTTATTTTTATTTTTCATAACTTATTCATTATAAAAAATCATATATACTAGAAAAGAATCTCATTTATTTATCAATTATTTTTTCATTCGATAAATATTTTTTTCTGTCTTATGATGTATTATTTCTAATCTTTAATTTTTTTTATAAATTATATAATATTATTATTCATTATTATACTCCATGTCTTCTATTTTTTATTTTTTTTATTTATTTAAGTTTAATTTTTATAAATTTTTATTATAGATTATATCATTTTTATCTCATAAACTCATACAAGTTACTTTATCATAATTTTTTGTATATTAGATCTTTTTAATGTTTAAATTATATTTTTTACGTGTTTAATTTTATTTCTAATTTGAGAAATTAAGTGATAAAATAATATCAATGAAAACTGTTATAGATCTTTTTATTCATATTTTTGGCTTATTTTTCTTTGTAAAAATTATGAGTAATTATATACAATTGTACTTATGTATAAATGATAAGTATAAATTGTATCCAATTTTCTTTAGTAAAACTTTTATTATCTATCTTGAAATAAAAAAAAATTGTAAATTACTTTGACCTAATAAATTTATCATCGTTGTCACAATATATTATGTATTCAATTGTGCGTTCATCTTATCTTTGCAGTTTTGATAAATGTTTAAACTAACAAAAAAAATATAAAATCATTTTTAAGTATAAATACAGTTACTTCAATTCAAAAATAGAGAAAATATATTGATAAGTTTCAAGTTAGATAACAATATTAATCATATTACTTTGATTCTAATAATGGATATGATACAAGAATATAAAATCATTCTTGATAAATTTTAACAAAAACAGTTTTCTATAATAGTTTTTTTAGCTATAATAATAAAAAAGATAATTCAAAAACAAATTTTATCTCACATTAAATTGAACTTACTCAAATCGATTTTAACATAAAAGTAAGAGAATTTAAAATTTTTACCTATAAATCATGAAAAAATATTTACATATTCAACCACTAATATTATCTGAAAATTTTTTTTTAAAAAATAAGATTCTAATATAAATATTTTAATCCAATAATAAATTATATATTACTATTAACGAGTAATTGTTATACTTTGAAATAAATAAAATTATTAATGATTGATTTTATTATTGTTAACATAAAAAATAATTAAATTTTAAATTTAATTAATTTTATAAAATTTTTATAATAAAAACTACTATATATATTTTTATTTAAAAAATTCGAATTTTTTTTTTATATATTTTTATATATTATCTAATGCAAGATACAGAATAAGTGAATAACTAGTACTATGAGATTGGCCTTATGCCTTATTGTGTGGCTGTTCCTTTTACCGCCCCATATTTTAACATTCAATAAACTTCACTTTTCGGTTTTCACAGATTTGAAGTAAGCATTATTCTTTGCACTGTACTTTACCAAAGAAACACAAGATTATGATCATCATCTATTATATTTAATATTATTTTATTCTATAGTAAATGAAGTTTATTAGAAGTCTTCTGTCTTGCTGCATTGCTGCTTATAATTCAGGTAGGCTTGCGGCTTATAAAAAAAAAAAAAAAAAAACTTAGTTATAATTATCATTATTCTCACCCATTATCCCAAGCAAATACCACTTGAATCTACCAACCATTACTCATTGCAAATGTTAGCATAACCAACTCCATTAATTGATTACATAATGTGTATCTGGAAAACTCTTTGATCAGCATTGTAGGTGAAGAAAACTCACCTACCTGCATTTTCCGGTTCATTAAACATAGGCACCGGTTCAACAGGAAAGAAAAAGAAATAGCCATGAATGCAGAAACGAAAGGTATGCTACAGATTATAGATTATAGTGTGTGAACTAGTTATTGGCAAATCATAAGATTAATTAATTAAACATTTTTTTCCCATTTTGACCGTTGTTATTTAAATAGAAGAATATCAAGGAGACAAGGACCCATCGGTCTTCTCTCTGTAATTTGTAGCAAAGCTGATTTTCCAATATTCTATATTTGTTACAGTTCCGGTATAACCCCATTTTTGTACTTACTTCAAAACACACTCACTTCCAAGTTCCAAACCCTCACACTCACAGCAATGGAACCATCACAACCAATTCCGTTACTTCTTCTTCTTCTCATTCTCCTCTTTTTCCCCTCCATTATCATCTCATCATCCTCTCCACCACTCCCTCAAACACCCTCACCTTCCCCTAAAACTTCACCCTCTTCTTCTAAGCCATCACCTTCCCCCAAACCTTCACCCTCCTCTAAACCATCCTCACCCTCACCCACATCTTCACCATTACCATCACCAAAGGCATCTACTTCACCTTCATCTCCCTCATCCTCATCCTCATCCTCATCACCCCTTGATCCAAAGCAACTGAGGGCACTCGAGTCCCTCAACATCCCAACCTCAAAGAACCCATGTTCCCCAACACCACTTCACAACACAACCACCTGCGACAACTCGAAACCCTTCCGACACATCATCTCCCTCCGCCTCTCAAACTGCTCAAGCTACGTTTCACTCTCATCCACAGCACTCAAATCTCTCTCACCAACACTCCAAGCCCTTCACCTCCTCAACTGCCCCCACAGAATCTCCGGCGTCTCCCTCTCCCACCTCTCAAACCTCACCGATCTCTCTCTCTCCAATGTCCAAATCAAGGCCTCAGGTCCCTACGTCATTCTTGCCCACATGAACAAGCTCAAAACTTTAACCATTTCCAATGCTAATCTCTCTGGTTTTCTTCCAAAGCACGTCCATTCCAACCTTACCCACATCGATTTATCTGGCAACCAGCTCAAGGGTAGCATTCCGCCTTCCATTACCATGCTTGATAGCCTCGAAACTTTGAATCTTTCTTCCAATGGGTTCAAGGGTGAGATACCCTCTTCCATTGGTGACTTGATTTCATTGAAAAATCTCTCTTTGGCCTCAAATTCATTCTCTGGGTCAATCCCAGATTCTATATCAGCTATACCAGAGTTGATTCACATGGATCTGAGTTCAAACAAGCTCAACGGTACAATTCCAAAGTTCATATCTGAGATGAAGAGCCTCAAGTACTTGAATCTTGCAAACAACAACTTTCGTGGGGTTGTACCTTTCAACTCCAGTTTCATGAAGAGGTTGCAAGTGATTAAGGTTGGTGGGAACAGCGACTTGTGTTACAATCACACAATTTTGTCTTCAAAATTGAAGCTTGGGATTGCTCCCTGTGATAAGTATGGGATGCCAATGTCTCCCCCACCATCAAAGGATTCTTCTTCTTCTGAGGATGATAGCAGTGATGATGATTATGATGACGATGATGATACCAGTCACAAGAAAGGGCACCATCATGGTCCTAACAAGGTGGTTCTTGGTGTCGCCATTGCTCTTTCTTCCATTGTTTTCCTCATTGTTTTCCTCATCTTGTGCTCAAAGTGCTGTCGGTGATGCAAAATTTCATTTTATTGGTTTTAAGGACTTAGGTTAGGAGAATTTATTATTTGTTTAAGTCTGATGCTTTTGTTAAAATGCACTGATTAATTATACATTGGTTGCAAAAATGGGGAAGAATTTATTTATTTATTTTTGGTGTGGATAATGTATGGAAGGTACCCAATAGGATAGGAAGAATCATTAAATTGATGTCAATATGTTTCTTTTTCTATGTTGTCAAATTGCTAATGTCTCAATTATTTTAATTTTGGCTATTTTGTGATTGTTCTTCATTGAGATTGTAACCCAAAGGGAGGGAGGGGTGCATCACCGAACTAGTTTCTTTTTTCTTTTTTCCTTCTATTATTTGTTTTTCAATAATTTCTTGTGGTTACATGAATGGAATACTAGGCGAATAAATAAATTAATATTGTGTATCATTCATGTTTTGGGCTGGAATTATTTTCTCATGCTTTTCTCTTCTTTGATTTCTGCTGCTGAGCTGACCCAATGTCGATGAGCTTATCATATCTAATCATTTTCTTTTGCTCGAGTATACTATTTAACAGTTTTGCTATTTTAAAGTTGGATTTTACTAACATCCTAAAAGAAAAGGAATTTATAAATAAAATTTATTTATATTTATTATTCAATTTTGTATTCTTAAGAACAATTATTAGTAAAAAAATTTGAAACCTTTTAGTTTTTTTATCACATGGGTAGAACAAAGTTTTTTAATTGATTAGAAGAGGGACATAATTAAGGCCAAGCTGGGAATTGCTTGCTAATGATGTTAATATATGACAGGATATGATTTGGTGTAAAGAATAATATTGTGTTGTGGAAAAAAGAGGACGATGATGATGTATTAATGTTGATGTATGCTAATTTTCTTGTAGATGGTTGGATATGAGCTGTCTATGACTGTCCACGGTTCCATAATGTGTACCTAAGTTGAACTAAAGTAGTTTTCATCGCCAAACTACTGAATTAGACTCTTCTTCTTTCATTTTACTTCATTGCCAAATCAGATTTCTATACTAAAATATTCCCGCACATCCCCACAAATTAAAAAACATAATCTAAAATATCCTTCAATTGAAGTATGCTCATACCATGACATAATTAATAGTTCACATAAATGAACCGATCAGTAGCGGATCTTAAAAAAAATTAGGAGGGACAAATATATAAATTATGTAAAAATATTTATGTTCAAATTAAATGTATTTTTTATTTTTCAATCATCATAAATTTTTAATTATAGAATTCTAATAAATTCTAAAAATATTGAGAAATTATAATTAACATAATAACATCTAAATTTACAATAAATAGATATTTTTGTTTGTCTAAATCATTTTTTTAAATATATTAAAAATTAATAAAAAATATAAAATGATAAACATTTAACAAAATTTTTTTATTTGATTTTATTATACCACTTATTCTATTGTACAACACATTTTGGCATTGACATAGAAAATTAAAAGATTAAACTTATTTTAATAAGCACTACTCATTTTAATATATATATATATATATATATATATATATATATATATATATATATATATATATAGTAAATAATCATTTTCTGACCTATGATGTAATGGACACCGATACGGATATGAGACCACAACACAACACGAAACATACGGATACGCGAATTTTAAAATCTTATAAGATACGGGAACATGACATATATATATAGAATATAAAATATTTTTTGAATAAATTACAATGAATTTTTAATATTTTATTGTTATCAAAATATAAAATAATTTTTTAACTATTTTTAATGTCTTCTCTTAACTATATAAAAGTATCTAAATATTTTTTGTTTTAATAAATAATAATATATATTATTTCTAAACTTATTTCAACAATACATGTTAAGAATAAGGTTGGACACGCTGACACGTGATAGTATTTAGGTGTGTCCAAATATTTCCGAAGAAGAATTTTTTATTTTTTATTAAGACACGGTTGGACATAGCAGACACGCGTGTCAGACGAGTATCGATGAATAGCGTGTCCAAAATGTATCTGACACGCGAACATGGCAACTTAATAAAGTGTCCGTGCTTCATAGTTTCTGACCATAAAAGATTGAAGTACTGATAATATTAACCATGACTAATTTAAACCTTATACTAGAATTAATTTGATCAATTGCTAAAAATATTAAATCAAATATTCAATTAAAAGAAAATAAAATAGCATAATTAATATGAAGATTTATGTCAAGAATTTGAACAAAATCTTAAATGGCACAAAATAAAGGAATTTCAGCTACATCAATTGCATAGAAGATACTAAAGGCATGAACAGAGAACAACAACAATAAGAACCAAATTGGGATGATACCATACAATAATATTGATATCCATGTCTTTAACTTCAGGTACATACAATGTGTCTTTTTAAATTAACAGCAAACAAGAATTTGGGTGTTACTTTAATATCTATATTGATGTATTTATCTACTCGCTTTTGTACCTCGTACAAAGAAGACGGGTGTCGCTTTGATATAGATTGGAAAAACGGCCATTCTCTAAGGTCATTAACCAGTCCATTATCACTGCTTTGGAAGGTAAATTTTGTATTTTCAGACAGATTTTGTTAAACTTTTTCATATAAGTTCAGAGTGTTTCTTCAATTTCTTGTTTTACTCCTAAGAGACTTGGAGCATGTTTGACTTTATCCTTCTAAATTGAAAATTGGGTAAGAAACTTCCTTATTAGGTCATCAAAACAAGTCACCGACCTTGGTGGTAAGTTATTAGACCACTTCATCGCTGTTTTGGTCAGCATTGCCAGGAAGGCCTTGCAGCGAGTTATATCAAACACATCAACCAGGTACATCCGACTTTTGTTACTAAGGCGACGTCTTCAATCGGCCGTTCCGTCATAAAGATTCATGTCAAGACTTTTAAAATTCATGGGAATCCTAACTCGCATGATTTCTTCAATGAATAGTTCTTCCCCTCCAAGAGGACTTTCCTCCCAGTCAGCGCGATTTCTCCGAATTCGAAGGTTGGCTTCTAATTTCGAGAGCTTTTCCTCCGGCTCTCTTCGTTGTCGTACTTTTTTTCACAAGTCTCTTTCCGCTTCCCGCTGTCACTCAATCTCCTGTTCGACTTGTTCTAATTAACTGCAGTGTCCATGTACGAGCCCTAGAATCTCTGTAGGATGGAAGGGCTCCTCATCCTCGGGAGGATGGATTTCTGAATGCATCTGCCGTGATGGCGGATTTTCCAATGTATCTTCCCCTAGGGCCACTTGTTCTTTCCTGTGGTCGAGGTAATACAAGTGCTCAATCCTCGTGATTAAGTTCTGGCTTGGACTCAAATGCACTGCGTTTGTCTTTAAATTGTTCGTCCACCATGGTAGGGTGTAGACTTCCAAGTTCCCGGCAACGACGCCAATATTCCGGAAGTTATCTGAAACTAGGTTGTTCTTGGGCCAAGACGTGAGGTCCAGACTCCTTCCATGACAGCGTTCGACTTGTACTGATGTCGAGGTGCCGTTATTCGAGTTTCTCGTGAGGAGGTGGAGGTGATACTTGCAAGAGACTCCGATGCTTAGGTTAGCATGGGTTTTAGGGTTAGGCAGATTTTTTGTAGATTAGATGTTGAATATACCTGAGGGTGTTAGTATATTTATAAAAGAGTAGATAACCACCTTTTAGTATAGTTCCACCTTTGTTGGTAGATAACTGTTCTCTTTTTCTTAAAAAGTTGTAGAGATCTCCCTTCTAGATAAATGAAAAATATTTTTGGAGTTAGTTACATCTTTAGATAAGTAGGACTAATCTGCTGGCATCACGTCCAACCTCTATAAAATCAGATAGGTGTAGATAAGGTTGATTCTTTTCAATGAACCTTTATTTATTATGAACCTGGCTCTATTTTAAGCCAGGATATAAACAGTTATATTTATGTCTTGTAATTAATTTATATAAATCGCTATCTAACAGTAGAGTTTTCAAAATTTATATAAACTGTTGTAGGGAACATAGATTTATTACTTATCTAATAAATTATATGAAATTAGTTTATCTATTTTATAATTTAGTTGAAAAAAAATTTTATATTATAAAATACTAAAATCACAAAAATAGTATGAAATTATCCACTTATCATTCTAATTATAAACTTAAGAAATATTATTTATAATTATAATATGAAATGAAGATATGAATAAATAAAGATTTGATGACATTAATATATATATATATATATATATATAAAGAACAGATATATATAGTTTCACCAGTTCAATTAGAGGTGTATATAGTTTGGGTAAAATTGGGTTCATCTTGATTCAAATTCAATCTTAAATAATAATTGAGTTTATTTTTAAGACTTTTATTTAATTCTAAATCTAATAAAATCACACTATTGAATTACAGTAAAATTGGATTTAAACTGAAAAAATTCAGATCTTAATAAATTTTATGTCAAAAAATTATGATACATTTATTTATAAAAAAACATATATTTGTTAGTGAAAAAAATTAATATCTATATTTAAACTTGAATTTATTTATAAATGTTAATTTTATGTTTCTTTAATATATTTTTTAATTCAACTAGTATAATTAAAAACAAAACAATTATAATTAATATAAAATAATATTAAAATTAATTTAAAATAATTATATATGTTTGGTCCCTTTAAGAGTGCGGGTCGGGTGAAGGAAAGCACTAGTGATAACTAGTTATTGAGGAACTAAAAAATCTAAACTTCCGTTGCCGGGACTTGAACCCGGGTCTCTCGGGTGAGAGCCGAGTATCCTAACCACCTAGACTACAACGGATTGTTATTTGCGAAAATATAACTCATTTACAAATGTTAAATAATAGTAATCATATACACGGATTTGAGCAACTAAAATTGGAGCAATAGTAAAGGGCTTAAACCTACTGCCAACTAAAAGAAAAGAGTTGAACAATCGTAGCCTAAACCAAAGGCTCGCAAAACCAATTGTACTCATGCCTGAGTATGTTAGAACTTTTAGAATTTTGAAAATAGAAATATTAGATGACTAATAGAATTTATTATTTTTGACCAACAATATTTTAAAAAATGAGCTAAAAATATGTTGTTCTTAGATAAAGAAATTGAAAGGATAGTTAAAAATATTGGCTAAAAATAAATTTTAATGGCCATTGAGTTTTTCTCTTTTGAGATATGTCAAGTATACACACTGTTTCATGAACCGTGATATTAGGTTCTCTTTCAACTTTGGCAGACATGCCAACATTCTAAAACATAGATTAAAATAAAGGAACCAAGAGAAGAAGGTATTACCGTTTGTTTGCATTTTTTTTTTCAACAAATTAGGTACTGAATTCTAACACAAAATCTAAACCACCACAAATAACTTTTTTGCTCTTTCTTTCTTGGATCCCTTAAAGTATTCTCTCTGTATGAACAATGTATATATCTCAGAAGAGAAGACACACTCAAATCCGTGGAATGTCATGTAATGAAACCATTTGGCCGTGAGTTCCCTAGCTGGTAACATTTTTTGTACATTGAAGCTTCAAGGCACAAACCTTGAGATATGGAAATTTGGACAAGGTTAACACCCCTTCCGAAGTATGTGTGCCGGAAACAATGAAGAACTCATCACAGTGTTTAACTCTCTTTCTAGAACATATTTACACGGAAGAACCATGGTAGAACGAAAGCTATTACCAAGCAAGCCATCAAAAAGTTACAGAATGGCTGTCCACGCCAGCATCTTCCAAAGAAGCCGGTTGAGGTACTATTACCACTGTCGATGAACCTACTTTCGTTCCACTCTTCCATAAATGAATGATTGATAACCTGTGATTCTGAAACATTTTTTGCAGTCTCACCACATATTTCACACAACCTGTGATTGTGAAAAGGTTAATAACTTTAACAACATACTCGGCATTCAACAATGAGCAGTTCATGCAGGAGATACATAGTTATGTATTAATTCTTTTGGGGATTCAAAGTCATGTATAATTTCATTCCTGGTTTTATGTAAGGCTACATAATTTCAGCAATTCCACAGGACAAGTCATGTATACGAAAAAACAAAAACATTGAAACCCCTACCACATATTATTCGTTGAAAAAAGATATTACCAGTGCACACACATACAGCAAGAAGAATGCAGGAGTGACGGTTTCTTTTCAGAAATTAAGCCAAATATCATTATTAAAGAAATGGAAATTTAGAATCCTTATGAAATGTTTGGTATTGTCCATTAAAAATAGGTAGTGCCAGAACGATGAATAAGGTCAATGTTTAAATCTTAATCATATCATAATATTCCAAACCACCAAACACTTGAATATATAAAATTAGGAGAAAAACAGATATTGAGGTAAAAGAGACTGTTACCTGTTTCCTTTAAGCTTGAACCATGCCTCAGCACAATGACTGTGTGCAATGCCTAGCTCATCCTTACATGCACAACCAAGTTGAATCAAATCTGTACTAGTTTCATTGTTAGCAGTCCCAACCATCATTGCTTCTATTGGTTGCCCTGATGCCAGATGACAAATTCTACAAATCATTTCACCTTCCAAGTTCTCACTAAACTCTTTGTTTATATCAATTGCACATGAATTTTTATCTGTCTCAGACACTGCCTTTGGTGCTTTCATGGCTAGCTTGCTCAACCCTGATTCATTGCCTTTTGCTTTCGATTTTCCCTGGACATGCTCGATCCGAGCAGGAGGATCTATTACAACACAGGTCTCAAGTACAACCTCCCCACTGACCAAATTTCTTGAGCTATAACTAGTTCCTTGCTCAACCCCACACAATGTATCACTGATTTTTTGCAAGTCAGCTGTTTCCTGATCCTTAACCACTCGAGTCTCCTCCTCCTCCTCTAGCTCCATATTCAAACCCAGATCTGAAGTTCCATTTTCTCCAACTACATCATCTCTCTCAACCAATCCACTACCATCTCCTGCATCAGTTCCAACTCCTTCAACCAAATGGCTCAAATTCTTATCCACCCCTTCATCCACATTATCCAACACCTCAGCACTGTCTTCACTTCTTGCCTGATCCATCACACCAAAATCAATCCCTTCCACTGAATTTGTCTTTCCAAACCTGAAAGGAAACTCCTAGTAACCCATGCATCCCACGCTGACAAACCCCAAAAGAACAAAAATTATTAACAGAGTATGAATAATGTGATCAAATGAAAGGTAGCAAAGCCACATCATTCAACCACCCGCTTCATGATTTAACACACAATCTTCAGAGATTGCAACAAAATCATGAAAAAAGGCAAAAAGAAAGGAACTTTGGTCATATGATGGATCACCTAAATTAACCATAATGAATCACCCAAACAAACAAGGAGAAAGTGACAAAAGAGAAAGGGTTTACCTCAAAATACTAACTTATGGAAAGAAATTAAAGTCTGGGCATGTTAGAATCCATCCACACCGCGTTGAAGGTAAGTGCTTTACTGCTTATGGATGTGGGTGGTGTTGTAAGAAAGAGCATTATTAATATTTAATTTATATATGAATGTGAATGTGAACAGAAGGGTAAGAAGAGTAGCAGGGTTAGGTGAAGAAAGGAACTTGGAAAATGGTAAGAAAAAGGGATTGAGTTTGAGTGCAATTGAATCATTTCATGTCCAAAGCAAAGGATAGCAAATTCAGGGTTTTTGTCTTCATTCCATGCTTTTCACAACAGAACCCTTTTTACTTTTTTATTTTTTTTCAATTGCAAAATACAAAATTTATTCCATTTAATAGCTATTTTTATTTAATTATCTGCCAAAAATGTTATAGTTTTGTTAACGAATTTAACTTTATATTGATTATTCATGCAGCTTTGTGTTAAAAAATAAAATACTACTTTCTTGAGCACCGCAATTCATGTGATGGTTTGATATCAAGTCAACTAGTAATAAAAATAACACAAGTGGGAACAAAAATGACTTTTCTTTTTGAAGTTATCTTGCCACCTTTGCTTTTCTTCTGTGATATGAAAAATTGACATTTAATTTGTGATTAAGCATACCACATAGTAACAGAATTTGCATAATTGCATTAACAAACAAACATTAATGAAAGTTAAGAATCTAGCTATTGCCATGAATTGCATCTCCCAGAGCAAACAAACAAAATTAAGTATCTTTCTATTTTAACACTATACCTTAATTAATCAAGTTCCTTAAACCGCGAATCTTTAACAGAAATTTGGCGCTAGTTATGTCTAACTTAAATAACGTCTACTTGCACATTACTATGCAGTATGCACTTTACCTTATATATATATTTTGGTGTGTGTACAAAGCAGTTGGAATGTGAAGACAAGAATAAGTATTCCCTTAATTTATTCAAACTAATGAAGGTTGTTCTTAAATGGGACAATATTCACGTGTCAATTGACTCAATTCTTTATTACATTTAGAGATATATGCTAAACAGATAAAGTATCATCCAGTTGGATTTTCCTAAGAAAGATATTCTCTCTGGTAACTGTCAACACTCAAATAAATACTGGTCAAAATTTCAAAGTACGAAACTCGTGTTGTTAGTGTTACATAGGGCAAAATGGTACGTATAAATTGACTAATGCCGATAGATTTGGTACATTTGAAGCTTCAGTAAGCTTGAGCTATGAAAAAAGTTAAAGAATAACTACTTCCAACGGCATGGGATATTTGTTCAACATATGGATGCATTCATTTCCTGAAAAATATTTTGTCTATACAATATTGTCTGTCTTGTACACTGAATTGAGATTGTGTTATTTTGATATTGTTTGTAATCATGAAGAAATGTGTAAATAAAAGTCAGAATAATAACACCACTCTTAATCTTGGGTCCAAGATTAACTAAAACGTTGACTCTGGAAGATGGTAGAACCAGCATGTCACGTGCAAACTGCAAAATGATAATCTTTCTAATTTATTAATTAATTAACAAAGTATTACCTCTATCCAACAAGATATTTTTTTAGCCTATCTTAACAACCTGCCATGTTAGATTACCAGATCTGTTTACATTAAGAATTAGTATTAAATGACTTATAAATCATTGCCAGATACGGCTGATGTTTAATAAAAAAAATATGCCCAAGGCAAGTTCTTCACATGGTCTGCGTACATAAAAATATCTTGATTAATTTTTTTTCCCAAAATTCTTATTAATCAATCATGGCATAGCCTCAAAACTCAAAAGTTCAGAGAATATTGGAACACAAGGGAGAAATAAATAATTCTCTGTATATAAAATAACAATATCACGCATGAAATATAAGAATTCATATAAATAAACTTTAATACGGATAGGATGGTGAAGACTGAAGAGAAGAAACAGCATATTGACATTCAATAAGAACATGACTTTCTTTTTTTTATGTGCAACATGGCCAGTGAGTCACATATATTGACATGGGGACATAGCCAGACCCAACAAATCAACCTTATCCGTCCTCAACATTCATGAACCATCCTCTCTCTGGTTTACTTTGCCCTTCACAGAAGCATTGTGACCAATACTAGAAGTAGATGTTTACAAATATCATGGAATCCCAGAGCCGTTTGCCTGGGGAAATATAGATCCACCATAAAGAAGCAAAAGGAGTTTAGTAGGTATATATGTTGGTTGAACCGATGGATCAACTGCAGCCGTCCAGAAACCCGAGCCTCAGTTCCGGTCGGGCGCAAAATTTACACTGGTTGTGTTGTGCGGCAAAATACATGGCAAATTACACAAAAGATGGAACCCCCTCTGTTAAGTGTTAATTAATCAACCAGAATACTGTGCCCTTGGCTTAACATCATGTTGCTGAAGAGTGGGGAAGTTGCAGCCCTAGTTGCCGTTTCATGTGGCCAGGGATCAACTTGTTAACAAGCTCTGGAGATGCTGTAGATAACTGTAAACAGTAACACAAACAACACAACAGGTAAAAATTACTACTAGTTAAGATACCAAAGTAACTATAGTTATCAGATCATGTAGATTCACAGTTAACATGATTTCTCCTATGAGGGTACCCTTGGTACAAGCAATTTGACGGATTGAAAACTGGTGTTTCTTTCTCAAGACTATATTTATATTCATAGTTGTTTAGATAGAATGTTTATATTGATGGTTGATCAGAAAAGTGCACCAGACTATTCAAAATTATCCAAGTTTAATAGAATTTCCAAGAATTTGAAGCTCCAGCACAGTCACCTCTTGTTTAAAGTTGAATAGTGGTGGAAATGGACGACCATTTGGCAAGCGAGCATTGGGTTCACGAAGTTCATCAAAGAATGGGTGTGCACAAGCTTCTAGCTGCAGAACAAAAGTAGAACCATCCTCAAACTTCTAAATTATCTTTTTCATTTATGCATATGTAAAATTAGCAGCCAATAACCGAACAGGTAAATCATATTTGCAGCAATCTCACTCACTGCAGTACATCGGAGACTAGGGGAATACTGCAGAAGCCGGGAAGTGAGATCAATTGCTTCAGGAGGCATCTTTTTGTGGAATATCTGTAAAAATAGTCATGTTTTAGAAGTCCCTTTCTATCTACTCAACTTTGATTAGATGAAAAAACATGTCGCAGAAGGGAGATAGAAATGCAAACCTTGTGCCATGGGTGTGCTTTTATCTGTGGAAACCTAAAGTTGTTGTAGTTTGGATTCATGCAGCGGACTTCCTCTCGAGTGGGTGTGCCAAGGACCTGAAACCACATAATATTATAGGGCTGAATTCTTATGACAATAATGACATGGTAATACCAGAATAGAAAAGTAGAAACATAGCAGGTGGCATCAATTGTAGCACCTTGAAAATCTCTGCAACCTGGTCCACTGCATTTTCACCCGGAAACAATGGCTGCCAAAATACCATTTGTATATCAGTTGACATATAGGCAGTAGATAATAACAAAACCAAAGATTGTTTGCATGATTCGCAGTAAATGCCACATTGAAACACTCAGAGAAAAAGCAGATATAAACCTGGCCCAAAAGCAGTTCAGCAAGGACACAACCAGCTGACCAAATATCAATTGAAGTAGTATATTCAGTAGCACTAAATATGAGTTCTGGTGCGCGATAGAACCGGGAACATATATATGATATATTAGTTTCTCCTTTGACCTGACCAAAAAAAACACATATCAGTTAGATCCTCTTCATCGACATTGTTAAAAAGTTGAAAGTTCATTACAATTGATAATACTTGGTTAATATTCTAACAGAATTACAGGAGAACCTGGGCAAAGTTATTAAATATAATAATGCAAGCGACACAAGGAAACATAATATGATGGATTAATATATGTTTATGCCAACGTACCAGCACTTTTGCACTTCCAAAATCACATATCTTAACCTGGTGTGTAATAGGGTCAACCTGGGAAAATACAAGAATGACATCAGAGCTGGAAAGAATAGCTACTTATGGGAAAGACTATTACTTATAAAGTCCATTTAGAAAGCATATTAAGCCAACCAGTATATTTTGTGGCTTCAAATCTCTGTGGCATACTCCAGGGACAGTGTGGATATAAGCCAGCCCCCTGAAAATCTGGATGTGTGCCAAACATGTGAGAAGTGAAAAGGAAAGAATTATTTCCTTCTTTTAATTTTTAACATAAAGTTTAAGACTTACCTGGTACATATAAAGTTTAACATAGATAAGAGGCATTCTTTGGTTAGCAGTGCTATAGAACTTCAAGACTCGATACATAGACTCGGGAACATATTCCATCACCAAATTAAGGAACAGCTCACCAGTACTTGTAGTGGAAAAGAAATGATGCTTCAGACAGATGATATTTGGATGATCCATTATGCGCATTAACTCTAGTTCACGACACTTATATCTTTTGTCCTGTAAAACTTTCTTGATGGCTACTGCCTCCCCATTTTCCAAGCATTTTGCCTAAAAGAAAGAATTATTACAAGATGCAAAATATATGGAGATTGCAGCATAACAGTGATGAATAAAATCAAGTATTGGCATACCTGGAAAACGATTCCAAATGACCCAGTACCCACGACACGTTCTGCCATGTAACTTATAGTCTACAGAAATTCTCATAACAAAGATGTTAAAGTTTCAATCCAAGATCTATCATGATTCAGATGTGCAATTGTCTAAATCCAAAAGCATGAAGGTATAATGCTGTAAATTTTACAACTCAACGAAAGAAAATCATAACTATGAACTCAGGGAACAAGGACAATACCTGTTTGGGCTCCCCATCTTTTCCACCAATTGTAGTGGATATTATATTACCAGGGAGGGAATCATTCCCATTAACAACAGAAGCAGGCAGTTCCTGTCAAAATTGTCACAATTATGAACAATACTAGAATTTCAAATATTTCACAAGGCAGTTCAACATGATTTGTCACTACAATCAACAGAAAGTAGGAAAAGTATAGTTAACTAATTCGCAAATATAACAGATACAATAACACACTCAGTAAGCTTGTTGGATAAAAACACACAATGGATTTCTTGGCTAGGTTTATAGATGTGAATGAGTGTCTGTACACATATGTTTCACTATCCAACTTGAAACTACTGCTTATTGTAAATATAAAGCATTGGCACCACTACATATTGAAAATAAATAAATAAATAAATAAATAATCCTTTTGACTGCATAGGAAATAATCAAGTTTAAAAATTTTATTTTTCCAACAAACTGAAGGGATCTCAACTTATTAGTAAGTTGCTACAACAAATTAAAACAAGGCAACAGGATCTAGTAAATAACAAGCAAAAGATCACAACCAATTGAGACTGACTCGTAAAATATCTTCATCATCCTACACAAAACTCAGTTCAGAACTTGTTACAAGACACCCCTACCCACCCACCAAAAAGAAAAAAAAAATCAAAATCAAAAGAGGGATCTTGTCTTTCGAGCTCATAGACAAAAATGTTGTGCAAAGGAGCTGAATTTCTCCCATAAGAAACCCTAACAGTTGATGAGCCACGTTAGGAGGGAAACAAAAATACAATTGGAGAAACAAGAACACTAGTGTACAGCACGCTACTCTAAAGTCTGAAACAAGGAAAAGTGGAAGGCTTTTTTAGACCCAAGTATAAATTGGGTAGCTTTCTCGCACCAACCAAACATCAATGACATGAACAAACTTGAAAAGGACGAAAAGGGAAAAGCAGAGGAAAGTAGGTACCTTAAGGTGAGCCATGGAGGAAGAGAAAGAGAATGGAGTGGAGTGGAAGCGGGTGAAGAAGAGAAGATAGTGATGGATGGATGGATGATTGTCAAGGGAATAATGGGATTGGGATGGAGGAGACAGCAAGCTTCAGCGACAACTCCATGTGATTCCAGCTCTCAACCTTTTCCTTACAACTTTTCAGTTTTCACTATCAATTCACCATTCTCTCTCTCTCTCTCTCTGCAATTTTCATATCAAATTTTCTTTTTTTAGCAACACATTATTAGGTTTGATGATAATTTATATACACATTAACAGTCAAAATAAATAAATAAAAAGGTATGCATCATTAATATTTCATTATAAGTCAATGAGAGAAGTTAGAAATTAGAAATTAAGTGCATGGAAAAATATTGTCAAAGTTGTATAAATATTTTTTATGTTCAAATTTGACATTTAAATGAACAATGTCAAACCATATATGTCTTGTTTATTCAGTCAAACTTCTGGGTTGCAGTTAAAAAATAAAAAATAAAAAATAAAAAACCAACCTTGACCGATGAAAGTATAAATAAGTACATTATATTTTATTTGAAGGTCAAGGTCTATAGGGATAGGTCAATGGACTCTTCCTCGTTTTTACATGCAGGAATTCAAGTTTTGAATGCTTAAAAACAAAGTTGTTTAAAATAGCTTTTTAAAAGAACATTGAAATACCTAATTTATTCAAATAAAATTAGCACAGGTAAAGAATCAATGTCTGGGGATCCATCGGATAAAGTTTATTAAATGCTTTTCAAAATGAAAAAAGGAAACTTTCTTTTATTTGTAGGGTCAACAAAAAGAAAACAAAGCAAAAAAAGAGTCAGAAGTTATAAGTTAGAACGAAAGGGGAACGAATGCTAGCGGCTTTTAAATTAAAATATTATCATGTTGGTAACGAGTAACGACCCCGCCAAAGTTAACGGATTTCACATTCAACAATCCACACAACACCCAACATAATTTATATTTTTGGTCTCTTCTCAACTGCTAATCATTCATTGTGTTTTAATTACCAATATTGGACCCAAATTGGACTCAGCCCATTTCGTTTAATTTGTCATCATATAACTAAACAATTATTTTGAGATATTAGCACAGAGACAAAGACAGAAACTACACTTTATATAAATTAAATTAAAGTTTTATTTTTATTTTAATTTTTATTTTTCACTTTATACTAAATATAATACTAAAATTTATTTTGATTTCTTGTCTCTCAATTTCAGTTTCTTAATCTCTGTCTCTCTTTTAAACGCTACCATATAATTAGGAATTTTTTTTCCATTAAAAAAATTAAGGATTATTAAAATTTATTAATTGTAATCATCAATTCAATTTCTTTATTTTAGTAATTCAATAAGATACTTTAATCTATATTTTTTAAATATTAATAATTAACTAATTCTAAAATTAATAAATTTTGATAATTCTTTAATATTTCTCGAATAATTATATCGCTCAGCAACAATTACATTGATTGTAAATCAACCCATATATTATATATCACTGAATAGAATAGATTATAAATCGCAACTAAACCTTGATTTTGTTCTTAAGGAATTTTATTGAGTTGTCCAAGATGTGGATAGAACTAATTAGAAATAAATTATATTGTTAAGAATAACGACTTTATGTTGTGAAGTTATTGGTATGAAATTGAACTATTCCGTTCCACCTATTATTACCAAACATAAAATATAAAAGGAAAAAACGTTGAAATTTTGTTACCGCTGTGACCCTTTGAAAGAAGTAAAATTGTGAATTGTAAACCAAGTTGGAAGGTTTTCCCGCTTTAATTAGTTTGTTTGGTGGCAACTGGCAAGTCGTTGTTCAATATGGTTACGACTGTTACATTTGTTTCATGCTTCAGTTTTCATCTATTTTTGCTTCCACTTCACTCATCATATATATATATGTGCATGGCATTTTTGTACTTTAATTTCTTAGCTTTCTTACATCAACACCTACTCCTTAATTTGCTTCACTTGGAATCCATATGAGAAACTTACATTCTCATTAGCCACACCAAACTTGAAATGGATCGATGATCATCACTTCATCGTGTAATCAGTAATGCCCATTTTGTATTAATCTTGAAAGAAGAGGGAACCAATAGTTAGGTAAGTATGTATGGTATAATGGGGAATGGAAGTTTAGGCTTATTAGGAATAATGAAGGCTACCAAGTATAGATGCAATAATAATAATAATGATCCTCCATGTTGGAGAAGGATCAGTGGTTGGAATTCCAACACTACCTTGTTGCTTCATCATCATCATGATGCTGCTTCAAAATACAGCACTAGTTCTTGTAAGGGACTCTATGCAGGGAAGAAGCACTTGTGGCTCCAAAAGAACGTAATAATGACCATGGTTATCATGTTAGGATTTCTGGCTTGTTTTTTCCTTCTTGATTACGTTACTGCGATTTCTTCCCATGATTCTGCTTCAAGTCGGTTTCTTTATTTGAATGAGAAGAGTAGTGCAGATTCCTACACGTGCAACAAACAATCATCACCAATAGAAATGTATGGTAGGCTTTTAAACATGGCTTCCAGCGCACTTGCTGAGGTTTGTATCAAATTTTCAGATTATGGTCTATGGTTTCTGTTACCATGCATGTTGTTATATATATATTGTATGCTTAGTGTAACTTCTACTTTATTATGCATTATAGAAGGAGTTGAAGCAAGAGTCATCCAATTTGTGGGTGGAACCGTATGGAATAGCATCTTCATGGGAACCTTGTGCACACAGAAAGCTTCACAACACTCCAGGTTCGTGTCATGTTATTATCGTCATATATGTGTATGGCAATGCCAAGTTTGTTTTCATCTTATTATTATATCCTTGATATTGTGACAGGGAACCTTGTGGAAAATAATGGCTATATCTTAGTCAGTGCAAATGGAGGTCTCAATCAACAACGAGTTGCAGTAAGTTTGACAGTTATTTTGAGTTATGGTCTTTCTTTAACATATTATAAATGGATAGATCATAGATAGATAGATTGATAAACTTGACATACAACAAATCATTAGTTTACTAAATAATAGTAATTGAGATTCAATACATGGAACAAATTAAACTTTGTTTTCTTTCACATTTTTTTTAATACATTAGTTCCTATCCTACAAGCTAGGATTTTGTTTGTGACATTCCTTTGGCATCTCAAATAATGGAAGTGACCAAACTAGTTCAGTGATACAGATTTGCAATGGTGTTGCTGTGGCATCCCTCCTCAATGCAACTCTTGTTATTCCTAAGTTTCTTTACAGCAATGTTTGGAACGACCCCAGGTAAAATCATTGAATAAGCAATTGTTTATATCATTGTGGTCAATTTTTGAGTGATAGTATTTGATGAATTTGGTAAATATACAGCCAGTTTGGTGACATATACCAAGAGGAGCATTTCATGAATATGTTGAAGGATGATATCAGTATTGTGAAGGAGCTCCCATCTCATATGAAATCTTTGGACCCTGAAGCAATTGGCAGCCAGGTGTTATAAACATCTTACATTTTGTGCACTTGATAACACAACTTGCACTTGTATTAACTATAACAATACAACACCTTCAATTTTAGATTACAGATGCTGATCTTCCAAAGGAGGCTACAGCTGCTGACTATATTAAAATTGTGCTTCCTCTTCTTTTAAAAAATGGGCTTGTTCACTTCCTTGGATTTGGAAATCGACTTGGCTTTGATCCCTTGCCTTCTCATATTCAGGTCACAACATTTACCTTATCAACAATATGGTTTTGAATATTTTTTGTTGCATAGTTTACCTCAAGGCTAATGGTCCACCCCTGAAATAATTACAGAGGTTAAGATGCAAATGCAATTTCCATGCTTTGAAGTTTGTTCCCAAAATTCAAGAAGTTGGTGCGCTATTGGTAAGAAGGATTAGAAAGCATAGTGGTTCGCGAAGCATGTTAGACACTGAGTTGCTAGGGAAGTTCATTGACAAGAGGAAAGATCATGATTCTGCCAAAGGGTCAATCAAGTATCTTGCACTGCACTTAAGATTTGAAGTTGATATGGTTGCCTATTCCCTTTGTGAGTTTGGAGGTGGTGAGAGTGAGAGAAGGGAACTTCAAGCCTATAGAGAAAGCCATTTTCCTTTTCTTGTTGAGCGCTTGAAGAATTCAACAAGGTATGATTGTTTCTGCAATATTCTTTTCAAAAAATTGTTTTGATACATACCCTTGTATTGTGACATATATATATACTACTTATTGATGTTGTAGCCCTATATCTCCAATGGTTTTGAGGAAAATGGGAAGATGTCCATTGACACCAGAAGAAGCAGCACTTGTGCTAGCAGGTCTTGGTTTCAAGCGCGGAACCTACGTTTACTTGGCTGGTTCTGGTATTTATGGAGCAGATTCAAGAATGAATCCCTTTACCAGGCTCTATCCCAATGTTATTACAAAGGAAGACTTCCTTGCTCCCAATGAACTTGAACCTTTTAAGAATTTTTCTTCTCAGGTAATAAATATTCATGTTAATAATTTTCAAATTCAGTTGATGCATGATTACTAATACTTAACAACAAAGGTTTGATGTTAATGCAGCTTGCTGCTTTGGACTTTATTGCATGTGCAACTGCTGATGTATTTGCCATGACAGACTCTGGTAGCCAACTCTCATCAATGGTGTCTGGATTTAGAAGCTACTATGGTGGTGATCATGCTCCCACTTTGAGGCCTAACAAGAAGAGGTTGGCAGCAATCTTGTGGGAGAATGGTACCATAGGATGGAACAGTTTTGAAGAAAGAGTAAAGAAGATGATCCAAGAAGGTCAGAAAATTACAATGAGAAAGTTTGGTAAAAGCATTTACAGACAGCCAAGGTGTCCAGAGTGCATGTGTAGACAACCTTAACACCATCAATCAACACACTCACCCTTTGTATAATATTAGACTATGACCAGCCCAATGCATAGAGAGCTGAATTACTTATACTATATAGTAGTATAGATCTAAAAATGTTATATTGATTACTTATAATTTAATTTATGTATAATTTATTGATTTTATAGTATTTAAATTTTGAATTAATTTTTATTATTTTAAATTATCATTTATTATTAACCATTACAAAATTTATATCAATTTTGATATGCTATTAATAAAATTTAAAAAAATTAATCAATTAAATTTATTACATATTATTATTTAGTTAAATTATAAAATAATGATTAAACATAGTTATTATCTATATTAAAACGGTATATTTTTTTGTTGAATAATAATATTGAATCATATATAAATTATTAAATAAATATATTGTACAATATTTTTTATAAATTAACTTTTAAATTTAACATTAACTTATTTATTATCTAATATCTTCCTAAACAATATAACATTTTAAATATATATTATATAGTATAATTAATTTGACTCTCTGCACATTACACAAATATTAATCTAGTAATATATATTAAAACAAAGTCAAAAATAATTTTTTGATACATTGTTACTTATTAGTCTTCTAACTTTTTTATTATTATGCCACATCAACATAAGTAGCTAATTAGCATAATTTGCTTATTACTTATCTAATTGAATTACCTTTTAATTCTTTTGTTTGAAAATGAAATCATTTTAAATCTTCTGCTTCTATTTCTCATGTACTTCATTATTATAGTTTACGATTTTTTTTCTTTTCATCCTCATGACATTTATTTTTCTTTAAAATATTTTAATATTTTTATATTCTCTTACTCTTTACTTTTATATGAGATATTATATGTATTCAATGTTAATATTATTTTTTTTATTAGGTATAAACATAATTCATCATCTTTTTTTTATATTTATTCTTTCTTATTATTACTATATAGAATTATAATTTAAGATTCTTTTTTATTTTTTTTCACTCTTATAACATTTATTTTTCTTTAGGTTATTCTATATTTTTTATATTCTCTTACTCTTTACTTTTATATAGGATATTATATGATCTCAATGTGAATATTATTTCTTTTTTTAATATATATATATTTAAATTAAGTAATAAAACATAATTGATCCTCTTCTTTCATACTCACTCATTCTCATGTTTATTATATAAATCAACCTTCACTTTACACCTTTTCATTATCTCCTCTTTTCACATAATCTCATACCTCTTATTCTTTTTTCTCCATTCTTACCAATATTTTGCTCAAGTATTTAAAAAATTTTGTTGATGACTACAATTTTTTTTTAGTTTGCTAAACATATGTTTAGAGGATAAATTTCTAATACATTAGACATTTTCAATTTTTTTTTGTTTTTAATCTAATTGTATTTATTAGTTATATCATTCTTTTTTTTTCAATAATTTATATTTTTAATATCAGTTAATTGTAATATATTGAAAAATACATGGTATTATCATGAGTTATAAAAAATAAAATAAAAAAATTAAATGTTAATTTCAATTATATATCATATTATTTACATTTTTTTAGGTTTTTCATTTTTCAGTGTAATTATATACCTTAGTTATATCGTTCATATATCACTTTTTTTTCCTTCCAACTATTTATATTTTTTAATATCATTTAGTTGTAATATTATTAAAAATACATGGTATTATCGTGAGTTGTAAAAAATAAAATTAAAAAATTAAATGTTAATTTCAACTATTAAAACATTATATTCAAAATTATATTTTTATTTAATAGTTTTATATTTATACTATAGTATTTAAATATAATATATATAAAAATAAAAAAAGTAGTCTTAAAAGAATAAAAATAAAGATAATAATATGAAATCAAATAAATAAATTCGGATTTGGTATTTTCATAATTTTACTTAAAGTCCAACTTATGTATAAAGTTTTAATTTCATAATTATTAAATTTTAAATTAATTTATATGTTCTATACGATGTATATCTATTTTATTCGTTGCGCGAGTCTAAATCTAATTTAACTAATTTGAGATGGTTAAATGTCAATTAAATTATCTCATATAATTGATTTTAGACAGATAAATTCATCTTCATTTGTTGTCTTGTTGGTAACTCCACCTATGTTACACTTGCGGTACATAGTCGGTCCCAAGCCCGGATAAAGGAGGAGGGTTGTGTTAGGTCTTCGACAACCAACATAAAAATATAGCCGAACCCCCATGACATGAATCAAAGACATTATTGCGCTAAAGCTAGGTCGTTGCCCGGAAGCAACGCGCTGTATGGCTCGAGTACGGTGTCAAAGCAAGAGCCGCTGCATCGGTGCCCGGATGTAGTGTTAAATGAGCAAGGGTTCTCGCGTTTTCGTGAACGGACGAGGGTAAATAAGCTAGTTCACAAAGTAAAAGGTAAAGGTCGAAGCGACAGAAGGTTGAGATTTGGGACATGGAACATAGGCACTTTAACAGGAAAGTCCATGGAGGTGGTGGACACCATGACAAGGAGGAAAATTAACATTATGTGCCTACAAGAAACGAAATGGGTTGGTGCAAAGGCTAGGGAGTTGGATACTTATGGTTTCAAACTTTAGTATACATGAAAGGTGAAGAATAGGAATGGAGTTGGAATAATTGTGGATAAGCAGTGGAAGAAGGACGTAGTGGATGTCAAGAGGGTGGGAGATCGGATCATCTCTATCAAACTTGTGGTGGAGGGAGGTGCTTTCCATGTGATTAGTGCCTATGCACCGCAAGTGGGTTTGGACGAACAACACAAGATAATGTTTTGGGAGGATCTAGAGAGTTTGGTTTAAGGCATACCTCTGGGAGATGAGATTTTCTTAGGAGGAGATTTAAATGGCCATGTTGGGAGAGAAGTGACTGGATATGGGAGTATTCACGGAGGCCATGGTTTCGGGGTGATCAATGCCGAGGGTAAAATTATTTTGGACTTTTCTTCAACATTTGATCTTCTCATCGCAAATACATGTTTTAAAAAGAGAGACGAACATCTTATAACCTATAAGAGTGGCATGACAAGCTCTCAAATCGACTTCTTCTTGTTGAGAAGAGTCGACCAGAAATTTTGCATTAACTGTAAAATTATTCCGGGAGAGAGTTTGACAACACAACATAGGGTGCTCGTCATGGATTTTCGCGTTGAGCAAAAGTTGAGGAAAAGACATTATACGAAGAACCCAAGGACGAGGTGGTGGCGGATGAAAGGTGAGGAACAAAGAAACTTCCTAAGACGGGTAGGAGAAGAGGCAAAGTGGGATGGGAATAGAAGCGCAGAAGAGATGTGGAGGGAGATGGCAGAAGTTATTAGAAGAACAGCAAAAGAAAGTTTTGGTGAATCTAAAGGAATAGGACCAAGAGACAAGGAGTCCTGGTGGTGGAATGCGAGTATACAAGAAAAGATAAAGATAAAAAGGGAATGTTTTAAAGAGTGGTCTTTATGCCGCAATGTAGATAATTGGGAAAAATATAAGGCGGCTAAGAAAGAGACAAAAGTGGCTGTAAGTGAAGCAAAAACAAGAGCATATGAGGGTCTCTACCAGTCTTTGGGCACGAAAGAAGGAGAAAAAGGTATATATAGAATCGCAAAGAGTCGGGAAAGAAGAACGAGAGATTTGGATCAGGTTAAGTGCATAAAGGATAAGGATGGAGAGGTGTTGGCTCAAGAGGAGAAGATTAATGAAAGGTGGAAGAGTTACTTCTACGAGTTATTTAATGAGGGACAGAAGACTCTTCCGAGCCTTGGTCGATTATGCACAAGGGAAGAAGATCAAAACTTTGACTACTATCGAAGGATTCGAGACTTCGAGGTAAAAGAGGCTTTAAAGCAGATGAAAAATGGCAGGGCAGTAGGACCTGATAATATCCCGATTGAGGTTTGGAAAGGTTTTGGAGAAAAAGGCATCAACTGGTTAACCAAGCTTTTTAATGAGATTTTAAGGTCAAAGAAGATGCCTGATGAGTGGAGAAAGAGCACATTGGTACCTATCTACAAGAATAAGGGGGATATACAAAGTTGCGGAAACTATAGAGGGATTAAACTTATGAGTCATACTATGAAGTTATGGGAAAGGGTGATAGAACGGAGGTTGAGAAAAAAGACACAAGTAACAGAGAATCAATTTGGATTTATGCCAGGAAGATCTACCACTGAAGCGATATACCTATTAAGAAGGATGATGGAGAGGTATCGTAGTAGTAAAAGGGACCTACATATGGTGTTTATTGATTTAGAAAAAGCGTATGATAGGGTACCAAGGGAGGTCTTATAGAAGGTTTTAGAAAAGAGGAGAGTAAGGATCGCATATATTCGGGCAATTAAAGACATGTATGATGGGGCCACAACTAGTGTGAAGACTCAAGGTGGTGCGACGGAAGAATTTCCTATTGGTATAGAATTACACCAGGGATCATCCTTAAGCCCATACCTTTTCACATTAGTCCTGAAAGTACTCACAGAGCACATCCAATAGCCTGTGTCATGGTGCATGCTTTTTGACGATGATATCGTCCTTATGGGAAAGTCAAGGGAAGACCTAAATAAGAAGTTGGTGTTATGGAGAGAAGCTTTAGAAGTGTATGGTCTGCGCATAAGCCATAGCAAGACGGAATATATGGAATGTAAGTTCAGTTTGAGAAAGGAAAACCCCAATATAGAGGTGAAGATTGGAGAAAACATCCTAGAAAAAGTTAAAAGTTTTAAGTATCTTGGGTGCATCATACAGGATAATGGAGAGATTGAACAGGATGTAAATCATAGGATCCAAGCAGGTTGGTCCAAATGGCGGAGTGCATCTGGTTTTATATGCGACAAAAAAGTGCCTTTAAAACTTAAAGGTAAATTCTATCGCACCGCTATAAGACCGGCTATGCTGTATGGTACGGAGTGTTGGGCGGCTAAAGGGGAGCACGAACATAAATTGAGTGTGGCAGAGATGAAGATGTTGAGATGGATGAGTGGTCATACGCGATTGGATAAAATAAGGAATAAAGATATAAGGGAGAGAGTTGGAGTAGTACCCATTGTGGAAAAGATGGTTGAATCGCGTCTCAAGTGGTTTGGACATGTGAGAAGAAGACCGATAGAACATCCAGTCAGGAGGGTGGATGAGATGGAAGATGGACAAATGGCGAAAGACAGAGGAAGACCTAAGAAAACCATCCATGAGGTGGTCAAACGAGATCTACATGTAAACGATCTCTCTGTAGACATGATACATGGCAGAGCACAATGGCGTCGTTTGATTCATGTAGCCGACCCCACATAATAAGACAAGGCTTTGTTGTTGTTGTTGTTTGTTGTTGTTGTCATGTTGGTGCAAATATTTTTTAGAATAAAAAAACATAAAAAATATAGTATAAAATTATAAATGAACTTTATTAATCATGATATACTTAAATGTATACCTAATAAGTAAATAAATATTGTGTCAAAGCTTAATATGGTTGGAAATATTTTGGCCAATTTGTTGAATTATGATATCAAGTAATTGTAATAACAGTTATTGAACATGTTTAAGTAGCTGAAGTCCACACTATGAATATTTATAACTAAAAAGCTATTATCAAAGTTTTAATATAAATATATATATATATATATATATATATATATATATATATATTTTTTATTAGAGATATGAAAACTCGAATCCGTGTCTTCTTAAGTGGATATAAAAAGATTATGCTATTAAAATTATCAAGCCCGTCTAGCTCAGTTGGTAGAGCGCAAGGCTCTTAACCTTGTGGTCGTGGGTTCGAGCCCCACGGTGGGCGCATTATTTGTTAATATTTAATATAAATATTAGTTATATTTAATCATTTTCTTTAAATTGATTAAGATGATTAAATTTTTGTTATTATTATTATGTTATATTATAAAATTACAAAATTATCATCTACTCAAAATTGTTCACGTAGCACAATTATAAAAAGTAATATGACTTATATTCATTGTATAATAACATATATATATATATATATATATATATATATATATTTAAGCTTCTGTGTGTAATTAAAGCCATAACCCCCTAATACATTATGTTTACTATACTGTCATCTTATGAATCCAAAGAACTGAAAGAATCAATACCAAAGATAAATGACAGAGTAAAATGAATTAAAAAATCCAGAAAAATGGGAAGTTGAACAAATAACTGTTCTATTATATGAAAAATAAACCAATTCAATATATGACATGTGAAAAATAAAGAGAGGTAGCAGAAGAACACTTTCTGCCACCTTAAGTTACATGTTGACTCTCTCTTTCTCGCACTGATCATCATAAGATGCAACCTTATCTGGAAATGATGATTTTCCTCTAACATATCTCTATCATAGTATTTTTCTCTAGGATGGAGGGAAGAACCGGTTGAGGTTGAAAGGGAGGGTGTAGAACTCTTCGTTACGGCTATCTCCTTTAAATGTTCTAAACTTTGCCCACCATGGCATTCCTCTATCCTTGGCACTATCCTTGTAGTCAAGAGTGTTGTCCAAGAAAACAGCAACAATCAATGCAACAGTTGGGGAAGAAAAGAAGATAGTATTAAGGAAATCATTGAACTGCAAAAACAAACAAACAAATGATTTCTTGCTATAGGAAATAATGGATAAACAAGAAACGTTCAAGAACTTAAGTACACTTACCCATCCAGCTCTTGTATGAGCAGGGCCACGATGTGCCATGATGGTGTATTCTCTGAAGTACTCAGGAATAGACAGGCCTAAGAAGAGGGCAACACCAGTAATGAAGAGGTTCCTCATTGAGTTCATGTTGGTGAATTGCAAAAATGATAGCCCCACAGAAGCTGAAAAAGAGAATAGCAATCCTCATAAGGAAACAAAGTGTGACAATCAAGTAAAAGAGAGGGAGAAATGGTAGTAGTACTAACCCACAAGACCAAACAAGACACAGTATACAGCAGCGAAAATGGGGATTGGTATCGATGCAAACAAAGCTCCAAATTTTCCTGAAAAGAAAAAACCGATACATTTCATTTATGTGAGAACTAGCTTAAGTGAATCCATAGGTTTAGTTTTCCAAGTGCTAGCTACACTCACCTAACATTGAGAAGAATATCATAAAGCCCGCTGAAACTTGAATGACCCTTCGGCTACCAATTCGATTGCTTCCTAGAAGCCCCACATTCTCTCTGTCACAATCCCAAAAGGATTAGCCTTCTTGTCCCAAAAAATGTGATAGTTACAGACACATGAAGAACAACACTTACACAGATACCGTTGAACCAGACAATGTTCCAAAAAGGCCACTCAGCAAGATTCCAATTCCCTGCCAACCAATACCACGGCTCAGAACATGAGCAGGAGGGGGTGTGGCACTTGCTAGACGAGACGCAGCCTTGTATGCCCCGTTTGACTGTCAAAAGATATAGATCATTCATCATCATCAATGTAACAAACTAAAGCACTTTGTTTGCTAAATAGAGTTGGCTATATGTATCATACAACATCATTGGTTTTCTATATATGTCACCTCAACTAATGAGACAAGAACAGCAGCCATCATTCCAAAAGCATGACCAGCATCAAATGTAGGAGCACCCCACTGAAGAGGGTATGGAATCTTAATCCTGTTGCCAAATGTGCAAAAGTCAATGGCAATTCTCCACATAATAATTGCTATACACTGCAAAAATGTTCAACTAGAAGGATCTTTGTGGTCCAACTACAAACCATGGAGCAGTAGAAATGAGATTAGCCCTGTCTGTTCTGCAGCTACGTTGAGTTATCTCCGGGCGGTTTTTGTATGCGCCTCCGGCTGTTAAGAGTACTGCATATGCCCATATAACTGTGGTTGCTATGAGTAGAGCAAATCGCTCCAATAGTGGTACTTGTCTTATCTGAAAATTCTTCAAATACTGCATAAAACACATTCAAAACTATTGGATTGTGATATTATCATGCTTGTTTTGACAGAAAATTATATGCCTTAAGAAAGATAGACACAAGAGAATCCTAATCCATTATTGCCTACTTTTGAATTGTACCTGAGATAAGGCTATAAACAGGATTAGCATGGGAATTCCAATTTCAACGCAGCTCCCAACCTAACACAAATGATTCAGATTCAGAATAGTATACTAAACCATATTAGTGATGAGAAAATAATTGTGAATTTCACTATTAATAATGCAGTAAGTGGGGCTGGTGTTATATGTACCACAAGGAACCCTCTGTCAAATAGTCCAAAACCAACTAATGCAATTACTGGAACCATTCCAAGTGGACTGAAAAACCTGAATGCAAAGGAAAGCACAATAATTATTTGGCGTATTCTCCAATCCAAGTTTCTCTCTTTGACTTCAAAAAGTGTAACATGCATTTCAACAAAATAAAAAAACTGAGCATACCTGGAACAAATGGCCCATATTTGACTAAAACCCAAAATTATTTGTATGCTTGATGCTACTATTAGTGCACCTTGGACTGCTCTCATTGTGCTAAGAAATCTCTACAAACAAATGGAAAAGCAATTACATAGAATTCCACTAATCTGACTCAAGTTTGCCTACCAATCAACTAACTAAGTTCTGGTTCTGTTAAGAACATTAACTATGACAAAGTTGAGAGCAGACAACAAAATAGAATTGTTAAAGAAAATAACACTAACCAATTCAGGGTCCTGTATCATTGCCAGAGATGGATCATGAATGATGGACATGATGGGGACCATGAATGCATATGAACCTCCGATCACTGTCGGCAAGCGGGTTCCAAAGAGTGTCTGGACAAGCGTATTAATTCCTTCAACAAATAGCAGGGTCTGTACGACCCTCACTTTATCACCCTACAAACCATATAAGACAATATCTATGACTATCACCCAGTGTAAGGCCATTTTCATTTTTCAGGACCCTCCATTAGTCCCTTTCACTGGGATGGAGAGGGACCCACCTACCTCATTTAGCAGATCACATTTTATTAAAGGAAGGGTTTTTCCTTGATTTGCATACTATGTGAAAGAATTCCATGAAATGAACAAGTTTGAAAAGGCTTACATCAGTTCCACCCATCAAAGGAACAAGCAATGTAGGAATCATGACAGCAGTTCCCAAGGCCAGAATGTAATGCTGAAATCCCAGAACTATTGTCTCCACTGTTTACACACACAAACACTGAGAAACTTGGAAAACCAAAGAATGCAGCTGAATGTGAGAGAAGAAGACATAGACATAGACATAGATATAGAGATATACCCCAAGATGGATTTGAGTCTATGCAGTACTCTAAGCCCTGAAGTTGGTCCATTGGTGGGTAGCTTATATCTTCTACCTTAGTAGCCGCCATTGATCACCGCCCCACTTTTGCAAAACCTTCAAAAATCCAACTAATCCTTATGAAGCATGAAAAACACAGAGTCTTTGCTCTGATCCTCCCAGATAGAAAAGAAGAAAGCACTTGGTGAATGTGAATGAAACAAGACCGAAAATTCTGGCAGAAACTAATGGAGTCAATTGTGAAAGTGAAAAAGAGAGCAAGAGAAGAAGAAAATTGGTCTCTTGCTGCCTACTAACACTAAGCACTAACTCAGTTCGATTTTGTTGTTAGCGGTTCTAACTTTCCAATGTGTGCTTTTTTCATTTATTAAGGAACAACACTATTTATATCAAAGGGTTCCGTTAAATTTCCTTTATTCCTATTATGCCCCTTAAGGAACTTCCAAAAAACTGAACTCAAATGTTACCGTTGCTTCACTGTTCCCATTAAACTTTACACTTTACAACGATATTCTTTCTTTATTTTATTTTATTTCATTAAATGTGAGTACTAAAGTGTGTTCGTCATAAAAGGATATTAATGACAAAAAATGCTAAGTGGTGAGTTTCCATGTGAGGTTAAAAATGTGGGAAAAAAAATTCTTATTAGATTATTAGGCGTATCAATTTATGTGATATATGTATAGTATTATTATAGATGCTTCTCCGAGCACAAATCTCTAATATCCAAATTCAAGACAATTTGTCCAAACAATCACTTTGTGTAACTAATTGATAATAATGGAAAATGCCATATAAGCATTACACTATATCCAAGTTGTGTACTTGTGTTAGGAGAAGCAAAATAAATCAATTATAATGTGTATATTCTAGATTCACATTGGATTTATGGCAAGCATGAATTTTTAGCAGAGTTAGAAAAACATATAAGTCCACAAGTAAAATGATAATTAAGGAAATAATAAAACTTGGAATGTTACAAGAATATTCAGAGCATTCCTTGAACAAAAGAAAAAGTCTGCGTTCACAAATACTTTTAGAGGGAGATAATACAAAATTTGATGAGGGAGGAATCATTATCATGGTCATCTTGCACTATAGTGCGTTTCCAAGTCAGATTATTAAAACTTTAAAAGTGGTTCAAAAAAATAGTACAGTAGGGCTCCTTTATGTAAATAAAGAAAAAAAAAAAGAAGCAAAATGATACTCCTAATTAAGTTACCTCTAAAAGCACAAATCCTACGTATATCCAACCAACCAAACCAAGTCACTGTTACTTAACTCGGAGGAGTGGATGACTGTTACTTAAGTATATCCAAACAATAAATTTTGGCAACTACTCTAATAAAAATTGTCAAAAGCATTTTTTATCATAATTTTGGTTTAAAAAGTACGATTTATTTATTTTGTCATATTTTAAAATTTAAATAAAAATAATATTTTATAACATATAAAAATTAAAATTTAAAATTTATTATTTAATAATTAAAATAAAATATCTTTATACCATAATAATTTTTATTATAAATTATTATTAAATAACAAAAAGTAAGTGCTAACTTTGTGCAATTTATAAACAAAACCCTAAGATTACATGAGCATATTTAATTTAAAAAAAATTTAAAGGCCAGTAATTTTATTAAATTTGGACCAGCATATAATCAATAAAATAAAAATAAATAATTTTACACTATTTGATGAAATCTCGTATCATTAAAAATATTATTAATGACTACTTGATAGTTACAAATCACAAAAATTATCGGTACTAACACTCGTCTTTAATTTATGTTGACTTTTCAAAGGCAAGGGATACATGATCTTTCATATTTGACTTGTGATACCCTACAGTAACAGGATAGGGGGGATCCATGTCACCCTATACTTTCGCTTTCGCACCTTAACTTTCATGACGCTGAATCTAGTCACAATAGAACGAAGTACCCAAAAAGGGAAATTGCATATTTTATTTCCCCATGGACCCTAGTCCACTCCTTCGAAAATTGATTCAATTTGAATTGTTGCTACATTCAGGCCCAACTACGATAACTTGACAGGCCCACACTATTGCCCTTTGATGAACGTGTCCATAGGCCCAAAAATGCGTGAATTGCAGTATATACTGATGCATTGATGGATGGATTTCGGAGAACACAACGTAGTGGGTTCGTCAATCCTGTCATGGTCCCGTATACTGAATTCTAAAGCTTGCTCAGTGGCACAAAATTTAATGTGGAAGGGATGGCATATAATTACAACTCACATTTGAGTTTGTGAATCGAATAACCAATTAGATTCCAAGTTGCATGCATGCAGGTACCACCGTCTTTGTGCCACTTACTTTAATTTACTCGGAATCAGCTCAATTATCCTAGCAATTTCACAGCAAGATGATGGAGTTTTTTTAGTAAAAGAAAAAAGAAATAAGAAGTCAGATTGTGTGTCATGTTTGGAAACATCTGTGTATGTATAAAGCAAAAAGCAAAAGAACTATCGAAATTGAACCTCACTTTACTAATCTATCATCATTCAAAAGCCAGAATCTTACAGTTATGAATACTGTAAAATGTAAACCTACTTTTCTTAATGCTGAAAATGTTAGTGATAATGAATATGAATTGTTCATGAAACTAGTGTATATTATAAGATACGAACTGGTCCCAGAAAATTGTAATAATTTGGATCTTGGATTGTATTCTTTGAATGAAATTGTGTGGGAGGGGACTCCTCTGCTTCGTCACGTTGGCGTAAACATCAAGAAAAAAAAAAGAAGAAATTATTGCATATGACTTTCTCTCCGGGCCTAATATAAGAAACAGAAAAATATAAAGGCCACAAATAAAAGGGTGATTTTATTAAAAGAAGGTCACCAATTTACCATACAAGGATTCGATCCACATGTATGTTCAGATCTTTAACATGGCCCTTTTTATTTAATTTAATTGATCACGTTTTGATTGGGAACTATTCCAAGAATCAGTAGCTTCATCAATAATTCTTACACTACATTTTGGCTTGAACCAAGCTTAGAAGCCGAAAGACATTGACGTGATATCACAATATGCATTGATCTGTGTGTGTGTGTGTGTGTGAGAGAGAGAGAGAGAGAGAGAGAGAGAGAGAGAGAGAGACACAAACATTAACAAATACATGTCTTGATCTATTATTGATGATTTATCAAAGTTACATTAATTACTTAAAGCATCTCGCCGTTAAATAAATACATTACTGATAGTCGTAGTAGACACATTAAAACTATCAAGAGCATTTAACAGAATTCTACTAGGTTTTGTTATAATAAATGTTTTAAGATACTAGTGTATATAATAGTATTGGTCCAGATTAGTAAATTTCTAGGTGTGGAAAGTTTATGCATTTGTTTTTCTAGGTGTGGTATTGTGAAACCATCTCATTTGATTGGAGCAAAGGTCAAAATAGTTTGACTACTTGAATCCCATCATAATTCAACAATGGACTACTATAAACTACAAGTATATATGAAAATTCACTTGTATAAATATAAAATATATTAATTTAACCGTGAAAATTCATGTGCAGTTACTCAAAGTTGTTAGATGAAAATTTAATCAAATTAGTAAATTATTTAATAATTTTCAGTTATTAACTTCATATAAAATTAAATGCACATGAATTTTCACCTAATTTTGATAAATATAAATATTTTTTTTGTGTGCAAATTTTTATAAATTTAAAATAATAATATTTATTGGTGATGTAATATTGTTGTTGGTCTTATTCCATTCTCATAATATACATCCAAAACAGCACGACTCTTCCATTTATACTTGATAGTTTGCTACCTTGAACAGAAATCACTCGAAGCAACTTAGATAACCTCTGATCAGAAAACATGCTAATGCACAATGGACCGAATTTTATTGCACGCTTTAACCACATGATAAAGCACATGGTCCCTTTCAGAGTTTGAGTAAATAAAGCAAGCAAACACGTAACCCGCAATACATAGCAGCTACCTGTTTCTGTCTCCTCTACAACTAACTTTTCTCTATATATATCTCTTACTTTTCCTACGTAACTTGCTGCATATCATATTCTTTGCCAAACATAAACAATTCCACAACGCAATAAACTGGATTTTTAACTCAAATCAATTTTTTTCAAATTCCAAAAATAATAAAAACCACATTAAAATTGGGTATATTATTCACTAAAGTTAGGCGAGATTCTCCCATTTTCATCCAACTTTCTCTTTTACCAAAAAATAAAGTGGATCCTATTTTTTTGGATAAAATATCTTTTTTATTTTTAAAGTTTAGTAGAAAATTTTAAAATATTCTTAAATTTTATTTTGTTTTTATTTTGTCCTAAAATTTTTCGATCTGTATTTTCGATAGTTAAATTTTCAAAAAATTTAAGACTAATCCAACAAAAATACATGAAAATTATTATGTTTGATTTGCTTGTGTTAAAGATTGTTATTATGAAATTGTTATTGATTTGGTCTTAAGCGACCAAAAATATAGTTGATGCAAATAAAAAATTTATGGGACAAAATTAAAATAAAATAAAATTTAAGAGTACTTTTAAAATTTTTACAATATTTTATAGACAAAAAATATATTTTATTTTATTTTTTATCGTAGTTTTAATTAATATTTTTTTCTTAATTTATTTGAGTTAAAATCCGAATAGAATCAACAAATGGAAAAGTTCCATATCCTCCTTTTATTTTGCCTCATATATACATATGTATCCTCTCATGCATCCTCTTATTAAAGGAAATTGCATCGTCAAGCATCTATATGCCTTTCATCATCCAACGTCGGAAGAAGAGTAAAAAGTTATGGATTCCTTATTAAATAAAAGATAGTGTTAATTGAGCTTTCGATGATCAATAAAAAAGAATATCTACTTAATACCATCCTTCGTATATATAGGATAGATATGAAGTAGGAATGCTAATATAGGCTTCACTTCCCGCTCACCATTATGAAATTTCTCCTCATCCTTTTCTATTCGAGCAATGCTAGAGGCGAATAATTTTTGTAATTGTTAGTTATTAATTAGTTATCAACAATTTTTAAAATATTCTTTTTCATTTTTGTTTTCTAAATAAATAATAATTCTAAGGGATTTCGATAAAAGTGATTCATTTCAATAAAATTACGTTAATTTTATTATAATTAAAATAAATAAATTTAATATTCTACAAATATTATATATAAAATTAATAATAAATATCAAATTCTCAAATATTAAATAAAGTATACAAACAATTTTAAAAGTAAACGTATTGTAGTATTGGATAATCACCTTAAAAACTTTAATATTCAAGTATTTTTATCATAGAAGTTATGGCGGTTATTTAGACCTTGCTACAAGAGAATGCATTTCTCTCTCTCTCTCTCTCTCTCTCTCTCTATATATATATATATAGGGCGACTCATAAATACCCATGTTTTACGAATTTTAACTGTTATCCCTAAACATCTCAGCCAATTTTATATAAGGTCCTTTTTTATAGTGCTTAAATTTTATTCGTGAAATTAAAAAAAAAAAAGATCTCGTTTAACTTTATATTTTTTTATCTAAATTAGATAAAATTGGTATGGGAACCAAAAATTTCTCCATCTTATAAAAAGTAAGTGCTAATGTGAGTAGCCACCCTCGTGCTAACCTACCTGCTACCATATGATGGTAAACAAAATTAAGAAAGAGAAGGAATCAACAATATAAGGAACCTCTCAGTGGGATTCTCTGCCGCCGTATGCGCACCCAAGAAAATACTCCCTTTCATGGCTTCATCCTGTCCACCTTTTTGTCCTTGACTCCTTTCCAACTATTTTTTTCTTTTCCATTTTGAAAGAATGGCCTCTACATTTATAATAGTAATTTAATTCATTATATCAATAATAAATATTGGCAACAATAATAACATTTTCACATTCCGAATCCCGGGTCAACCGTGGAATCCAAAAGTAAGAAAAAGAAAAGACGAGTCAACTCGGGGTAAGTGGTTGGTTTGGACTAATGTCTTTGAGCAAGCCCAAAACCTGCCTCATAGTGGGCCTCTTGGAAGGCGACTCAGCTGTGCAAAGGTACGCCACTCGGAGGCTCTCCACCATCTCACTCTCCCACTCACCGCCCACTCGCAGCCTCTCCTCCAGAACCCTAACCCCCTCCCCTTCCCTCACCGCCTTCCTCACCGCGCTCACCGTTTCCTCCGACCCTGTCTTCCCTGTCAACATCTCCATCAGCACCATCCCGAAGCAGTACACGTCACCCTCCGTCCCGCAATTCGGATTCGGTTCTCCCCGCAGCCCGAAATCCGATATTCGTGGCTCGAAATCGTCGGCGAGTAGAATGTTGGAGGTAACGAGGTGGCCGTGCACGACGGGTTTGGAACCCGCGTGGTGAAGGTAAGCTAGTCCACGCGCTATCCCAACCGCAATACGGTGACGTGTTAGCCACCCCATTTTCTCTGATGACCCCTCAACGACGCCGTTTTGAATCTCCCACGTGTCGCGTGTCCAGTCCTCCACGTTGGTGTCCCCCGTTGGAAGCTCGTGTAGCCACCTCCCCAAATCGCCGTTTGCCATAAACTCGTACAGTACCAGCTTCTCCTTACCTTCAAAATCAAAACCACACCACATATTCAATAAACTAATAAAATACTAATCACGCTCGTATTGATGCCTTCAAATTTCTCAACTTGAGTGAGAGTGACATCTCCTAGGTTAGAGACATGCAGTTAATTTTATTTAATTTTATAGGAAACTAAAAAAGAGGGCGCGCGAATTTCCAGAATCCAGAGGCAATCATAGCGAATGATGATAGATTTTAATATTGTAAACGCAGGAAATGGCGACAGAACATGTTATGGAGCAGTGGGGAGGACACTAGAAAATTTAAAGCCCGTGAAGCACATTAATTGAGAGAATCAAAAAACTTTGAAACATGAAAGACACTGTATGTGGTATCAGTATTGGGTACGGTGATGGTACCTGCAATGCAGTAACCAGAGAGGGGCAACAAATTTGGGTGCTTAAGCTTTGAGAGGTCAACGAACATTGCAATGGAGTCACGAGGATCAACGTCCCTGGCGTGTTCCAGTACCTTGATTACCACGTGGAGATCTCCGGGGAGTACAGCCCTGTAGAGGGGTCCACACCTGCCCTCCGCCAGGAGTGACTCCTTCCCGAAGTGTGACGTGGCAGCGATGAGGTCCCTGAAGGTCAGGCTCATCAACGGCTTCTCGAACATCACCACGGCTGCAGAACATGGTTCCTTCAGATCAGCCACCCACGTGGACCCTGACTCAGTCTCGAACTCGAACGGCCCTGATTTCTCCACCATCACGCCGCTCATCATGTCCTCCGCTTTTGATATTGCCCATTTCTTAATCTTGCAACGCTCTTTCTTCTTCTTCCTAGCAACGCGTAGTAGCGCCCAAATGATAAAAATAACCGCTAACGAAGAAGCACACGAAACCGCGATAATAATGTGTGTCTTGTGTTTGTGTTTGTGTTTGTATCTTGTGTGAATGGCTTGTGAGGCTGGGGTGGTAGTTGCGGAATGGTTGTTGCTGTGAGTTGGAGTAATGGCGGTGTAGGTGAAATTCTTGCCAGCGTGGATAAAGGCGGCTTTGCCGAATTTGTTGAACTTGTTGAGGCTAACGGTTGAGTTGAAGCGGTTGAAGGAGATGTTTAGGAAGTGGAGGTTGTTGAGTGGAGGAAAATCGGAAGGGAAAGTTCCGGTGAGGTTGTTGTTTGATAAGTCAAGGTATTGAAGGTTGGTGAGGTTGGTGAAGCCTGAAGGGAGGGGTGTCCTTAAGTGGTTGTGAGAGAGGTCAAGGATTTTAAGGTTTGGGAAGAAGGAAGAGTAGCGTTGATATTGGTGGTGTTGGACCACCCAATTGGTGAACCTGTTGTGGGAGAGGTTGAGCGTTTGAATGAAGGCGGTGGTACTGAAGACGACGCTACCTCCAAACCTGTTGTTGGAGAGGTTTAGGTGACGTAAGGATGAGGTTGACCATAACCAAGTTGGGACACGGCCTTGTAAGGAATTCCCTGAGAGATCAAGAAGCTGGAGGTTTGAGATGTTGATGAGATAACCCCAGGAGATGGTTCCGCTGAGATTCTTGGATGGAAGGTTTATGCTGATGACATGAGATTGGGATGAACAGTTGGAAAGTAATACTCCTTTTCGGAACCAGGAGGACGAAGCGTTGAAGCCAGATACAGACTTGAAAGCCTTTGCTACCAGCCTCTGCTCTACGCTACTGCTGCCGGTGTTGCATGAAGATATAGATTTGGAAGATTCCACCACAGAAAACACCGCCATGGCTACTATTAAGAATCTGTAGAGGGGCTTCATGAGTTCTAGTGTTGTTGTTACCGTGGCAGGTGGGAGAGGAGAGAACATGAAACAAATGAGGGTTACGGGGCGGGGGCGCTCTCTCTTCACTCTCCAACTTGGAAGTTCAAATCCACAAATTATTTTACTACCCGCTGGCTGATGCGATGATTGCGATTTTTTTCTTTTTTTTTTTCTTTTCTTTTTGGAGAAATAAAATAAAAATTATTTTTGAGATTTTACAGGAGGCCAAATTAAAGCTGCTGCGGAACAAGGATGTCTGATTTCTTGTGTTCAGTGGAAGAAGGTCCCTCTGACCAACATTATATACATTAATTATGGTCCTTAATGGTAAATACGGTAGATTTAATTTGATGGTGCTTCAAATAGATGGGGTTTTACCGATTTATGCAAAAATTTCAGTCATGCAATGAATTGTCCAACCACGAGTTGACAACACATTCAGTGCCTACAAACACTATCACCATGTTCTTAAATTACCGTCAACATGATATACATACATCTAGCAAGTAAAAAAATATCTCATCTTACCAAGTCTTCCTTCCTCAGAATCAAATTGAACTTCTCCTCTGTGCCACAATTTTAAGAGTTTTCTTTATGGTAATTTTGAAAATAAGAATTTCTGTATAGCTTTTTATGTTACTATCATCTAATTCGATGCTATTTTGCTAACATGTCAAAACTATTCAAGTTTTAAAATAATTATTATAACGAACTTAGAAAATGAGACTATTCAATTTTAGCAAATATGACTATTCAAACTAGTAGTACAGTTTAAGCAGCATACATACTCTTAACACGTGATGCAAATTGACTACAAATTTTAGCAAGTTGCAGAGTTCATGAGATCAGATAGACTACAATAATACTCCTCTTTGGAGTTAAAAATTGAAATTATTTTTACGACATATAAATATAATAACACAGATTCTCATAATGTACACCTATAAACCCAATGATTCTACACCAATGTATGTAGATCAACTTGCTCAGAGAGTCTACTTTTTCGGCTGAATCAAACCTGGAGCATCTGCACAAATTAAAGAATGGAGAACGAAATAGGTAGAACGTGTCTAATAAGCAATTGACATCAATGTATAGTTTAATTTCAGAGCATTATTCATTTACTTTTTGACAAACCAAGTCTATTGGAATTTATTTGGCTATAGCGACATACTATAAGATACAAACAAATAACAAAAATGATTGATTGCAATCGTTGAGTAATAAACATAAACAATACATAATAAGATTGGGAAATGTGATGAAGAGTCAAGCACAATTTGTACATTCTTCTCGGTTTTAGTTGCTTGTGGAATAACAAATCACATGCAAAAATTAGTAATACTAAATTACAAAAGACCTAGACTTATTATTATGCTAAGTCTTCCACTTAACTTTTAATAAGTCCTCATCACTTCACAAAAGCCTTTTTGGTCCCTCACTCTGTTCAATAGCCAAACATTACCCATGTAATTGATTGATTTATCATTACATGTTGTAAATTTTTGTTCCTAAAGTGAAAACAAAGGTTAATTTTCTTGTCACGACCAAAACTCTCCCTTATAAGTGCAAAGCCCGGGAAAAGTGCACGTTACTATGTTAGCATGCCCGCCACAAATTTTAGCCATTTTAAAATAAAATAATGACGGGTCCAAATTAAAAATAGAAAAAAGAGTGTTGGAAAGAAACACGATGGAAATTTCGCATGAATCAAGAGTACATATACTGTTTAGAAAAATGACAAATTACATGCCAATGGTACATAAATCAAACTAAGATAAGCCCAAAATGAATGCATCCAAAGTGGTTCGAAGTAACACTCTCATGAATTTGGAAGTTGGCAAGTAGTTTGTTCCACAAATTCCAGATACTTGTAGCCAAAACACGCCTGCTCTCCCACGTGTTCTTGGTTTCTTTCTTTTGCCCTTGTTATCTTATCCCCTATCTTATCTTTGTGCATATTTTAATTAAGACTTAACTTACTCAAAAATATAGTATAAGTGATACCAAATGAATCTGAAGTGGTTTAAATAATTTCTAAATATGAATTGGGTTCTTAAACATAGAAATGGATCCTCTCCATTTTTTTTAACATTTGAGATAATAAAATATGATTTTTCACCTTTAATTCTATAAATATGACCAAATATAAATAGAAGAAAGAACAATAAATGATAAAATTAAATATTGGACACCATCCTTTTTTTCCAATGGAGAGGATCCACTCCCTTTACTCGTTACTTGTGATATTTACATAGATCTTTATTTATTGGGAATGGAATCGTTTTGGAGGGAACATTAACTAGATAGGTTTATCGCACTTCTTACCTAAACCTTGCATATTGAAAGCAAAATACCCAAGGGAATGACAACTCAGATTTTGGATATATTAGCCTAACATAACATAGATTTGGGTTACTTAAATGGTGAGTTCTGTGGTGGATTTATATTTGGTGACTAAGGGTGACTAAGGCTGACTTTTGATTGACTATCCAATAAACTTTAGACATTTGGGTTGTTGGATTAAGTTGGTGAAGGCTTAGTCCGTTAAGCACGGTAACGATTTTTTGTTTACCGCTGGGACTTTTTGGAGATTTTAAGATCAATAATTGTGGTTATAAAATGATCTGTAGTAGTTGGACACTAAAAATTTATAGGATTTTTGTATACAATAAAAAAGATGAATCGTTTTCTCCGTTACTATAGAATTTTTGTATACAACTAAAAGGTTCAAATAATATTATTAGTATTGTTATCATCATTTTTATTAATGTTATAATTATAATTATTATTATTGTTAGAGAAAATTCTATTCCCCTTCCTTACGAGATGCTAAAATGACACTCCTCTTCCTTCTATTTTATAAGTGTACATTTTCCTTCCTTCTAACTTTTAAAAAACCTCTTCTTTAATCCATTTAAAATTTTTTTGTGTTAATTAATGTTAACTTTATCCATTTTTTAAGAAAAAATAAATTATTTTTTGAAAAAATATTCATTAACAAAAATTTTATTTTTTATTATTAAATTTTTCTTACCAAAATACCCTTTAATAAATTATTCTTTTATTGATTAAATTGTATTTTTTTACCAAAATATTTTCAAAAATTTAATAATTAAATAACTTTTTTCTAAGATACCTACCTTTCAATAATTTTTTTAATTATTAAATTGTGATTTTACTAAAATTTTTGTTAATAATTATTTTTATATTTACTATTAATTTTTTGATATCAATATATATTATTTTAACATTAAATAAAAAAATTTTATCACTGTTAATATGTATAACAATTAATATATATTGATATTGAAAAATAATTTTACTAAAATTTTTTATTTAATGTTAAAATAATATATATATCAAAAAATTAATAGCAAAAATTTTAGTAAAATTATAATTTAAAAATTTAAAAATTATTCAAGGGTATTTTAGAAAAAAATAATATAATTATTAAATTTTTGTAAAAATACCATTTAATCAATAAAAGAATGATTTATTAAAGGATATTTTGGTAAGTAAAATTTAATGATAAAAAAATTTTGCTAATGGGTATTTTTTTAAAAATAATTTTTTTCTTAAAAAATGAATAAAGTTAACACAAAAGTTTAAAATGGATTAAAGAGGAGGTTTTTTAAAAGTTAGAAGGAAGGGGAATGTACATTTATAAAATAGAGGAGAGGGGAGTGTCATTTTAGCATCTCGCAGGAAGGGAAATAGAATTTTCTCTTATTGTTACTATGATTATTATTATTTAAATTAATATGTTATCCATTCTTTAAACGAAAGAATAATTATGTGACACATTTTAATTGTTAAGTTTTAATAATAATAATCATAATAACAATAATAATAATTATAATTATAACATTAATAAAAATGATGATAATAATACTAATAATATTATTCGAGCCTTTTAATTGTATACAAAAATTCTATAATAACGGGGCAAACGATCAATCTTTTTGGTTGTATATAAAAATTCTATAAATTTTTGGTGTCCAACTACTACAGTTCATAACCATAATTATTAATCTTGAAATCTCCAAAAAGCCCAAGCGGTAAACAAAAAACCGTTACAGTGCTTAACGGACTAAGCCTTTACCAATTTAATCCAACAACCTAGGTGTCCAAAGCTTATTGGATGGTCAACCAAAAATCAGCCTTAGTCACCCTTAGTCACCAAATATAAATCCACCACATAACTCACCTACTTAAATTAATATAAATACCTACATTCCCACCTTAAAGTTGATTAATCAATAATCAATTAATCACAAATCCGTGTGTCTCTCACTTATGGCAAAAGTGGCGAGCAGGGGTTGTTACGGCGCACAACCAAAGTTGAATATAAACCACAAGGAATGTTTCATACATTCGTTACTCTACATAAATGTCAAACTACAAGGTTGTGTTTGGTATCTCTTTTAATATTTTAAGTGAAAAAAAAAATAGGAAAGTAAATACCATGTGAAAACAGGTGATTTATGGTTAGTGGTGTTCTAGTTCTATCATTGTTGTCTTCATTTGCATCGAACTTTTTTGACGAAATTAAGATGTGATCAAAATGGTCTCGGTAGTTTAAGGGCGAGGAAATCATGTAAATTAGTACGAGATCGAAAAACTAGTAAGAGAGTAGCGACAACCGATTTAGAATTCATTAATATTAAGCTTATTTCAATAATTCTTATTTATATAGTCATTTTTTAGAATAACTGATTATGTGACCATTCATTTATATTTGTATATTTTAGCTGAAAAGTGATTTTAAGGTAATTTATTGTATTTAGAATATATGTAAAAGGTTTTTTAAGTGGTATAATTATAAAAATGGTATAAAATTATTGTTTATATTATTTAATATTTGATACTTGAAACTAAATTGATACATGTATTACAATTCAAATATAATATGAACTTCAAATATTACTTTTAATCATAAGTTGTGATATGTATCATTAACCTCGGCCCAGAAAGCAATAAAGTCGATGTTATCTACATTTCTAAAACGTCGGATAAGACCAGGTAAAAGATCCTGACAACAACCACTCCAGAAAAGGCCGAGAATATCTCAGAGGCCAATCTCCTAACGGGAGGAATTTCCACTTTAAAAAGGGTTGAAGAGGACGACATAAAAGACGGCATCACTACTTCTTTCTTTTTCTTTTACTTTATTCGCAATTCATTTTAAGAGATCTCTTCTGACTTGAGCGTTGGAGATTCTTTTGCAGGTGTTCCACCCGCGGTATTTTGAAGACAGCCGACCTATACCTCGCCTTGACGAACAGCAGCACCATTCACCTGTGATTACCAAAAGCTCAGATTGCAGGAAGGTCGGCTTGGGTTACTCGGACGGAACATTTGGCGCCCACCGTGGGGCCACCCGAACAAGTGGGAACCCCACTAAGCCTAACACTCCTTAAATTCTCTTTGCAGTTCTTTTTGCTCTCCTTTTTTCAGGGTTACTCAAACCTCAAAGGATGGCAGACAACGGAGTTCAACAACCCACGCAAGCAGAGGTTCTGGCTCAGATAGCCGAGCTCCAGGCGGAGGTTCGAAGAATAGTCGAGTTGTCGTCTAACAACCGAGATGGAAAACATGACGCAGGGGACCCCAAAGGCTCAAACCAGAACGACGGGGACACCCAAAAGCTCGTACCCCCAAAAGAGAGGCTGACCATAGACAATCCCTTCTCAGAAGACATCATGAAATTCCAAATGCCACAAAACTTCGTGCTGCCAACTACCCTTGACCCATACAGGGGGTTTGGTGATCCGCGCATTCATATCAGGAAGTTTCAATCTATGATGTTTTTTAATGGCGCTTCTGAACCCATACTTTGCCGAGCTTTCCCTACTTATTTAGATGGTCCTGCATTACTTTGGTTTTCTAAGTTGTCTGCAGGTTCGATTTCCTCTTTTGAACAGCTGGCAAGATCCTTCATTGATTACTTCGCCGCATCAAGGATATATGTGCACGGGTCGAATTATCTGAGCACCATCAAGCAAGGGCAGCATGAGAGTTTAAAAGACTACATGACGCGCTTTGCAGAGGCGACCATGGAAATCCCAGATTTGAGTCCAGAAGTCCACCTCCATGCCCTCAAAAGCGGCCTCAGACCAGGAAAGTTCCAAGAAACAATTGCGGTAACAAAACCAAAAACATTGGACGAATTCAGAGAGAAGGCTGCAGGACAAATGGAGGTTGAAGAACTTCGGGAAGCCCGGAAGACGGACAAGCATCCAACCAAAAGGGAGGAAGACAAAGCCCTTAGGTCAACAAGCAACAAAGAACTCAAAAAGCCTTTCAAGCTTACCCCCAAGTTTGATAACTATACCCGATTCAATACAAAGAGAGAAGACATTATAAAAGAAATCCTACATGCAAAGATAATAAAACCTCTAATCAGGGCCGGTAATTATCAAGATCAAAGGTTTGTTGACAAAACAAAACATTGTGCCTTCCATCAGAAGTTCGGCCACACGACAGACGACTGTGTTGCGGCAAAAGACCTACTGGAACGATTGGCAAGGCAAGGACTATTAGACAAATACATTGATGGAAGAAGGGGCAGAGGAGAAAACAAGGTACTGGGAACGACTGGTCAAGGGACAGAGGAAAATGACAAAAGACACTGGGCAAACCCAAGCCAGCCACGAGGAGTCATAAATTGCATCTCAGGTGGCTTCGCCAGTGGAGGTACTACAAGCTCGGCCCGTAAGCGGAGTTACCGAGAAATGCTAGCAATTGAAGGAGCGACCTTCTTCCCCCAGAAAGATACGCCGAGAGGAGAGATTACTTTTACATCCTCAGACTGCACATCAGCAAGCCCAAACCTCGACGATCCCGTTGTTATCTCAGTACAGGTCGGAGACCTGTTGGTAAGAAAGGTCTTGCTAGACCCAGGTAGTAGTGTCGATGTTTTATTTTACTCAACATTCCAGAAAATGAACTTGTCTGATAAAATCATACAACCTTACTCCGGAGACCTCATAGGATTCTCGGGAGAAAGGGTGTCGGTAATGGGAAGTGTATGGTTAAAGAACATGCTGGGGGAACATCCCCGATAAAAAATAATCGATATACAGTACGTCGTAGTAAACTGCACAAGCCCATACAATATTATATTAGGTAGACCAGCATTAAATTCTTTCGGAGCAATAGTCTCCACTTTGCATCTGTGTGTTAAGTTTCATGTGCAGGGAGACAGTGTAGCTACAGTACATGCCGACCACAGAGAAGCACGGCAATGCTATAACGCCAGTCTAAAACAACAAGTAGCACACAGAATAACATCGGCACCAGTGCAAGCCGTCTACAACTCGAAAGAGCTCCCTCTCCTTAACGAGTTGGACCCCAGAGAAGACTGTCAAGAAAGACCACAACCAACGGACGAACTAGAAAAGGTAACATTTTATGATAACCCTAACAAATTCACATACATTGGTGGTGCACTTTCAGGGCAGGAAAGAGCTCGGCTAATAAAGATTTTACAAGACAACACCGATCTCTTCGCATGGACCCCGGCAGACATGTGACAAACCCCAATTTGACGGTTTGTTTTGTAGTAAATTTAGAGCATCTTGATAGCCTTTTGCCACATTTAGCCTAGGAATTAGCATGGTTTTGTTATCTCTCCCTTATTTGTGCTTAAGTGTAAAAACATGCTTTTTAAGTCTTATTTTGATGAATTTTAGTTTCTCTTTGATTCCATAAGATGCCTTGATGTGTTTGTTAGTAATCTCAGGATGAAATAGGCTAAGCATGGATCAGAAGAAGCAAGGAAGGAAGCATGCAAGTGGAGAGAAGCACAAAAAGCCAAAGAATTGATCTCGGCCAAGCACGCGTACGCGCACAAGGCGCTTGCGCGCACATCGCAGAATTAGCCAGGGACGTGCACGCGTACCGTGCGCGCACGCGTCGTAGTCTGCACGTGATTCCTTTATTGCAGCACGTGCCTGGCGATTTTAGGAGGTTTCAGCAACCAACTTTGGCGCCAAAATGCATATAAGAGCCAAGGATTGAAGGGGATTGACAACATATATACACATTCACACCCATAGACTAAGAGGAGATCATTAGATAGATAGTTTTAGTTTCTAGAGAGAGAAGCTCTCACTTCTCTCTAGAATTAGGATTAGGTTTAGTTTTAGTTCTTAGATTTAGATTTAGATTCATCTTCTTCTACTTCCACATCTCAATTCCTTGTAGTTGCATTGATTCTGCTTCTATTCTTTTGTTATAATCTCTTTTATGTTGTTCTTGTATTTTGTTATAGATCTAGTATTGTTCCTCTTTACTCTCTTCCAATTCAATAAAGGTAATTCATAATAAAAGTGTTTCTTCTGATTGTTGTTGTTAATTTCTTTCAATAATTGTTGATTAGATTTCATTCTTGTTGTTGATTTGCCATGTTTTCCCTTATGTGCCTATCAAGTGTTTGATGAAATGCTTGAAAGGATGTTAGAGTAGGATTTTATGTTCTTGGCTTGAGAAGGATAACTAGGATAGGACTTCTAATTTTCATACCTTGCCAAGAGCCTTTTATAGTTATTAGTTTATTTTCATTGCCATTTACTTTCATGCTTCATATCAAAACCCCAAAATAACTCAAACCAATAACAAGACACTTTATTGTAATTCCTAGGGAGAACGACCCGAGGTTTGAATACTTCGGTTTATAAATTTAGGGGTTTGTTACTTGTGACAAACAATCTTTTGTATGAAAGGATTATTGTTGGTCTAGAAACTATACTTGCAACGAGAATTCATTTGTGAAATTCTATACCATCAAAAAGCCAATCGTCAAAATGGCGCATAGAATGGTGGTGGTTGAGTGGTATAACCATGATAAGAATCATCATATCCATAAGAATGATATGCATTATAGGAAGGATTACCATCGTAGTAACTTAAGGGGGAAGGTGGCCATAATGATTGCTCATATGGATATGGCTCCCCCCCTAAGAATTCATCTTTCCCATAATGTGAGCCATCATTCAAGTTTTCATCGCCTACAAAATAGTCATAGTTATATCCAAAACCACAAGGATGAGAATTCATAGTGGCAAATAGAAACAAAACCAATAGAGATCTTAAAACTAACAAAAATTAACAAACAAACAAAAGACAAACATATTCACAATATTCACATATTTACATTAACCGAAAACATGGCACTCGTGCGCATTCCCCGGCAACGGCGCCATTTTGACAAATGAATTTTTGCCGGTATAGTAATTATCAAGTAATCAATCATAGTATAGTCTAAACCGACGCAAAATCCATTTATCAAACAAATCTACAATCTATAATCGAGAGTATTAGTCCCGAGTCGTTCTTCCCTAGGAATGCTACAAGGATGCATGTTATTGGTTAAGTGATCTTTTGTGGCTTGAAGAGTGTGGCATAAGAGTGCTAATAAAGGAAAACAACAATCAATCTATATTAAAAGCCTTGGCCAAGGTTGAACATTGGAAGTTCCATCACTATAGCTTCCTTCAATTGTGATAACAAAGGAGTGTTGCTTCACTTAGTTAACCCCTAATAATAGAGGAAAGTCAAGTGAAAGTAATTAACTCAAGTCACAAGTCCTAGTCTTACCCTAGGGAAGTCTAGCTTTAGTGCATTCTAAGTCAATTAGCAATCCTCAATTCTTAATCAACAATTGACATCCATTATTCAAGTGTCTCCAATTACTCAACCACTAGGCCAAGTGAGGGAATGCTACTCCATATCTAAAGTTGGCATTTTCTCAAACACTTGGAGAGCAAGAATGAAAGACATAGTAAAATTGAGAAGAGATTTAGAATCAAAGCAATTCAACACAAGAGATTAACAACAATCAACAATGAACAGCAATGAAAATGAGATCTTTAATGAATCAATAGAATCCAAAACAACAAAGCTAATTCTAAGATCTACAAGAATTGAACAATTACAAACACTAATTGAGATTAGAGAAGATGATCTACAATATGAACAAAGTAAATTGAGAGTGGCAATAGATCTCACCAAAGAATGGTTGAGAATTGAGAAAATGAAGATGAATCCTAGAGAGAAGTTGGAGTTTCTCCCTCTACAAAATGTAACTAACTAAAACTATCTATCTAATGATCTCCTCTTAGTCTATGGGTGTGAATGTGTATATATGTTGTCAATCCCCTTCAATCCTTGGCTCTTATATGCATTTTGGCGCCAAAATGCATATAAGAGTCAAGGATTGAAGGGGATTGAGACAACTACTCATACTTTAGAAATTCTAGATCATTAGTGAGATAGTTTTAGTTTCTAGAGAGAGAAGCTCTCACTTCTCTCTAGAATTAGGATTAGGTTTAGTTTTAGTTCTTAGATTTAGATTTAGATTCATCTTCTTCTACTTCCACATCTCAATTCCTTGTAGTTGCATTGATTCTGCTTCTATTCTTTTGTTATAATCTCTTTTATGTTGTTCTTGTATTTTGTTATAGATCTAGTATTGTTCCTCTTTACTCTCTTCCAATTCAATAAAGGTAATTCATAATAAAAGTGTTTCTTCTGATTGTTGTTGTTAATTTCTTTCAATAATTGTTGATTAGATTTCATTCTTGTTGTTGATTTGCCATGTTTTCCCTTATGTGCCTATCAAGTGTTTGATGAAATGCTTGAAAGGATGTTAGAGTAGGATTTTATGTTCTTGGCTTGAGAAGGATAACTAGGATAGGACTTCTAATTTTCATACCTTGCCAAGAGCCTTTTATAGTTATTAGTTTATTTTCATTGCCATTTACTTTCATGCTTCATATCAAAACCCCAAAATAACTCAAACCAATAACAAGACACTTTATTGTAATTCCTAGGGAGAACGACCCGAGGTTTGAATACTTCGGTTTATAAATTTAGGGGTTTGTTACTTGTGACAAACAATCTTTTGTATGAAAGGATTATTGTTGGTTTAGAAACTATACTTGCAACGAGAATTCATTTGTGAAATTCTATACCATCAAAAAGCCAATCGTCAAAATTCATTTTGACAAATAAATTTTTGCCGGTATAGTAATTATCAAGTAATCAATCGTAGTATAGTCTAAACCGACGCAAAATCCATTTATCAAACAAATCTACAATCTATAATCGAGAGTATTAGTCCCGAGTCGTTCTTCCCTAGGAATGCTACAAGGATGCATGTTATTGGTTAAGTGATCTTTTGTGGCTTGAAGAGTGTGGCATAAGAGTGCTAATAAAGGAAAACAACAATCAATCTATATTAAAAGCCTTGGCCAAGGTTGAACATTGGAAGTCCCATCACTATAGCTTCCTTCAATTGTGATAACAAAGGAGTGTTGCTTCACTTAGTTAACCCCTAATAATAGAGGAAAGTCAAGTGAAAGTAATTAACTCAAGTCACAAGTCCTAGTCTTACCCTAGGGAAGTCTAGCTTTAGTGCACTCTAAGTCAATTAGCAATCTTCAATTCTTAATCAACAATTGACATCCATTATTCAAGTGTCTCCAATTACTCAACCACTAGGCCAAGTGAGGGAATGCTACTCCATATCTAAAGTTGGCATTTTCTCAAACACTTGGAGAGCAAGAATGAAAGACATAGTAAAATTGAGAAGAGATTTAGAATCAAAGCAATTCAACATAAGAGATTAACAACAATCAACAATGAACAGCAATGAAAATGAGATCTTTAATGAATCAATAGAATCCAAAACAACAAAGCTAATTCTAAGATCTACAAGAATTGAACAATTACAAACACTAATTGAGATTAGAGAAGATGATCTACAATATGAACAAAGTAAATTGAGAGTGGCAATAGATCTCACCAAAGAATGGTTGAGAATTGAGAAAATGAAGATGAATCCTAGAGAGAAGTTGGAGTTTCTCCCTCTACAAAATGTAACTAACTAAAACTATCTATCTAATAATCTCCTCTTAGTCTATGGGTGTGAATGTGTATATATGTTGTCAATCCCCTTCAATCCTTGGCTCTTATATGCATTTTGGCGCCAAAGTTGGTTGCTGAAACCTCCTAAAATCGCCAGGCACGTGCTGCAATAAAGGAATCACGTGCAGACTACGACGCGTGCGCGCACGGTACGCGTGCGCGTCCCTGGCTAATTCTGCGATGTGCGCGCGAGCGCCTTGTGCGCGTACGCGTGCTTGGCCGAGATCAATTCTTTGGCTTTTTGTGCTTCTCTCCACTTGCATGCTTCCTTCCTTGCTTTTTCTGATCCATGCTTAGCCTATTTCATCCTGAGATTACTAACAAACACATCAAGGCATCTTATGGAATCAAAGAGAAACTAAAATTCATCAAAATAAGACTTAAAAAGCATGTTTTTACACTTAAGCATAAATAAGGGAGAGATAACAAAACCATGCTAATTCCTAGGCTAAATGTGGCAAAAGGCTATCAAGATGCTCTAAATTTACTACAAAACAAACCGTCAAATTGGGGTTTGTCAACCTCCCCACACTTAAGCCTTAGCATGTCCTCATGCTAAAATAAGAAGGAACTAAGGGTTATGACATTTATTGAATGCAACTAAACTATATGAGTCCTATCTACATGCAACTACCTAAAGCAATTGGAAATGTTTAGTTCAAACAAATCAATTTTCAAGAGAGCATGTGTAAGCACAAGAGCTAGGCAATAGGAATTAAGTCAAACCACAATTGTATTGAATTATCAAAAAGAGTTCAAACTTGCAAGAATATAGATAATATGGGTGAACACATGTGATTGAACTTTTGAACCCTCACCGGATGTGTATCCGCTCTATTCACTCAAGTGTTTAAGGGTTGATTCACTCAATTCTCTTCTAATCATGTTTTTCAAAATTTGATTTTCTTCTAACAATCAACACTTATTCAATGCATGCATACATTCATCATGAGGTCTTTCATTTAGGTTGTAATGGGGTTAGGGTCAAGGTAGGATCATTTATGGTTAAGTGGACTAGGATTGAATCTTTGATTAACATAGACTTTCCCACCTAACCTATATAATGACCTATACAAGTTCAAACTACTCTAACTACCCATTCTTCACTTTTTCACATACTCATGTATTCCTTTTTAATTTCACAACACCTATGCATTGATTCCTTTTTATTGACTTCACTTTGGGGCATTTTGTCCCTTCTTTATTGTGTTATTATTATTATTTTTTTTTCTTTTCCATCATCATTTTTCCATTTTTTTTCTTTTCTTTTCATCATTTTTTTCTTTATATATTTTCCTCTTTTTTTTTTCTTTCAAACTAAATACAAGAACATCAATGCATAAGGTTTCTACATTCAATTTATACATGAATATGTGCCCAATTCCTAAACATAAAAGTGTACTACCCCTTTTATCCCATCCAATGTTCCCAAGCCTCACCAACTTGAATAATAAACACTCTCACTAGCCTAAGCTAATCAAAGATCCAAACAAGGACTTTTCATTGGTTTTCCGCCTTGGGCTTGTAATGAGCTAAATTGAGAATAAGTTGGTTAAGCATAGGCTCAAAATTGGCTAATCAAAGGAATATAAAAGGGTTGGCTATTTGGGTAAGTGGATAATGAAGTGATGGCCTCAATCATATAAATGCATAAATACAAGAAATAAATGGATATATAGAATCAAGCAAATTAAGGATCACAATCATAGAAAGAGAGCAATTTCACACAAGAATGGAAAATAAGTGGTTATAAAATGTAACCACATCAATAGGCTCAAGTCTCACAAGCTTGTGTTCTCAATTCAATACATGCTTCACAAGGTATGAAATTCAAGCAAGTTTTCAAAAATTCTCTTTCAATCAATTGGGTTAATGCCCTCTATTTAAGCTTCTTGAAAAATCCCAATGTTTGACTAAGCATTGTTGTGATTGAAAAATCCAAAAATTTTTCTTAGTTCACCCTTCCCTTTTTCACTCAAAATCAATTTCTTATGCAAAAAGGGTGACTAAGTATTTGCAATTCAAAATATGATTTCTAATCACACTCTCAACTAAAAATAAAGATATGCAAAAATGTATAGAGAAAAATCCAACTAAAAGTATGAAATCTATTATCTAAAACATCTAAGGGTATCCATAAGCATCAAAGTATCTAAAATCCAAAATAAATCCAAAATAAGCAGTAAAAGTATCAAGCGGTGAAAGTATCCAAAATAAACTCAAAATACATCAAATATACACAAAAGGTGTGCAAAGTGAGATAGCTAGAAAAGTGGCTAAAATGTTCACCGGTATCTAATGATGCCACCGGCTACCTCCCCACACTTAAGATCAAGCATCGTCCTCGATGCTAATCCTGAGGATCCGGGATAGGTACACCGGTAGGCTCTGGCTGTGGCGGTGGTACCGGCTGAACAGTGGCGGTTGAGGGTGAGAGGAGGGAGAAGATGAATATGGGGGTTTTGCGCGACTGCGCAGTGCGCGTCGCGCATTAGGCTTTCATCATTTTGAATCGACGCGGGCGCACACTTTGCGCGTCCGCGTGCATTGGTACAACTAGGTACATACGCGTGCGCGCACAATGCGCTCACGCGTGGACGATCAAAATATGCAAGGACGCGTGCGCGTACTGTGCGCGCACGCGTGCTAGGGGTTGGGCTGGAGGCTTAAGGTTGGCCCATATGAGGCCTAACTCTCTGGTTAATGGCCTGGGGGTTGCACTATCAGGCCTGCGCGTATGCAGTATGTGCGCGTCCGCGCGCATCGAGAGGAATGGAGATCCACGCGTGAGCGTGCAATGCGCTCTAGCGTGGGATGGCAGAAGTGCTAAGGGCGCGTGCGCGTACAACGCGCGCACGCGTACATGATATTGGGCCTGAGGCTTAGAATGGGCTTGAGGCACGCCCAACTCTCGGGTCCGTGGCTTAAGTTGGTGGCATCACGCAAGGGCGCGCGCGCGGTAAGAGCGCGTCCGCGTAAGTTGATGATTTATGACAAGATGGCGCGCACGCGGCATGCGCGCGTCCGCGCGATGCAAGTTGGGCCAGGGGCTTAAGGTTGGCCCAGAACTGGCTCAACTCTCTGTGGATTGGCTCAACTGTCGCAGCAGCAAATCGGCGCGGACGCGGCATGTGCGCGTCCGCGTGAATGTCCATATTCTTAAAGATGGCGCGCACGCACGTTGTGCGCGTCCGCGTGTAATGTGTTGGGCCCAAGGCATGATGTTTGCCCAAGGGAGGCCCAACTCTCGGGAGTGTGGCTCATGATGCATTCACACAAGGACGCGTGCGCGTGCATGGTGCGCTCGCGTCCACCCCCCCTTCTTTTTTTTTTTTTCCAGAAACAAATTGCTGGGTGCTCCCCTTAGTGTTCACAGCTCTTATTCACTCAACCATTATACAATTCACAAAAATACAATTTTTGATATTATTCATCACTACTAAACACAACATGCATTTGACTAAGCTAACAATTAAGTTGTACAAACAAATTGTATGAAACATCTACCTACAATGGCAACTCAAATCACTTATTAAGTAAATTTAGAAGATTGGAAAGAGTTTACCATGGTGGGGTGTCTCCCACCTAGCACTTTTAGTTTAAGTCCTTAAGTTGGACATTTTTGAGAAGCTCCTTGTCATGGTGGCTTATGCTTGTACTCATCCTTGAATCTCCAAGGATCTTTGCTTCTCAATTGGTTGACAGAATTTCCAACCATTTTTATTAAGCTTGGGCATAGTTCTACCCAAGATATGAGTCCCTCTAGTTGGTCTTCACATAGTGAACCGGGATCCCATATCTTATTTTCGCATCCATCCGTTAGTTGAGTTTCATGATTTTGTCGGATGAGCGGTTGGCATAAATGTGATTGACACAAAGAATTCTCTTTATTCCACCAATGCTTCCTTCTAGATCCATACAAAGTGATCCTTGTCCCAACATCATCCCTATACCTTGAGGCCTTGACCTTGATGAGCTTAACACCTACTTTCCAACCACTACACAACTCATTCTTACTTTTAATCCCACAAAGAGTTCTAAGTTGACCATCATTTTCAATCAAACCATATTCAAGTGAGAAATTAAAGCTTAGGGATAGAGATTTTACCCACTTAAATGTTGTATTGGATGGCAATTTGGGAGGGGAGGCATCTCCACACTTAGACAATGCAAGGTCCACTTCCTTGTGCTCTTCTTTAATTGTTTCCACCTCTTCATAATTTTCTTCAATTTCAACCTCATCGTCTTTGTTACGTGGCTTGGTGTTATCTTCAAGAACTTCATCTTGTCTAATGAGAGGCGATTCAATTTTGGATAGAAATTCATTGATGAACGAGTTCATCTCTTGATCAACCTCTTCATATTCTTCAATTTCAATATACACCATGCCATTCTCGTCTTCCTTGGGAGGTTGTGCACACTCTTCTATAATTTGAGCTTCATGTCCAATGGGTGAGGATTCTATTGTAGAGAGAAATTCATCCATGATTGAGTCCATCTCTTGATAAGCCTCTTCTAAGTCTCCAACGATGATATGCCTTGGAGGTTGCGCACCCTCCTCAACATCAATATCAAGCTTCTTGGAAGAGTGCTCCATGAGGCTACATTCCCATGGACTTTCAACATCTCCTAAATCTTCAACCACTTCTTCCCTTTCTTCAATGATCATAGGCTTCTCCAATTCTTCCAACACAAAATTTGACTCCTCCTTCTTCACCGAATTTTCCAATTTCTCCTTCATACTTTGCTCTTCTTTTGACCTTTCACATGGGGTCACGGAAGTACCTTGAGCATTCAAACATTGGTAGGCTAAGGTGGACACTACCTTGGTCAAGTTGGTCACGAACTCAAGTGTATCCCGCTTCATGGCCTCTTGTCCTTGAAGTAACAAAGTGAGAGAATCGTCTAGTGGGGCTTGGGGTGAATAGGAAGGATCATTATTTTGGAGAGAGGGTTCATAATAGGAAGGTGGTTCTTCTTGGTAAGGTTGTGGAGATTGTGTGTATTGAGGTGGTTCTTGGGAGTAATCTTGATAGGGTTGTGGTGGTTCTAAGGATTCTTGCTCATAATGGTCATAAAAATATGGTATGGATGGTTGGTTGTATGATGGATTTGGATCATAGGAAGGTGCTTGGTATGGAAAGGCTTGTGAGAATGGTTGGGGTTCATGTTGAGGATGAGATTCATAGGCATATGATGGTGATTGTTGAGTGTCACAAAAAGAGTCATCATAGCCATTAAGTTGACATGCATCAGGATGGGAATTATACCTGTAAGTATCCGGAGGTTGTTGCCAATAGGAGTGATCAATTCCTTGAGGCTCCTCCCATCTTTGATGGTTCCATCCATGGTACATGTTGCCATTAAAGTCCGCATTTCCTACAACACAATTAGAACCAAACTCATAGCCAAAGTGAGAATTCATTATGGAAAAGCAAAATAAAACTAACAAAATCTAGTAAACAAGCAAAAGACAAACTATTTACACTAATCACATATGTACAATAACCAATAACATAACACCATTGCAAATCCCCGGCAACGGCGCCATTTTGACGATTGGATTTTTGACGGTTTAGAATTTCTCAAATAAAATCTCGTTGTAAAGTATAGTTTCTAAACCAAACAATAATCCTTTCGTACAAAAATTTGTTTGTCACAAGTACAAACCCCTAAAATCTATAAACCGAAGTATTTAAACCTCGGGTCGTTCTCCCTAGGATTTACAATAAAGTGTTTTGTTATTGGTTGTGAGTTATTTTGGGGTTTTGGATGAGAAACATGAATAGTAAATGGTAAGAAAACTTTATTAACAAAATGGTCTTGGCAAGATTTGGTTGTCAAGGGTCTTCATCATTATCACTAGCCACAAGTATGGTAGTTGCAAGGATTAATCCCACTTAGTCATCCTTAAATCAATTAACAAAGGAAAGTCAAGTGAGTTATATCAATCCTAGCCATTAACTCTAGCCTTCATTAATCCAATTAGTGGAAGGCTAGGACTTATGGACTAGGATTGATATAACTCACTTGACTTTCCTTTGTTAATTGATTTAAGGATGACTAAGTGGGATTAATCCTTGCAACTACCATACTTGTGGCTAGTGATAATGATGAAGACCCTTGACAACCAAATCTTGCCAATACCATTTTGTTAATAAAGTTTTCTTACCATTTACTATTCATGTTTCTCATCCAAAACCCCAAAATAACTCACAACCAATAACAAAACACTTTATTGTAAATCCTAGGGAGAACGACCCGAGGTTTAAATACTTCGGTTTATAGATTTTAGGGGTTTGTACTTGTGACAAACAAATTTTTGTACGAAAGGATTATTGTTTGGTTTAGAAACTATACTTTACAACGAGATTTTATTTGAGAAATTCTAAACCGTCAAAAATCCAATCGTCAACATGCCCGGAATAGACCCCAGCATCATTTGCCACAAACTCGCTGTGGACCCATCGGTAAAACCCATAGCACAGAAAAAGCGCAACCTCGGAACAGAAAGGAGACAAGCTTCCCTTGAGGAAACAGCAAAGCTACTAGCAGCAAGCTTCATCAAAGAAGTAAGATTCACAACATGGTTATCAAATGTCGTCATGGTAAGAAAAAGCACAGGTAAATGGCGCATGTGCGTCGACTTCACTAATCTCAATAAAGCATGTCCTAAAGATGCATACCCGTTACCTTGTATTAACAAACTAGTGGACAACGCTTCAGGCTTCAAATGTTTGAGTTTCATGGATGCATATTCTGGGTACAACCAGATTCTAATGCATCCAGAGGACCAACATAAGACAGCCTTCATAACAGAATTTGGCAATTTTTGTTACAGAGTAATGCCTTTTGGCCTTAAGAATGCAGGTGCAACGTATCAACGCCTAATGGACAAGGTCTTTAGTCAACAGATTGGACGAAATATGGAGGTCTATGTCGACGACATGGTGGTCAAGACCCCAATAGGAAACTCCCACTGCACTGACCTGACCGAAGTCTTCCACCAAGTCCGAGCATACAACATGAAGCTTAATCCAGAAAAGTGCACTTTCGGCATACAAGGAGGAAAATTTTTAGGCTTCATGCTAACATCTAGAGGAATCGAGGCAAATCCTGAAAAATGCGCCGCCATCCTCAACATGGCCAGTCCGAGGTCTGTGAAGGAAGTTCAAAAACTAACGGGTAGAATTGCAGCCCTGTCTCGGTTCCTGCCGACAATAGGAAACAGGGCATACCATTTCTTTCAAACCATATCAAAAGGCAAACAATTTGAGTGGACCAAGGATTGCGAAAAGTCTTTTACAGAATTAAAGGCCATGTTAACATCTCCTCAGATACTACAAAAACCAGAGTTCGGTAAGCCATTATGTTTATATTTATCTGTTGCTGACCAAGCTATAAGTTCAGCCCTTGTAGTGGAAACAGGGAAAGCACAAAAGCCAGTATACTTCGTCAGCAAGGTCTTGCAACCAGCCGAAAAAAGATACCCGAAGTTGGAACAATTGGCTCTGGCCTTGGTGATCACTGCTCGAAGGCTCAGGCATTATTTCCAAAGTCACACCATAATAGTTCGGACAGACCAACCCCTCCGACAAATCTTAACAAGACCGGAAGTAGCAGGAAGACTAATAAAGTGGTCTATTGAATTATCAGAATACGACATCCAGTACCAACCAAGGCCAGCACTGAAATCACAAATCCTGGCCGACTTCATCTCAGAGTGGACCAATCCACGCGAACAGCCTGAAACGAATAACTGGGTTATGTATGTGGATGGAGCCTCTAACAACGACGGAACGGGAGCAGGAATTATATTGGATGACGAAAGGAACATAACAGTTGAACAATCAATACGATTCTGCTTCAAAGCTAGTAATAACCAAACAGAGTACGAAGCTCTTATTGCAGGAATGACCCTCGCACTAAGACTTCAGGCTCCTGGAATCACAGTACATTGTGACTCCCTTCTGGTGGTACAACAGGTAAAGGGAACATTCCAGGTAAAAGATGCTCTATTAGAAAGGTATTGGCATTTAGTGAAGGAACTCATCTCAAAATTCAAAAATTTTGAGATTATTCACATACAAAGAGAAAATAACAGTAGAGCCGATATTTTATCCAAATTGGCAACAACAAGAAAAACAAAAAATATACCAAAACTCACGCAACTGACGCTAGAAAACCCTAGTGTAAACCTAACACATATATTAAGCATTTCGCAGGATGAAGATTGGAGGACTCCGATAATAACATACATCAGCAGCGGAATACTCCCGTCAAACGAAGTTAATCCAAAACTCTTCAAGAGACAGGCTAGTTTCTACACAATGCTGGGAACCGAGCTATACAAGCGCGGATTCTCGAGACCACTCCTCAAATGCCTTAGCAAGGAAGAGGCAGACCTGGCAATAGATGAGACTCACGAAGGAGTCTGCGGTAATCACATTGGTGGCCGAGCACTTGCAGCAAAGCTAACCAGGGCTGGGTACTACTGGCCAACCATGAAAAGAGATTGCGCGAGCAAGGTCCAAAAGTGTGACAATTGCCAGAAGCATGGGAAGGTGATACACAGCCCGGCCGAGGTCTTACATAGCTCGGAAGTAAGTTGGCCTTTTTACAAATGGGGAATGGACATCCTAGGACCTTTCCCAACGGCACCAGGTCAGGTAAAATTTCTTTTAGTTTGCATAGATTACTTCTCCAAATGGATAGAGGCACAACCATTAGCACGAATCACAGCAGACAAGGTAAGATCTTTCCTTTGGAAGAATATAATCTGCAGATATGGTATACCAGGTGAACTCATATCTGATAATGGAAGACAATTCACTGATTCTCGACTTGCTTCATTCTTACAGAATTTTCACATCAAACATCGTTTTAGCTCAGTCGAACACCCTCAGACAAATGGTCAGGCAGAAGCCGCCAACCAGGTCCTCTTACAAGCAATGAGGAAAAAACTGGGCGATGCAAAAGGTGAATGGGCAGAGCTAGTCCCAGAAGTACTATGGGCTTATAACACTACAGTACACTCCTCCACAGGGGAAACCCCCTTCCGATTAGTATACGGCACAGAAGCAGTGATCCCGGTAGAGGTATCCAACCCAACGCTTAGAGTCCAGCTACGAGATGACGACAACAACGATAAAAGAAGGGAGGCCGAGCTTGATGTAATTGAAGAATCTAGAGAAGAGGCATCCCTCAAACAAAGAGCATTACAACAGGTGGTGCAGAGAAGATACAATAACAAAGTCATCCCCAGAGGATTTACAGAAGGAGATCTAGTATTAAGAAAGACAGAAGAAGCTCGGCGACAACCTGGACATGGCAAGTTATCAGCCACATGGGACGGACCTTACAGAGTCACTAAAGCATTCGGAAAGGGGGCTTACTCACTGCAAAAACTCAGTGGGGAACCCATCTCAGGAACATGGAACATCTCATCACTCAAACAGTATTTCTCTTAGCAAAAATAGCTCGGCAAGTGATGGTACTCTTTTTCCTCCTCATGAGTTTTTTTTTACCCACATTGGGTTTTTGCTCAAGAGAAGATTTTAATGAGGCCGGATGCCAACTACAAGTTCCCTGTAAACATTCTTTCTCTTACATGAATAAACAATACATTTTTCTATGAAAAACGAATCATAGCAAATATCAGGTCATAACCATTACACTGTCAATAGTACCTACAAAATATAACCGAGCTTCATACTCGGATAAACAATACATACAAAGCCAAAGTCAAATCGGCAAAACAAAAATGACAAAAAATTCCATACAGTTCCTCAAAAAAAACAAAGAGTGAAACAACATTTGTTACAAGGCTCAATCATCTCTTTCCCCAATACTAGAATCATCATCTTTTTCTTCAACAGGAACCTCATCATCAACCAGATTCCCATTAATCACAATCTTCGTAGCATCCAATTTTCCAGCATCAACCTCAGGAAACAATGCTTTCAACTGCGACACAGCTCGATCAAACCCTTGAGCAAATGACTCATAGACCTCCATCTCCAATTCCTTCAACCGAGCAAGCAATTGACCATTTTGGATTTTCAGCTCATCCATCTCCTTGTCAAGAGCCTCTTTTTGACTCCTAAATTCAGAACTCCTGGATTCGAGTGATAAGGTAAGTTCTTTAATTTTCTTATCCCTCTCCTCAGCCTCTTTAGTTAATTCAGCAATAGTGATAGAGTTCATCTTTTCAGCCTCAAAAACAAGCTCTTGTGTCCGGCCAATGGACACAAGACGAGCTCCAATAACCTATAAAACCACAACTACTCAGAAAACAAACAGATAATATGGAAAAGAACAAAATTCAAACAAACATACCTGCATAAATCGACTAACTCCCAAAGGGCCGACCTTACTGACCATCTCCACGTCCTCGAGAAACTGAGTACATTGGTCGGCCAAGGTCATAAAAGGAAACAACTTACTCCAGAGAGATTTTGTATGATCCTCAACCAAATAGCTATGGAGGACCTTTTGAGACTCATAGGATGACTCCACCAAATCAAACCGAACTCCATCCTCATCCTTTAGGTCAGCAGTCTTTGAAAACAAACCCCTCTTTCTCTTCCCTTTCCCCTTCGGCTCAGACTGAACCGCAGTATGAGTAGTTTCCTTGTCAACATTTGTTGTGGAACTCTCTTTTTCAGCCTTTTTTCTCTGACTAAAAAACGATTTCAGACCAGCCGTAGTGATAGTGGGAACCTTCTCCCCTGAAAATGGTAAACAAAGGCAGCATAGATCAGATAGGTCAAAGATTTATACCAATCTAGTACAAACACATAAAATCCAACTCTTTACCCAGATAATCTAACACAGCCTGCTCGTCTGAATCCCATTTCAATATCTCTACAACCGAAAGAAGCTCCTTATCCACCATCTCCGCAATTAGAAATTCTAGCAACAACTCATCCATAAGGAGCCTATCCTCAACATCTAAAATTTGGTTCGGCTTAGCACACCAACAAATAGGAAACCTCCCCTCTAAATTCTCGTTAACATAAAATGGAAATTGATCCGGAGCAGCTCTAACCTTTACAAACATCCTTTTAAAATCTTTAAAAGATGATTTATAAAGCGCAAACAACGACCTACCAGGGTGGCTACTCAGGTTCACCCACAAACCCCTACGAACTCCCTTAGCTTGGAACAAGGAGAAGAACAGTTTTAAAGAAGGTGGCTGTTGCAGAAAAGCCATTAAAATCTCAAACGCCCGCACAAACCCCCAGGAGTTGGGATGCAGCTGCGACGGAGCACAATTCAGCCAGAATAATACACCGCATTGAAACTCCGAAAAAGGGAAACGCACTCCCAGTTCCGTCAGGAGACAACTATAAACATAGAAATAGGGCCAATCACATAATCTTTTACACACACGGTCATCCTCCTCACATGGCAGAATCTCCACCCGAAGACCACTACCTTCTCTAACCCAGACATCAGACCCTAGTACTTTCACAGACTCAATGTCATTAAAACAAGATACAAACGACTTCACACTAAGATCAACCCACTCATATGGATCATCTTCCGAAACCTTAACGTAGGGTTTCTCCATTATTTTTTCCAAAACCAGTAAGATGCAAAAGTGCAGGGGAAGACAAAAAAGAAAATGCCTGAACAAAGGAGAATAGCATGTACTAACCTTTCTTATTCATTTTTTCAGAAGACAAAGCACAAGTATCCTATTTTCAAAAATCAACAAATACATCTTATGCAGCAACAATTTTTAACACATGATGAATGGTTGGTTTTTTCAATAAATCATCATAATGCATCTTTACCGTTGAAATTAAATCAACGAGTGGGAAAAAATTGAGAGACGTGCAGTCAAGTCATGTCAATTAAATGTTAGTGGGAAGATTGGGAAATAACTTTTTTTTTTTTGGTCAAAATAAAAGTTAGTGGGTTCAACAACCAAGACCCACGTCCGAAAGTGGCCCCTCAACAAAATAAACTCTCTATTCAAAACCAAGGATAAACTCGGAAACAGTCCAACCTTGGGGGCTAGATAAATACACCACACAGATAACACTATAATGGCCGAGGTTATTACAAAAGCTTGGCCTATTTCCTTTCCACCAAGACCAAGCTTGGGGGCTATGATATGGACCATTAACCTCGGCCGAGAAAGCAATAAAGTCGATGTTATCTACATTCCTAAAACGTCGGATAAGACCAGGTAAAAGATCCTGACAACAACCACTCCAGAAAAGGCCGAGAATATCTCGGAGGCCAATCTCCTAACGGGAGGAATTTCCACTTTAAAAAGGGCTGAAGAGGACGACATAAAAGACGGCATCACCACTTCTTTCTTTTTCTTTTACTTTATTCGCAATTCATTTTAAGAGATCTCTTCTGACTTGAGCATTGGAGATTCTTTTGCAGGTGTTCCACCCGCGGTATTTTGAAGACAGCCGACCTATACCTCGCCTTAACGAACAGCAGCACCATTCACCTGTGATTACCAAAAGCTCAGATTGTAGGAAGGTCGGCTTGGGTTACTCGGACGGAACAAGTTGTATTTTTATATAAATACGCTTTTGCTGAACCTGGATTAGATGACATTTACCCACACAATACTTAGTATAGTAGTTGAGAACCTGACCATGTGAAAACCAATAAGAGTCCATTGTTGGTTTATTTTTACAAACACAGGACATGGAATCATGGACCAACTCGGCAACTCCACTAATGGCCGATTTGAATATGTTTATAAGTAATTTTTTAATTTTTAATTTGCAAAAAGTTATAACATTAATATTTAGTATAACTTTTTAAAAAGTTATTAAGTATTTATAAAAAATTAAAAAAATAATTTTTTATAATAATTTTTTTATTATTTTTCTATTAAAACAAATATTTTTAAAATTAAAAAATTAAAAATAAAATAATTTATTTATAAGTTATTTTTAATATAAATATTTATTATTTAATTTTTTTTTAAAAAAAGAATTTACTTAATCTATTTATCCAAACTAAATATAAATATAGTATGTATGTATATATGACACACATATAACACCGAACGAGGGAATTAAATTCACAATTCTAAAAACAACTATGTTATATATATACTAAAATCAGTTATTAGTATAAAATATATGTTAAAATATAAATATATATTAAAAATAAATTAAATTTTATATATATTTATATACAAATATATTAATGATTGATTTTAGTGACTAATTTTAATATTAATAACATTTTTGTTCTGAAAATATCCCCCACCGAAGCATATATATCTGTAATGTGCACACTAAACATGCCACAGAATTTGAGCAATGAGGTGAGCGATAGCAGAATAACTTATTCACAAATCTCTCCACTGCCTATACCTATTATCAGTTCACAAATCTCGATTTTTGTTTTTGGTTGATGGCGTGAATCTTTTCTTTCTTTTGGTCGCAACAAATTGAATGGTTGATTTTGGGTTGGGCTTATTGTAGGACATATTAAAATGACGTCGAAACCACCTAAGACACTGGACCCTTTGCGTGGGTCCTTTTTCATTTTGGGTACAATTTTGTTTCGGCTCGTTCCCAACAATGTAGTTGGGTCTATTCATATGTAAAAAGCATGTTAAAATACGAATCCCAAAGGTGGGAGCCATCGACTGAGAGTCAACTCTCAAAATTGGTCCCTCCCTATTATTATTATTATTATTATTATTATTATTATTATTATTATTATTATTTAGAGACATTGAAATGCATGACAAAAAATTAATTAGTTTTGAAATACATAGGAAAGAAAAATTTAAATACCTGTGGTCCTTTGGACTTGCAATGCAATCAGTAATGAAGAGGTGATGGAGAGATAAAGTCATGGCCCAGATTCCCCTCATCCTTTCAATATGTTTGGATTTCTTCCCTCGGCCCCCTAAGTTATGAACGCTACCTTGTTGGTTAGTGGGTGTCATGTGAGACAGGATTTTTTTTTAAAGAAAAGACTCGATACATGAAGTGGAGCAAACAATTTACAGAATTATTAAAAAAAAAACAACTCTTATGTTATTTTTGGCATAATCATTAATAACATGAGTTAAAGATCACACCAGTCTTTAACAGAACAGAATGATCTAACAACACAATTAGTCATGTTTGTTGTCTTGTTATCGAATATAACACCGTTTCTACGTAACCATATATTTCATACAATTGAGAAGAACTCAATTAACCAATACTTACGCAACTCTCTTGTCATCGGCATTGTCCACCAGCTCTCAAAGTGGTCTTGTAAGATATCTGATATAGTCCACTCTCGTCCAAACTCCTTGATCCATGCGCACCACACCTGCCAAGAGTACTCGCAGGTAACAAATACATAGTTTCTACATCCTTCTTGCATAAGATGCACATATTATCATTCCCTTCAATGATCCCAAGCTTGCTTAGTCGCTTTTTTGTATTTACCCGGCCTACTAGTATAAACCAGGTGAACAACTCTACTTTAGGCGGGACCAATCCTTTCCAAATTTTTTTTGTGAATTTGTAGCTCAGGATATCATCAGCCATAGTCTGTTCCTGCGAAACCTAAACAAAGAAGTTAGTAGAATAAACATCTTCTTTGTCAAATTTTTACACCACTCTATCTTGCACATCTGCTATTAATCTAACAGATTGCAAGACATGAAGCATCTGATCCAATGTGTCAACCTCCCACTGGCGGAGTTTTCTCATCCATTGGAAATTCCAAACCCACTCTATCCCATCCCAAAAATCACAATCCCCAATTACTGATCCTTTTTTTGTTTGAAATTAAGAAGAGTCTCGAAAAAGAGTCTTTCAACTTTTCTGATTGGAGCCAAGTATCCTTCTAAAATATGGTGGATCTACCATCCCCTATCTCCATAGTCAGGCCATCAATCAATTTCTGTCGGGCCTGTTAGTCCTTTATTCACAATTGACATATGTCTCTCCACGAGCCTCCTCTCACTGGTAGAGGCTAAGTTGATAGCAACTTATCAGAATTTAAGTTGTTGCAGGAGCACACAATTTTCTTCCATAACAAACAGTCTTCCTTTGAGAACTGCCACCACCATTTAAACAATAACGCAGTATTACAAACCACCATATCTCCCACCCCCAATCCGCCTAACTTCTTCGGTGCCTGAACCATCTCCCACTTAACAAGAGCCATGCCAGATTGTCCATCTTCCTTCCCCCAAAAGAATCTCCTCTGCAAGGAGATAATTCGTTGTGCAACCGTATTTGACATCTTATACAAGTTTAAGTAATGAATAGGTAGGTTGTTTATTACTGACTTAATGAGTACCAGTTTTTCGGCCTTGCTAAGGACTTTTGATTTTCGCAAACTGAGCTTTTCTTCCACCTTGTCTATAACTGGCTTCCAAGTTTTTGTTAATTGGGGATTTGCTCCAAGGCTAATTCCAAAGCACCATTTTGGAATACACTCTCTGATCCATACCCTCCAAAGCACCATTGAATGATGACTAAAATATTAGTTTTTTAAAATTCAATCGATTTTTTATACTACCCAATCGATTGAATGCTCCAAAGCAACTTGAGGTCTCACAATTCAATCGATTGGTTGTGTTACCCAATCGATTGAAGTCATCAAAGCAATATGAATTTGCCCAATTCAATCGATTGAATTATGTACTACGCCATTTTCAATTTTCTTAAAGTTTTATAAATTATTATCTTATTATTCATCTATCTTAACTTTAAAATTCTATCTTCAATTTTTAAGACTTTTTTTGATTTAGATACTCTAATATTATCTTTTCTTTAATATTAACATTATAAATTGGTGAATAATCTATTACCAATTATTCAATCCCACCATTAGAATCGTGTATCAATCTCTTTATGTATCATGAGAGAGTGGTGCAGGCTTATGACTCGATGCCTGATTAGTTATAATGTCTCTTGACTTACCATTTTTTTAAATCATGTATTGACTGATAATGAATGTTCTTATTTTTGACAGGGAATTTGTTGCTTGAAATGTTCCTCTTTTTGAGAAATTCATATCAAACACTCCCAACTGGAAATACCGGTGGTGCAGGGGATATCGGCAGGGCAGGAGATATTCAATATTCCACTGTTTTAACTGCTTTTTATGTCTACTAAAATGTTTTGTATTGAAATCCAATTATCCTTATGTGCTCTTCATCGTGCAGAATGGCGAATTGCCGAGTGATGCTGGTGTCATCTCCGGAACTGTGAAACAAATGTTCGATATATTGGAGGCTCAGAATGGATAACACAACATGAAAGTAACGTTATTAGAGCTTTACAATGAGAAAATAACGGATCGTGAGCCTCCTGAGGAAACTGTAAAATCTAAAGATGATAAGTCTAAAAGTCCTATCGCTCTAATGGAAGATTGGAAAGGGGGCTTCCATTGTTAATCTAGGAAGAATTGATTAAAAATTTGTAATATATATACTTCATATATGTCTTAGCAATATATGAACAGATTATTAAAATGCTTTGATATATATTGCATGGTCTAGCACTGCTTCCTAAGAGCAGCGTGTCTACCAATTTCAGCATAGCGGCTTACCCGAAATCATAATAACCTATTTATTGTAAATCGTCGAGATTGAAAGAATAAATTCAAAAGATGCAATTTTTTTAGTAATTAATAAATATTAAAGTAACAAAAGAATTGTATTCTAATTATTTCTTTTTTTTTCTTTGTTTTTTTTATAAAAATTATTAGAAATTAAATTATTTATTCATTTGAATATATATTTATCTAGTCAAGATTCAATAGAAAGGTCAAATCTTGAACAAATGAAAAAAACAAAATAGAATGCAAACAAATAAAAAGATATGAAATTTTTTTACATAAATTAATTATATAAAATAAAATATAATTCACAAGACATAAAATTTATATGACATTGTTATTGAAATAATAAATGAAAATGACATTCCTTCATCATAAAAATATGAGTTTTTTAAACTAAAATATCTCTATAGTGCATAGAAATATAGAAAAATTGTAAAAGCTTTCAATCGATTGGGTAACACAACCAATCGATTAAATTGGGCAAATTCATATTGCTTTGAAGCTTTTAATTAATTGGGTAACACAACCAATCGATTGAATTGTGAGACCTTAGGTTGTTTTGAAGCATTCAATCGATTGGGTAGTAGAAGCAATCGATTGAATTTTAAAAAACCCACATTTTAGTCATCGTTCAATCGATTGTTTTGTGATAACCTGTAGTCCAATCGATTGAGTTATGGGAAACCTGAAATTCAATCGATTATTTTGATAATCCAATCGATTGATTTTCAAATAAACACGATTTCACAGCCCTGACGAATATCACGGATCAAATATAAACTTTTAATCGATTGGAATGGTCAAAAGGTTTATTACGATCAATGGAAGATCTAATTCGTTATTATTTTTATTTTGATTGTTAATAAACATAATAAATGAATGATAAAATAATAATTTATAAAATAAAAAATAGTTTTTATAATTAAATAAAGTATATAATGTTAATTTGTAATTAAAATTAGAAAAAGACTATTTAATAGTTATTAAAAAAATTTAAAAAACATGTTTTGTTATGGGACTATTTAATGGTCCAAATGTTTTGGGACCATCGAATCCTTAGCCTACTAGGTAGCCATCAAAATTGAATAGTTTGTCTAATTCTTAAATTAGATAATCTTAAAAGGGTCTAACAATCCATGTATATTAGAAAAAATTAGCTATAGTTAAATATAGTAAGCTGATGTGTAACAGAAACAGTTAGAGCAGAGCTTAATTAATCATACACTATCTATGTATATTGTAATCTGCTGCTGAAATTGGTGTCTCTCGAGCATTAATTGCAGTAACAAAAAATCATATTCTCCTTATAAACCTCCTAAAATTACAGTGACATTCGCAGCTTCATTCAGATCAACTCCTAATAAGATTAGTGCATCCATGTTTTCTCAGTTTCAAGTAAACAGTGTGTCATAATTTTCCCTTTTTCTTATATTGTTCAACTTGTTTTTCAATTGATTTTATTTAACTCTTATTTGTGAAACAAATAAAGTTTCTAATTTCTTTCATGTCTGACAAGAGAAAGTATATGCAACCATTCTTACCGTGAAAGAATTTGACATTAAAGTTGAGTCAGGATTTGAGGAGTGTATCTTGTCTTTTTTAAATCTTGTATTCAGTTGTGATTCTTCTATTTCTTTGATCTTCATTTGAATTGAACATTATTGTATATTAGCACCAAAAACATGCTCTATTAGTTTACCACCTTCAATAGTTGATTCTGCTTGATCTCTCGAAAGAAAGGTAGATAATTCAATTCATTCAACTTGATTCCAATCAGACTTAAAAAACTGTGAACTTTAGCTCCAGTATTTGGTTCAGGATCTGTATTTGTCATAGTTTAGGATCTTGAGCTTTGATACCACTATAAAAAGTATCAGACTCCCAAGAGATAATGAACACAACAAAAAAAAGAGAGAGAAAAAGTTATAGTATTTAGAGTAACGAAATGAGAGAATGAGATTACTCTGATGAGTCGCAGATTACAATATATATAGATGGTGTATGACTCAGTTATTTCTGTTACACGTCAATTTACTATAACTAACTATAACTAATCATAACTAACTTCTCTAACATACATTGATTGTTATATCTTTTTAAACTGGTTAATTCAGAATTGGATGAGCATAACATTGGAGGAGGCAGCCTTTTTAAATCTGACTAATTCGAAATTGGACGAGCATAACGTTCGAAGCCGCCATTCCAGCTAGCAGTGATAAGATGAGCCTATTCTTTTCTTTTTGTTTAAGATATCTCAAGTTTCATAAGTTCTCCCAAATGAATGTGAAAAATTTATCTAATATTTTTTTATTACAATTTCATAAGCTTTTTAACTTGAATATGATAACCTAATTTAATACTTTTATAATTGGATTAAAGCCAAACGGTCCAAAACACAAAAAAAAAAGAGAACTGCCAAAGTCCTCTTCTTAAAAAAAAAAACAAAAATAAACATATCTCAAAAAGAAATAAGATAATATACTCTTTCATTCTATTTCTTGTGTGTTGAAAATAAAGAGCAAAAGTACAAAACTTTAAATTAACTAAAATATACTTAATTAGTATCTCAGAATAAAGTAACTAACTAACTAAACCAACCAAAATATTATGGTTTCATGTCCACACACACTAATAACAAAAATAACTTAGATAGTATCAGTAAACAAACTTGTATAGTTACTAGCTACTGATACTTAATTATAGTATAATCAGATTTTATGGTTGAATTCCTGCATAGATCCAGCATGAGAATCATGAATTAAGTGACTTTTGGAGTTATTCATGCTGATACAGTAGTAACAGTATCAAGGAACAGAACGAGTGTATGTAGTGTGAATGCACGTGCTTTTAAAGAAGAAAAAGGAAGAAGTGAGATGAACAGATGTAAAAAAAAAAAGAAGAGACACGATGATGAGAGTGATAGTAGTAAACAGAGTACATGACTTACGTGCAGCAATTGCCTAGTAGTATGTTTCAACAAGTATATCTATTGTTTGGATTTCAAAGCTCACCATTATCCATCAAGATTTTTTTATGGGACCATGACCTTTGAGTCCTTTCAAAAGACACCTTAAATATTTTATTCTCCATTTCTTAAATTTTATTACATAGCTATATTTGATTTTTTTATTTTCTAAGTAAGTTAATATTTTGTATTTAATAAAATAAGATGTCTTTGTATTTTTTATTTTGGATACATTGTGCGTTTATTTCATTATCAATTACAAATAATTTTAAAAAATACATCCATAAACTAAAATAAATTTTTTAATTTTTATTGAATTATTATTTTAAGAACAAACTAAAAATGCCATGTCAAATGTTATTAATTTTTCAATTTTTTAAAGTATTGATTAGATAAAGAATTCAAAATTTGAGCACATTCAATATTTTTTATTTTCTAAATGTATTGATTATACAGAGTACTTATTTAAAATTTGAGTACATAACTATTTGTTTTAAAATCAAATAAAATTAAAATTTCTATTATAAAAAAAATAGTTAAATTTATCTTCTATAATATCATTTTTTTGACATATAATATTCGTTAGGTGATTGACATATAATATTTAAACTCTCTGTATTATATGTTATTTCATTATTTTAACATTCACAATTACTTTTTTTTATTTTTCTTATTCATATATTTATTTATTTATTTCATTCTTATTATTAAACTTTTAACTTCTACATTGATATATTTTTATGAATAGAAAATATGAAAGTAGTTGTTTTGAAATATTTTTATAAAGTCAATACAAAGAATCTAGTTTTAGAGTATCAGAAGTTCTAATAATCAAGTATTTTTTTATTTTAAAAAAGACTTTATATAAAGAAAATACTAAATCCTCATCACTCATTATAATATATTATTAATACTTAGTAATTCAATTTTTTGAGATTAACCACTGTATGAACCTGTGTCTAGCATAATAAAATTTATAAAAATAAAAAATGTATATGTTTAAATATTTTAAAAAAATACACAAAATAATTATTATTTAAAAAATTATAAAATTATTATTAATATCAAAATTTAACTAAAAATAGTGATTAATCATTATTTTATATTTTTTAAGTAAAATAATTAAGACAATATTATGCTATGATGCGAAAGAACTTTTATTTTACCAGATTGCTGAAGAGAGGTGGTGCAGGATTGATTTTACGCGTATTAAGCTAGTTGTCTTGTATTGAGACATGTTCATTGGAAGATGTAGAAATGTGACAGAAATTGTTCATTACATGATAGACATTATGTTAAATTATTTAAAAAATTAATGTAGTGATTAGTTATTTTATCTTCTATAATATTATTTCTTTAATATATAATACTCGTTAAGTGATTAGCATATAATATTTAAACTCTTTCTGTATATATTATTTCATTATTTTAACATTTACAATTATATTTCTCTTATTCATATATTTAATTATGGGGTCACTTAGATAAAGATGTCAAAAACGTCTTTTTTTTAAAGATATTTTTTAAAAATTAAAATTTAACACATATAATCAATTAAATTATATTATTTTTATTAAAATTAGACTGGATAAATCAGTTTAGCAAAAAAATTAATAAATTAAATTTTAAACTGGTATAAATTAATATTTTTTATAAAAAATTACTACAATATCTCTAATATAAAACACAACTAAAATATCCCTGTTATATATATATATATATATATATATATATATATATATATATATATATTTTAAAAATTTTAAATTTTAACCCTATAACCATAGAAAAGAAAATGGTTAGAATTTAAAATTCTCAAAATTAATATATATAATAAGAATATTTTAGTAATTTTATATAATAGAGGTATTATAGTCATTTTTTATAAAAAATAATATTAATTTAGACGAATTTAAAATTTGATTCACTATTTTTTGGTCAAATTAATTTGTCTAACCTAATTTTGACAAAAATAACATAATTTAAGTGATTATATGTGTTAAATTTTAATTATTAAAAAATATCTTTATAAAAAGACATTTTTTATATCTTTATGAGAGCATCTTATTTCATTCTTATTATTATTAAACAGCTGCATTGATATATTTTTATAAATAGAAAATATAAAATTAATTTTGGAATATTTTTATAAAATCAACACAAAAAATCGGATTTTAAAATATCAAAAGTGGTAATGATTAAGTGTTTTTTTATTTCAAAAAAAATTATACAGAAAAAATTTTATACAAAAAGAAGACTAACTTTTCATCATTCATTATAATACATTATTAATACCTAATAATTTAATTTTTCGAGGTTAACTAATGTATAAACCTGTGCCTAACAAGGAAAAAGTTATGAAAATAAAATAAAAAAATTATATATTTAAATATTTAAAAAAAATATACAAAGTAATTATTATTTTAAAAAATTATAAAATTATTATCAAAATTAAAATTTAATTTAAAAATAGTGAGTAATTATTATTTTATATTTTTTAAAGTAAAATAATTAGGACAATGCTATGATGCGAAAAATTTTTTATTTCAGCAAATACTGAAGAGACGTGGTGTAGAATAAATTTTACGTGTGTTAAATTAACTGTTTTGTGTCTACAGTGTAGACATATTCTGTAAAATATACAGAAATGTGATAGAGATTATTCAATACATAATATTATAATAGTCATTATAATCATAAAAAAATAATTAAACAAATGTACACAAACAATATTTTAAAAAAATATTATATAATATTAAAAATATTCTATTTTAATATATATTACAATTTTATTTTTGAGATAATTATTAGTAAATATATAATAAATAAATTTAAAATAAATTACTAAAAAATGCTTTTATTTTTAATTTAATTTCTGGATCCGTCTCAGTTTATCATATATGTGAAAGGAGTTTGTCATAATGGCTATATCAAATGGTGGATATTCCAACAAAAATTTTATAATTGTCATCATAAAAAGATATTTCATTTTTTTCAATGAATGATAAATTATAAGGCTTGATTTTTATATGTTATAAAAATGTTATTTTTATTTAAAATATAACTAAACAAATAAATCACACTTTTTAAACAAAAATTATCACGAGAAAATATTTTTGACATTCTTATTGAAATAGTTGCAATATCAAATAGCTTATAGCCTGAATCTGTTCACACGAAAAATTAAAGAAGGAACAATGAAACAGTAACGAAAAGGCGAATTAAAAGAACAAAGTTCTCTATCAATGGGAATCAAAATGTGTACACCATCGAGCTGGAGTGTCCCTAAGACAAGTTAGCAATAATGCTTTTTTGCCCCGGAAAATTATTAACAATATATATGTATATGGATACGAGGGATATATATTGAAATGGAATATTTCTAATCATTATATGATCCCATTTTTTAAAAAAGTATTGTTTGTGTAAATTTTTTTAATTATGCTTTTTTATCGTTATATTAAATTAATTATTTTAATATTTTTATTAGATATATTTTAATAAAAATTAAAAATAATGATCATAAATACAATGGCTTTAAATGTATTGTCATAAATTCAATGAATGTATTTATAGTATTATTTATTAGATATATTTAATCTTAACCATTAAAACTAATTCAATGATTATAAATACATTTTCATATTTTCATATAAAAATATCATTTTTATATGATATATTATTTTTTGTAAGTAATGTAGGTTGTATGGCACTACCTTATTTGATGGATTATATATTGTGAAAATTATAACAAAAAAATGGATTGTTAATATCCATAAATCACTCGGATGGTAGCATGCTAGCAATGAAATTAAATAGTTTATAGTAGCTTCAATATTGAAGATAAGATAGTCCAATAACGTGGTCACGTGGACGAAGAGGGAAGGGAAAATATAAAATGCGTGTATTATCAATTTGAACCCGCGTTTTTGGAAACTAAATTAAAATATATGTATCTCATCAAAGTGTTCAAAACACGGGATACGAATGCGTAATAACTCACTTACAAATTGCGAAAAAAAAAAAAACAATATTCATCGCCCTATTAACGTATTGTTTATAAAGAGTCAATATTGTATTTCATATGAAATATTTATAAGAATACATTTTAAAATAATAATTTTAATCTATATGATTAAAATATCGAATGCTAATGCGTATAGTTCTTTTATATTAATAATATGCACAAACAAAAATTATTGAGGAAAACTTAAAAACATCCTAAGTAACCTTTTGATTAACTTGTATTGAATAATTTGGATGCTGATGGTCTTCTAGGTAGAGTTGTGAATATAGTACTTCCGTATGAAATGAATATTGGAGAAATAATTTATTTTAATAAATAAACATAAAATAGCGCCAAGAGAATATAATAATATGATAAAAAAAAATTAAGTGGAGACAATTTGTTTATTTATTTGATGATTGGCGAATCTAATAATGGCAGGACATTTAGGTGTGATAATATAAGCAAGGGCTGGTAATCTAACAGAATCTGGAATAATTGGTGATGCCATCTGTGCTCACAAAATAAAGAAGCTTGACCCGTCCCGTACTTATTAGTTATTAACGTTGTCATTTGAAAAATAAGTAAATATAAAACAGAAGAAGAAGAAAAGAGATAGAAGCAGCAGCACACGGAAATGACATCACTCAAAAAGCTGCACACAGCTTCAATGGAGCTGGAGTTGAAGTGGTAGTTTCTAGTTCCTACAAACACAGAAGACAGAACTAGTATTTATATATTCAATTTGTTTCTCTTGGCTCGGGAGAAGAAGTGATGGCTGAGGCAGTGGTGGTTCCCAACAAGAACAAGGAGAGCAGCCTCCTCCTGGGCCGCTTCGAGATAGGAAAGCTCCTGGGCCACGGAACCTTCGCGAAGGTGTACCACGCGCGCAACATCAAGACCGGTGAGGGCGTCGCCATCAAGGTCATCGACAAGGAGAAGATCCTCAAGAGCGGCCTCGTCTCCCACATCAAGCGCGAGATCTCCATCCTCCGCCGCGTCCGCCACCCTAACATCGTCCAGCTCTTCGAAGTCATGGCCACCAAATCCAAGATCTACTTCGTCATGGAGTACGTCCGCGGCGGCGAGCTCTTCAACAAGGTCGCCAAAGGCCGCCTCAAGGAAGACCTCGCTCGAAAGTACTTCCAGCAACTCATCTCCGCCGTCTCCTTCTGCCACAACAGAGGCGTCTTCCACCGCGACCTCAAACCGGAGAATCTCTTGCTGGACGAGAACGGCGACCTTAAGGTCTCCGATTTCGGCCTGAGCGCCGTTTCTGATCAGATTAGGCAGGATGGCTTGTTCCACACCTTTTGCGGAACCCCTGCTTACGTGGCACCTGAAGTTCTTGCGAGGAAGGGTTACGACGCAGCGAAGGTTGATATCTGGTCTTGTGGCGTCGTTTTGTTCGTTCTGATGGCTGGCTATTTACCTTTCCATGATCGCAACGTTATGGCTATGTATAAGAAGATCTACAAGGGCGAGTTTCGCTGTCCTAGGTGGTTTTCCCCCGAATTGTCCAGGCTTGTTGCTAAGCTTCTTGATACTAATCCTGACAGGAGGATTTCCATTCCGGACATCATGGAGAATCGCTGGTTCAAGAAAGGCTTTAAGCAGATTAAGTTCCATATTGAGGATGACAATAAGGTTGTGCAGCACGTTGCTGGTGGTGGTAATGATGCTGATTCTTCTTCTGATTTGTCAGAAACAGATGAGTTTGAGGCTGAGGAAAGTGCCAGGAGGAGGAGGAGGAACAGCGCTTTGTTGCCGCGGCCGGCGAGTTTGAATGCGTTTGATATCATATCGTTTTCTCCTGGTTTTGATCTCTCTGGCTTGTTTGAGGAGAAGGGTGACGAGGCCAGGTTTGTTTCCGGTGCGCCGGTTTCCAAGATCATATCGAAATTGGAGGAAATTGCTCAGTTGGTGAGCTTCACGGTGAGGAAGAAGGACTGCAGGGTAAGTTTGGAAGGTTCCAGAGAAGGCGTGAAGGGACCACTTACCATTGCTGCTGAGATTTTTGAGTTGACGCCTTCTTTGGTTGTGGTGGAGGTGAAGAAGAAAGGAGGGGATAGAGAGGAGTATGAGAGGTTCTGCAACACGGAATTGAAGCCAGGGTTGCAGAATTTGACGGTTGAGGACGAATCTCAACCTCAGTCTCACTCAGAAACTGCAACTGCATCTTCTTCACCATTACCTTCACCCACTGATGAACTCTCTCAACTGCGTACACTTTCTGACTCTGCAATCCACTTACCTTCTGAACTTGAATCTTTGAACCTAGATACATGAAGAGAGCAAGCGTTACCTTTTTGTTCTTTTTTTTTTTTTTGTGTATGGTAAATTTTCAGGATTTATATCCTGCTTTTTTTAGGTTTTCTCCTGCATTTCTCTGTAAGAAGGCTAATCTACGATATAGTGAAAGGATGAGCACACGTTTACACATTACTTGGCTTAATTGGCAGATTCATGTGTAACTTTGTAACATCTATTAGTTTTTCATTCTTTATTAGTTTATTGTAGCTAATGTGAAAAGAATAAGAAACCAATTTCCCGTAATTAATCTGTGTAGTATTCGGCAATGGCTTTGGTTTTTAGTCTTTCAGATTTCGGTTTGATTTGGAAATTGGAACCATTCATAGGACATTTTAGAATTCACCGATTGTTGCCTTTTATATACAGTACCAAATCGGATTTAGAACTCAGATATCTTCTACAAAGGCATATGAAAGCTACGACTATTCAGGGCAACAAATAGATAAGTAAAAAGGTAAGTTGAGGACAATGTGACACTATCCAATTTGGTAGGTAAATGCAGTGTCATTTAGGAATAGAAATAGTAGAATGGCAGTTAAGTGTAAAACAAGTAGTCATCAGGATCCCAAAAAAAAAAAATGGTAGGAATTCTGTTGGGAATTGGGATCATCCCAATGGATAACATTCACTTCACCCAAAGCATGCTTAATTTTCGTTGGAGCTCGCTCCTTCCATATCACCGCAATAAAATAATTCTAAGGGCATAGCTTTCAGTAGTGAATGCTTCCAATTGCATCTGGCCCTACATTGTAACAAGTGGTGCATGTTGTTGTACTAAAATTGTTGCTTTTACAAAACAGACACCATTAGTAAGTTGAAGCCTGAGCCACTTGCCTATGGGGGACCATAATGATGATGATAATAATAATTATCATAATATCATAGGTGTCAAGTATGCAAACCAAAATTCTAAGGTCTTTCTTTTTTTAGGATTTTCAAATTTTTTCAATTGCATATTGTTATGTAGCTAGTTTCTTAGTTTCGGTAGTCTTGTTAAAAAAACGAATATCTAAGTGTAAGATTGAACAGGTGCCAGCACTAATATATGATTTCTTGAACAATTGACACACTCTTTTATGCTGATGTAATAGAAGACTTTGATCTGTAGGGGTTGAACTATCAAAAATTGTTGTCCACTTGTTTTGTTGAAATAATACAGATTGTAATGTTTGTTGCTTTCTGTGTGGTCCAGATCAACATCAACAGCATTTGTTTCCAATAATTCAATACTAGCTAGTACCCATGGTGGCTTATGGAACCAAGTACAAGCATCTATTTTACTAAGTTTTCTTTGTTCATATCTTCACTTCGTTATTATTTGTATGTGTTCCAAATTGGATTTATTTTATAGGAAAGTTTAGAGCTAGCACTTTTATTAAATTTGGCCAGTATTTAACTAGTAAAAGAAAAGTGAATAATTTCTAAAAGAAAAGTGAATAAAATCTTACACTATTAAAAATACTAATAATAACTAATTGATAGCTATAAATCACAAAATTTACTGACTCTCTATTATTTCTCTTTATTTACCTTTGAAATGGGGAACTAATTAATAAAATCATTTTCCCCCTCTATTATCGGTTCCTTAAATCATACATGGCATCATTAATAAATATTTAAATTTTAATATCTTTCCATGTAAATTAATTTTAATTATGTAAATAATCCATGATTTAGATAGGATATTCATGAAAGGAAAATGTATAATTTCGTATAGAGTAGGTTGTAAATTTTTCCTTACAATAATAATAAATAATAGATACCGTATTGCTAATTTGACAATAAGTGACTCAAAAACTAGCTAGTAACGACAAAACTCCAAACTGCTTTCACCTAAATTATGGAAAAATAAAAGGGAGGATTATTTGGATTGATTGTCAAATTAAAAAATAATTGCTCTGCCGATGCATTTTGTTCTTTAAATCATTTATTTATAGATTCGAGGCATTTTTCCTTTATTTGGCCCGCAATCACTTTGTTTGGAGATAATATGACAATATAATATTTTACAGTAATATGTTTATACATATATAATTTCATATAAATGTCACAGAGCTGGTATACAACTATACATACATGTGACAAAATTTAACAGTATTGGTGGCTTAAAGGCATAGTCTTTGTATTTCACATGTCGATGCTTAATCCTCTCAAATAGTGTTTTGGGCTTTTGGCAAATTAGAAGTTTAGAATCACTTTTGATTTTTCCACATAAAAGAGTCATGCGAATAAGCCGCTTAACAATATTCACAGTTTTGCTGAGAAAAACCAAACACCATTTTCTTTAATAAAAAAACAAAGATATGCTAAATAATCCGGTAAGACCTTTTTGCCCTTGTATAAAGTATGAAAAGTACAAACGCATGGATTGTTGAAAGTGGGAGAGTACCAGATAGCACTTCCTGTTCCTTTGTCCGTATTAAAAATGGAAGTACAACAAATCCATGCATGGCAAAATTTTTGTAGTGTCATGCTTCCTGACACTCCAGCATCATATTATATAGATAGGTATCGTAAGAGCTACAGCTTGGTGTTTTTCTTATATGATGTTCTTTTCTTTACTGCATAATATACTCAATTTTGTCATTATGCGAGTTTAAATCTGATGCATATACCTACCTATTTATATCCTTTAATTTCATGTAATTTAATAGGAGTAAATCAGCTTAACTATACCGTCGCATATTTCATTATTAGTATAGATTTCAAACGGGAACTTATGAACACTGTTGTTTAGCCTAGATTATCACTTTGTTTAATTAATTAAAAGTTATTTTCTGGAGACGTCATAATCTAGATTCCTCGATCTATTTTGAGAGCTGGGCAATTTTGGTCCGCAGAAATTTTCAAAGGAGTGTTAAGGTCACCAAATTAAATTGTACTACAATATTTTTGAGCTATTGCAACATGCAGTGCAAACAACACTTAAAAAATGTTATCTAAAATGATCAAAAACAACTTTTAAAATTTATTGCAAAAAATAAAGCTATTATAACTCTCCGCTAACTAACGTGTCATAAGAGTTGTCTTTGATCAATTAAAAAACATGTAAAAAGCATTACTTTAATAAATTAATCGACCCGTGCGGTCTTCATCTATTACCCTTCCTAAAGGATGCTTTTAAACTTTTTAATAGACATCTCATTATAATCGTTGCCTAAAAGAGTTCAATATTTTTCATTTAAAATTTTACTCTTTCCTTTAAATATTTTAAGCAGCACAACATGCATTCATAACCCCAACCCTAACACAATCTCTCCAATTTCATATCACTGATGCGTGCATTCTGCGTTTCTCTCTACTCCGACGTGTTCTTCTGCTAGTTTTCTTCTGCTAGTTCTGCGTGTTGTTCTACTCGCGTTTTTCTGCTCGCGTCAAGGTTTGTTCTACCTCCGCTATGTTCTTTTGCTCGCACCTTGTTCTTCGTTCTCTCGCGCTGAGTTTTGCTCTACTCCTCCATGTTCTAAATTGGGAGAAGTAGCTACTGATGCAAAGATAGTGAAAAATGTGACCGTTTTTCTTTTCCTTAATGTTTCGGAAGTTTATATAACTCAATTAGATTACAGAAAGGTCATCTGCAGATAAATGTAAGTATGTTCCTTTTGTCTTTAAACATGTGATTTAATTTAAAGTTTAAGATATTGGAAGAATAAATTCTCAATTGCTACTATTTTACCGCAGAGTTGTTAAGCAAGAAATATGAGGAGAAGTACAAATATTGTAGCAGAAATAACATCCAAATTAATTGTTGAAGAAACTAAATTTCATGTTATACAGGTGTTCTTGCGTGAATAATCGATTCCAAGGTATAGCTTGTTTTTTTTATGTTCGGACTCGCTCTTCTTACGTCGGTCTTCTTCAAGAACGGAAAGTTAGTAAAAGTAGAAGATAAATATCAAATTACTCAGAATGAATAGTATACTTGTGACTTAATTAGTGAGTCACTTGTATTTATAAAGTTGTGTTTAGGACGGTTATAAGCTTTAGCTAATGGACCTTGTTTAGAGAGATTTCTGTGTCCATCTGAATTGTAGTTATTTGATTTTATAGGATAAGTCACGTAGTTATTTGAATTTACAGGATAAGTCCATTAAGAGAACAAAATACGTACTCTCCACGTACTCTTGATATAACACGTTGTTAAATATATATTAAGGAAAATTAGGAAAAATTTTGTATTTAGAGGGAAAATTAATTACCCTTCCATTGCGGAATTTAGACACAAGCATCACAAATTCTTTCACTTTTAGATATGAGTCGCCAATTCACCATGTAATTTGGACAATATTTAATAAAATTTAGCATTGCAAAAAAAAATTTATACAAATTTTTTTTATAAAGTAAATTATTGTTTACCTCTATCAATCCTCTAATACTATAGAAAGGAGTGCCATGAACAATTTCAGTAGAGAGCTTATCTGGCCCATGTTCTTTTACGAATTTCTCCCTAGCTTTTGCATTGTTAGTATTATGAATATTGGTTAAAAAATCCACTGTTAACCTTTCTCTATTTTTTGTCCCTATTACCAATCTACTGTCCCTAATATTACACCAGTACAATTTGCCGCGGACCATGAGTGACTATGAGTCCAACCAGGCAGTTAGTTCCGCATGCCATTAATTAGGGGTTTTTCCCTCTCTTCATTACATAAGCGGTAAACTCCCGCTGCACCTCTTCAATACAGTGTTTAAGGGTAAACTCAGAAACAAAACCCTCTGGCTTAACATCCCCTAAAAAACAACATAAGGAACAAAGAACTATTTTATTTGAAAAGATTATTGCCATGCAAGCAATAAACACGTATACTTGGAAACTAATTTTTCAAGAAACCACTAGAATCTTGATTATCGCTGGAATCTTTATGTTTCTAATAATGCAGGATGACGCCACTATTTTGATTATCCAAAAAAATACAAGCAAAAATCTAATAAAGAAAAAAAAAAAAGAAAATAAGTCTATTAGGATAAGTCACGTAATTATTTGATTTTATAGGATAAGTCTGTTAGGAAACCAAAACACATACTTTTCATGTACTCCTGATATAATACGTGTGTATTTAGTTTTAACTAGATTCTGATTTATAATTTTAACTAAGCCGAATTATAGCTAACAGACGGATCAACTGGTAATTAAAAATTTGCATTATTATTTGGCAAATAGTAAATTAAGCCTTGCTTCATGAATGGTTTATTTTAATTATAATTAATTTGGTCTTTCTGTTACTACTCGCCTTGTTGTGCTCTCTTCGTGTTCCTCTCTACTCATGGTTCGTCGTGCTAGTTTGCACTGTGTTGGTTATTTCTCTCTGCATTTTGCCAGAAAATTGCATAGTACAAGATCTGATTTTGTTCTGCATTTGATCTGCAACCAAACTTGTTTCGTTTCATTAGGTGCGCACTTCAAATCTTCCCTTTCCTACTCTAATTGCTCTATTTTGCATGTGTGATTTTTTCAAGAAAAACAAAATTGTGTGTTTCTATTTGCTGTTTTTCTGAGCTATTTGCCGTCTTTCTGACCAACTTATAATCCAATTCCTTTTGTCTTAACTGTCCACCATATGGTACAATCATGGCTCATACAAACTCCATTTCTATGCTTACAATTATATTATCAACGCTCTCTATGGTTAATTACTGCTAATTCATGGGAAATTGGATTTGAATTTGACATACATGTTATCAACTCTCTCTATGTTTCTTTTAATTTCTTATTAAAAAAACTTAAAAATCACTGTGTTGCCATTATATTGGGTGTGGGGTGTGTGTAGGGAGGAAATCAATCACAGGAAGCTTCATTGGGAGCATGAAGGAGACAGAGGAGATGCTGCAATTTTGGAAGGAGAAGGGACTGAGTTCGATGATTGAGATTGTGAACATGGATTATATCAACACAGCAGTGGAAAGACCGGAGAAGAACGATGTGAAATACAGGTTTGTTGTGGATGTTAAAGGAAGCAAGCTTGATCAGTGACATTATTACTATTATACCAACTAAACAAGTTTGATGAAGAAGATTATATATGGGGTGGTAGCATAAACCCAATTAAGTAGTTTCTTTGTGTTTTGTTAATTCATGATTGCTCTGTTTCCTCTGTTCAAAGCTATTATTATTTTGTAATTGGAGTCTTCTTGATGAATGAATATTGAAAATGATTTTCATTTTCCATCCGTTTAAAGTAGAAAAGAAAAGATTATTGATTAGGGTAGTGGCTCACCAACTTGCATTGAGAGGCGTGGCAGAGTGTAAGTCGTTGAGTGACACCACCCACCTAATATTTGGGGTGATCCTATTTGTGACACATTTTGCACTAAATGGCATTTTCCGAGTTCTAGTTCTTGGATGGATTTGTGTCTTCATTTCGGTCACTATTTTTGCAGCACCTCTAAGCATTGTGGTCAATGATTAATTATCATTTAATTTCATTAATTTCTTAATATCATACTTGTTATTAGCTTTGTGATTAGTTATTATTGTACGTGGTGCAGGCACATGTTATAAGAACAGAGAGTGTTCAATTTATGTCATTTAATTTGTCATTTTCCGTCACATTAAGTGCGGTTATGTGGTTTGCATATAGTTTATTTCTCAGTGATATATGTATTGCCGTAAGTACACCAACTTTATCAGTTTGAATATAAAGTTAAAGAATTTGAAAGCGACTTTACTTATTAATTGAGTAATTAATTGTCAACTATCAAACGTGTTGGGTTTTGCACTTGGGGTACTTCAGATGCTGCTATATGCCATATACAGAAATGCTGCTATATACCATATAAAAAGCTTACTATTTGGGACACAGGTAATTGGTTTTCTAGTTATTTGATGAAAGTTTTTGGTGCAAATGTTAAAAAAAAAGTAGTTAATTAAGAATCTTCATTGTTCTTAATATTAAGTGTTTTCTTTTATTGTTATTTTGGCCACTGATGTATCTTAGTGCTCCACTCTATGTATGAAAGTTATTGTTCTTTACTATTATATGGGTTACAATGAGTTTGAACTTATTTGAGAAAAAAATGGAAGGAACCACTTTAAATTTTTTTACTAATCTTGTACTTCCAATGAAAAATGTTTTTTACTCAGCGGTGATGCCTATTCTATATTGGTTTGAATAACAGTGATTACAATACATGAGCACATGTACTAGGTTGATTATTTAGCTAGCATCTCAATAAACTATCTTTTTCTGTAGGTTTCCTTACAAAAACAAGAATCATGGACATAAGCAACTGGTGGAAAGACGAGGTTGAACGGCAAAACAATGTAGAAAGATATGATGTGTTGAAAGAGAAGAAGAATCAAAAAGTAAAGTTGATGATGATCCTGAAGCCTTCAAGTGTTAACAAAACATCTGTGCTATGATCTCTCATCAATTGAAAAGAAAGTTTGGGTCATAAGGTAGAACTTATTCAAGATCAGTTTGATAAAGATCCTTGGGAGAATGGTTCTAAGGATGAGAATGGTTCCAAAATGCTTGTCGTATTTAGCTTTTTTTTTTTGAATACAAGTATTTTGTTAAGGATCTTTTATTTAATTAATTTGCCATATTTTGTTATATGAATTAAAGAGTTATATAATAATATATTTTAACTTCTTAATATATATTCAAAATAATTGTCAAAAAGCTTTTGATATGGACCCATTTAAGATAAGCTCGTCTAATCTAATCTCTCTGATTTGGATGATATTGCCAAATTTTAAAGCCGTTTGTCAGAGTCTCGTTCTAAAAAATTAAGGTCAAACTCATCCGATGTAACTTTTTGAACTTTTGAATATTGTATCTCACTTTTTTCGTGATTCATTAAAGTAGAAGAACTATCTAAAGGTGTTGATATTGTAAAAGTTATATGTTCTCCTTAAATATTAACCTTCCTCTTAAAAAATGCATCAATTCTTTGATTTTTCATTATTATTTTATATAAAAATTGGAATATATATCCTATAGAATATGTAAATAAGAAGTTAGAAGGGCAAATATTAAAATTTATTATATTTATTGAATTTTTTATCAATTTATACAAATACAATAATATTAATACTTAATGAATATTCTATTATTTTGTATTATATAAAAAATTAAATTAAATAAATAGTAAAATATAAAATAATATTAAATTAAATAAATAAAAAATATGTAATTTTTTATATTTGAACTTAAAGGTAGAGAGAGTGTTGTTTATTGAATTTATTGGGTACTTTAAATCATAGTAAAGTATGTAAGCCAATTGAACTATTTTTTTATCTTTTGAAAAAGTATTACTAATATTTTTATAAAAATTTGGGGGGGCCATGGCCACCCCGTATCTGAACTAAGCTCCACCACTGCAGACAAGAATTTTGTTATTTTGTTGAAAATTATTAATAAATATGTATTTAAAATATTAATTGAACCTTTTAATATCTATTTTAATTAAAATTTTATTATTAGTTATTTTGTCTATTTTATAAATTTTAATTAGAATTTTATTATTAGAACTTCTATTTTTGCCAAAAAAGGCAATCCTTCTATTACTTACATATTTTGAATATTAGATAACACTTATATGGTTGCATATTCAAAAGAAAAGGCAACACTTGTATAGGTTACATATCCAAAAGAAAAGGCAATGTTTTTAGAAGGTTACATATTCAAAATTAATAGGCAACACTTTAAAGAATTGCAAATTCAAACTTATAAACAACACATAAAAGGGTTACATTTTATTGTAAAAAGACAACACGTTTTAGTAGTATCCAAAATATTTATGCCAATCACTTAACGAGTATTATATGTTAAAGAAATGACATTACAGAAAACAAGACAACTAATCACTACATTAATTTTTTAAATAATTTAACATAATGTTTATTATGTGCTGAACAATCTCTGTCACATTTTTGTATTTTTCAATGAACATGTCTAAACACAAGACAGCCAACTTAACATGTGTAAAATCAATTCTGCACCACGTTTCTTCGGCACCTGCTGAAATAAAAATTCTTTCACACCATAGTATAGTATTGTCCTAATTATTTTACTTTAAAAAAATATAAAATAATGATTACTCGTTATTTTTAAGTTAAATTTTGATTTTGATAATAATTTTATAAATTTTTGAAATAATAATTATTTTGTATATTTTTTCTTAAATTTAAACATATAAAAACTTTTTTATTTTTATAAATTTTGTTATGCTAGATATGGATTCATACATTAGTTAATCTTAAAAAATTGAGTTATTAAATATTAATAATGTATTATAATGAGTGATGAAGAGTTAATATTCTCTTTATATAAAGCTTTTTTTGAAATTAAAAAAAAAACACTTGATTATTATAACTTCTGATACTCTAAAATTGAATTCTTTGTATTGACTTTATAAAAATATTCCAAAACAACTACTTTCATATTTTCTATTCATAAAAATATATCAATATAGCTGCTAAAAGTTTAATAATAAGAATGAAACAAATAATTAAATATATGAATAATTTAAATAAAAAAAATAATTGTGAATGTTAAAATAATGAAATAACATATAATACGGAGAATTTAAATATTATAAACGAATATTATATGTCAAAAAATGATATTATAAAAGACAAATTTAACTAATTTTTTTTATAATATAAATTTTTAATTTTATTTGATTTCAAAACAAATAGTTACGTACTCAAATTTCAAATCAAGTAATCTGTATAATCAATACTTTTGAAATATAAAAATTTTTTAATTCTGTTTGATTCCAAAACAAATAGTTATATACTCAAATTTTAAATCAAGTACTTTGTATAATCAATACTCTTGAAAAATAAAAGATATTAAATGTATTCAAATTTTAAATTCTTTACCTAATCAATATTTTACAAAATTGAAAAAATTAATATAAAAAATTAATAACATTTGACATAACTTTTTTAGTTTGTTCTTAAAATAATAATTCAATAAAAAATAAAAAATTTATTTTAGTTTATGGATGTATTTTTTAAAATTATTTATAATTGATAATAAAATAAACCCACAATATATCCAAAATTAAAAATACAAGTACATCTTATTTTATTAAATACAAAATATTAACTTACTTAAAAAAATAAAAAATAAAATATACCTATGTAATAAAATTTAAGAAATGGAAAATAAAATATTTAAGGTGTCTTTTGAAAGGAGTCAAAGGTCATCGTCCTAAAAGAAATTTATGGGTAATGGTGACCTCTGAAACTCAAACAATGGATATATTTATTGAAACGCATTATTAGGCAATTGCTACATGTAAGTCATGCACTTTACTTACTACCATCACTCTCACCATCGTGTCTCTTCCCCTTTTTAACATGTGTTCATCTCACCCTCACCTCTCACCTCTTTCTTTTTCTTCTTTAAAAGCACATGTATCCACACCACATATACTCCCTCTGTTCCTTGATACTATTACTAGTGTATCAGCATGAATAATCCCACCGTCGTTGAGAGGTTTTCTGAGTTCTATGATAATTGGATTTGTAAACTCCAAGAGATCCTCAAGCAGCTTCTTCATGTTTTTAACCAACACCACCTTTTGGCCGAACATGATCTTCAATCTCTGGTCTCCAAAGTCACAACACACTTAAAAGAGTACTACACCGTCAAATGGAGTCTAGCACGCGAGGACATTGTTATCTTTTTCTCGCCGCCTTGGCTAACTCCTCTTGAAAAGGCATACCTTTGGATCACGGGATGGAAGCCTTCCACCGCCTTCAAAGTGCTGGAGTCTCTCAAGAAGAGTAACTTATTTGAGATGACAGAGGAACAGGAGAGGAAGATTGAGGGACTTAGGATGAGGATGAGGATGGAGGAGGAGAAGGTTGAGAGGGAGATGGAGAGGCAACAGGTTGGCATGGCGGATAGCAAGATCGTGAAGCTGGCTAAACGGTCGGGAAGAGCCACGTGGAAGAAGAATAATAATGGAGAAGATTATGATAAACTGGTGCAGTTGGCGATGAAGGATGTGTTTGGGGGATTGGAGAGAATAATGAAGGCTTCTGATTGTGCGAGGTTGAAGACGTTAAAAGGGATTTTGGATGTTCTTCAACCAATGCAGTGTGTCCACTTCTTGACTGCTAATATCACTATACAACTTCGTCTCAAGCAATGGGGTAACAACTGCCAACTGATTCATGATTCTCATGCTGGATCCATGCAGGAATCCAATCATAAAATCTAATTATACAGTAGCTAGTAACTATAAGTTGCGGTTGGCTCACTAGTTTGTTTGTTGATATTATCTAAGTTATTTTCGTTATTAATGTGCGTGGACATGAAACCATAATATTTTGGTTGGTTTAGTTAGTTAGTAAGTTAGTTATTTTATTTTGAGGTACTAATTAAATATATTTTAGTTGATTTAAAGTTTTACACTTCTATCTTTATTTTCAATACACAAGAAATAGAATAAAAAGGTATATCACCTTGTTTCTTTTTGAGATATGTTTATTTTTGTTTTCTTTTTAAGAAGAGGACTTTGGCAGTTTTCTTTTTTGTGTTTTGAACATTTTGGTTTTAACCCAATTGTAAAAGTATTAGATTGGACTTTCATATTTAAGTTAGAAAGCTTATGAAATTGTACTCAGAAAAATATTAGATTGGATTTTTCACATCCAGTTGTAAAAACTTATGAAACTTGAGATATCTTAAACAAAAAGAAAAGAATAGGCTCATCTGATCACGCTAGCTGGAATAGCTGCTTCAAACGTTATGCTCATCCAAAGCCAGATCTAAAAAGGTTGCCTCCAACGTTATGCTCATCCAATTCCGAATTAACCAGATCTAAAAGGATATAACAATCAATATATGTTAACAATCAATATATGTTAGAGGAGTTAGTTATGATTAGTTAATACTATAGTTAGTTATAGTAATTGACTTGTAACAGAAACAACTGAGTCAGACACCATCTATATATATTGTAATGTGTACTCATCACAGTAATCTTATTCTCTCATTTCTCTACTCTAAACACTATAACTTTTTTTCTTTTTTTTTCTGTTGTGTTCGTTATCTCTTGGGAGTCTGATACTTTTCATAGTGGTATCAGAGTTTAAAATCCTAAACTATGGCAAATACAGATCCTGAACCAAATACTAGAGCTGAAATTCATAGTTTCTCGAATTCGATTGGAATCAAAGTTGAATGAATTGAATTATCTACCTTTTGAGAGATCAAACAGAGTCAACTATTGAAGGTCGTAAACTAATAGAGCATGTTTTGGTGTTAATATACAATAATGTTCAATTCAAATGAAGATAAAAAAAATAGAAAAATCACAGCTGAATACAAGATATGGAAAAGACAAAATGTACTCCTCAAATCCTGACTCAACTTCAATGTCAAATTCTTTCACTGTAAGAATGGTTACATATGCTTTCTCTTGTCAGATATGGAAGAAATTACCAATTTTCTTTGCTTCACAAACAAGAGTTAAAGAAAATTAATTGAAAAACAAGTTGAATAATATAAGAAAAAGAGAAAACTATGACACACTACTTACTTGAAACTAAGAAAACATGGATGCACTAATCTCATTAGGAGTTGAACTGAATGAAGCTGCGAATGTCACTGCAATTTTAGGAGCTTCATAAGGAGAATATGATGTATGATTAATTAATGCTCGAGAGACACCAATTTCAGCAGCAGATTATAATATACATAGATAGTGTATGATTAATTAAACTCTGCCCTAACGGTTTCTGTTACACATCAGCTTACGATACTTAATTATAGCTAAATTTTTCTAACATACATGGATTGTTAGACCCTTATTATCCAGTTTAGGAATTAGACAAAGTATTCAATTTTGATGACTACCTTAATATTATGCTTTTTCTATGCCATTTTTTTTGTTCAGCACTTAAATAGTTTGGATACAGAATTAGTAATTTATTCTTAGCGTAAACTAATAAAAATGATTAACATACACTTATGCAAACTTAAGATAATTAGATATTGCGATTTAGCTAACTTATGACCATCCAACATATCAATAATGTTTAAAAGATAATAAAAATTAATTTAAATAACCTAAAATTATCTTATTCTGTCAGAAAGCTTCATCACTTGTTCTACCATGATTTTTCTATGGATGTCAAACATTAGGTGCACATGCTCGTCACCATAGAGTCAAAACAGCGAAACCGAAAATCTCTATTTCCCATTCGTGCTAGCAACCTATACCCCACCCTTCCAATCTCTTTTCTCCCGTTACCACCGATACTACTCAATATCAAACTCTTCAACTCGGACAAAGAACTTATTCATCGGGTACGTAATAGAATGGGATTCTCACGCTTAAATATCAGTTATCATCTCATTGTCATTATTTCTCATATGGTAATTGAGATATGTAATACTCTATCATACTTAATCTTATGCTTAAGTCATAAGATTGAGGTAGTAAAGTATTACGACCTCTAAAAATAAAAATATATATAATAATAGGGAAAGAGATACTTAACTATGAGCCTTGAAAAACAGGTAAAATAAAATCGCAAAATAAAAAAACACAGCATTCAGAAAATGAAATTACTTGCATGCTAAGAAACCTAAATGTTTAAGATATAAATAAGCAGAAGAACGAAAAGAGAGTCAAGAATACAGTGAAACTAGCTCCTGACTCAGCCTGCGAAGCCAAGGCTAGCCGGAGAATATATATACATACATATACCAGTATCCCAAAATACCCAAAATACATAAATAAAGTCCTAACTCTTCCGTAACCTCTATGAGAAACAAAATAATCAAGTTTCTTGGAGACTAAGCTAAGTAACTAAGTGCATATATATATAAACTGATAAACCAAAACATCCCAGAAACTACTCCGCTTCAAGAAATCCAGACGCTTAGCGAGGAGCATCTTGACCTGCATCTGAAAACAACAACACAGTATGGGGGTGAGAACTGGATGTTCTCAGCATGGTAAAGGTGTCACGCGTATAATAAATAAGGTCCTGAGAATGGCAGAGGCAATCCTAGAACTCCAACATATAATTATAAAACTTAAACTCTAAAATAAAGCTGTAACAAGGGGTAGATGACTTAAAAGATTCTAAACATGCCTACTATAAATCTTAACATTAACATCAAACAAATCCACCTTTCCTCCGTCCCTCCATATCCAGTGAATTTACAAATACAGACAAACAGGCAATTGCAAGCACAGGTAGAAGACAAGTAGTGCAAGTAGCAATTATTACAATTATCATAATATATTCAGTTAGGCAATCCCAAATAAAGCATCCCAAACAAACAAACAAAATGCACATGATGTATGCCTATCCTATGGCTGATGAGATCATCTGTCGATTATATAGCCAACCCGACATGTCTCGGTAGCTAACCATGGACTGAAACACCCATGCAGAGCAAGTGGGTTTGAGCTATAACCCCCTTGCTACTACCCGCTTAACCCAGAACCAGTGGAATAACCACTATTGTAGCTACTACCCAGGCGGGTGTTTAAAAGCTCAATCTGGAGCAAGTGGAAGATCATGCTGCTATTACCCAGATGTCACAAACGTACATTCGTTTATTCCAAATGAGTTCAATCATCCATCAACATATCACTATCACAAATGTTCACCATTTTTTTGTTTTTTAAGGTGAATTCTATTCAACTTCTTTTAAAATAATATGTAAATTATCTTTTATGATGTGTTACATTTTAATTGGTCATTATTTTAACTATAATTAAATTATTTTATAATTTATTATTTGAGATGAGTAATGATATAATTTCTTAAAATATCAAAACCCCACTCTCGTTAATTGAAGCACCTTTCTATTCCTCTATTTTTTTCATCCCGTCGGTCCTTCCAAATATCGCCGTTGCCGTTGTGACAAGAAGCGCCGATGTCGTCGTCATCTACTGTCCTCTCACTCAATTTCTCTTTCTTCGGTGCTAACGACGTCGTTGAATTCCGTGATCCATAACTTTGCTGTCTTTACCAATATAGTCAGCACCGACGTCATCGCTATCTCCTGTCCTCTCACTCAATCCTTCTTGCTGCCGTAGATTACTCCTTACCAACATAATTAATGGTTAGTTTAATTATTAAATTTTTCATTAAAAAATTTATCTTTATTTAATTACATGATAAAACATATATTCATATGTAAAATATAATATAATAAAATAAATCTATTCAGAGTATTCAAAATATAATTAAAATCATGAACATACAAATATAATAATAAAATTTGTACTCTAAACAAATAAAGATATTTTTTATTCTACATAAATTATTTAAAAATGAATATGTTATTAAAATTAATAACACAAATTTAAAATAATAAAATCCAACTTTCTTATCGTATTTTTTATAATATTTTTATTTTTTTATTTTTTAATTTATTAGTACTTTATTATTTAATTAATGATTAAATAAATTATTTTTATGAGAAATTATTTTTTTGTATTATCTTAAAAAAGAGACCAATATAACAGTTTAAAAATAACGTAAAAATGATATTTTAAATAAAAAATATTTAATATTAAAATTTTTAAATACAAAATGTGAAGACTATATATACTGGAAAGGACAGCATCGTTAAGGGATGATGCACTGAAAAAAGACAGATTGCGTGAGAGACAGTAGATCGCGAGGACGTGGGCGCTTTTTGTCAAAACTATGACGGCAATGCTTACGTGATGAAGAAAAAATAGAGAAGTGAAAATGTATTTCAATTAAGAAGAGTGGAGTTTTGATATTTTAAGAAATTATACCATTACCCATCTCAAATAATAAATTATAAAATAACCCAACTATGGTTAAGATAATAACCAATTAAGATGTGAGACATTATAAAGAATAACTTACATGTTATTTTAGAAGAGATTAAATAAAATTTATTTTTTTAATGACATAATATAATATATGATCTAGGAAAATAAAATACAAAGTATAAAAAAGATGATGTAAATTTTTAATATAATATTAAAGTCATGATATTAAATTTCTAAACAATTTTAAATAAATTTAAATTCATTAAATTAAATAATTCATTATCTCAAACATTCATTTGTGTATGTTTGAAACGTCTATGAAACGACGTGACTATTATCCCTACCCATCACATACCCAAACAACTAGTATTATTCATATCCGCCGCAAAATTCAATCAACAGCTGAAAAAGCCACCCATTTGGGAAAGCCAAGGTCTAGTTGGCTCAAATTACCATCCCTATGACCCTATTCAATATTCAAACGGTAGAGCGAGCATCGAACTCATATCATTATGAAATAGAAAAGTTTATTGAATTAATAGTTGAATTGCTCGTTGAAGAATTTGCGAATCAAAATGGCCCGAATTAAATTGGCCCATAGAAAATTTGATGTCTCAAATTGTCGTCGATTGTAGCTCAGGCCTGGATCAGATGGCGAATTAGTTGCCTCCGGACTACATTGTGATTTAAGAACTGCATAGTGTGGAGTGGATGTGTGAGTAGTGTACTAACAAAAAAAAATGTCATATAACATATACATAACGCTCAAACAGTGAACAATAGATATATCGGATGTTTATTTTACTAGGTATGCGAATAGTTATTCTAATATTAAAATTTAGGTAAATAATTTAGAAGTGTAATGTATTTTTATTTTATTGATGGTTATTCATGTTGTTCAAAAAAGTCATTGATTACCTAACATTACCCTTAACAAAATATTAATAGGACTCGCAGGTGTATCTTTTAGAAACTATTTTGATGAATCAAATTTTTAAGAGACTAATTTAATTTACTGATAAATTTTTAGAGACTTATTTAATTATTAACTCCATACGCTGAAAACACCCAAAAAAAAATTTTTTAGTATATTGAGTATAAATCCTTTTGCACAGATATATATAATTATAATAATAATAATGATTGTTATATATTATCATATTGGTAAGCATAATTAGTTGTCACACTTACTATTTAAATGATCATACAAACGAAATGATTTCAAGCACATTTACAATGTCAACCAATAAAAATTTAAAAAGGTTGTGGGTGGTTATCACAATGAGTAGTTCCTCATTAAGAATCATAACTTCTATGGGCTAACGGTGTAAAAACGTCCAACCCTGTAAATACATAGAAATTAAATCCATTATAATATTTGAATAATTAGCATTAACTTATTCTACCACTCTCACTACATAAGGCATATCCTTATTTCTACAAAGTTTCCCGTTCTTGATTGTAGTTTTTGTTTTTAGCTAGCCAAAGAAACGTGAGTACTTAACTTAACCTCTATATAAATATTACAGTTAAAAATAGAATATTGATGAATTAGATTAGAATAGTTTCCATTAATATTGAATAGATTGATATAGAAGTTGAATGGAGAATGGGACCGATATACCAATAAATCTGTTAGACATTTAATCCAAACTTGATGAATAAATGTAGTTAATTTACAGCACCCCCAGATTTGCAAAGTGACAATAACATAACATAGACACACATACTTACATTGGGACAAGAATAGCTATGGTATTAATCACATAAGCTTTTACAAAAAATAAAATAAAATGAAATGAATTGAAAGAAAGAAAGAAAAATTGTAGCAGCAAACATTTCTCAGAAAGGTATCCTCTGTCAGCTTGATACATGTTAGAGAGAAAGAGAGAGACTTGAACTTACAACACAGAGAAGAGAGCTTTTAAGTGCCCTCCATTGACAAGATCTCGAGTTCAGCCCACCAGAGTGGAGAAAGTCTTGGGACGGCTTGGTCGGGCGATATTTTAAGCGCATCCCTCAGCTTGAGAGTTACATCCTTCATTGTTGGTCTTAGACTTGCATCTGATTGAGTGCATTCATGGATCACATCAAATATCACACTCAGTTCTTCATATTTGAACGATTGCAGCGTCGGATCAACAATAGAGCGATCACTTGTCTTCTCACGCAAGTACTTAGCAGCCTGCCAAGTTCATGGAGAATCATTCTTTGTTAAACAATGTGGCTGCACTTATTTCATTTCCTCTTTTATTTTTCAAGATTTTGTGAAAGAGACCTTATTGGTATTGTTTTCTATTTTAACAATTTTATGAAGGATAACACTAAACTCTAATTCTTTTTTACTATTTTCTTTACAAAATTCTGAACCAAGAAATACTAAAAATAAAAAGAGAGGCCAAACATGTACCCAGTCTGCAAGGACAGTAAGGTTGCCATGGTCCTGGTATGGTAGTTTCCCAGTAATGATTTCAAGCAATAAAACTCCAAATCTATAGACATCGTTTTCAGGACAGCACTCAGGCGGCAACTCATATTGCTTTGATTCACCTTCAGTTGTTTTGGTTGGCGATACTACATTCTTGCAAAAAACTACCTCTGCAATCTGAGAGATTGAAAGAAAGGAGATAAGTTAATTTGCAACAATGTAACAAAAGCAAACAAAAGGAGTTCGAGATGTGAATACCTTAGCTGCAAAGTCATCAGTTAATAAAATAGCATCTGAACTCAGCTCGGAATGAGCTATCGGTGGATTGAGATCATGGTGCATGTACTGAAGACAATAAGCAGTGCCCATAATAACCCTCATCCTTGCACTCCAATCAAGGTGTTCAACTTCAGGAACTGAAATGAACAAGCATTAGATTGATTCAGATTTGCCATGTGCAAAATAGTAACTAAGGAAAAAAAGTATTACCATTCAGGTGATCATATAGGGTTCCACTTGGAGCAAACTCAAACACCATCATCCTTGTGAAGGGTTGTTCTTCATCACAGTAACCAATTAGATTGGTGAAGTTCTTGTGGTTAATACGGGACAAAATATCAAGCTGAAGCATATAACAAACAAAAATTAGAAGCAGGTCAGGTTTGAGAATTGAGAGTCCCCTTGATTGAACAACTTGGGATCTTAATTCAAATATCTTTATCTCTTTTAAACCTTTTTCCGATATGCCATCTCCATGCTCTTTGTCCAATGTGCTGGAGAAGTAATAGTAGTAGAAGCAACAGCAATCTCAACGCCACTGGACAGAGTTCCTTTGTATATGGTGCACGAACCTAAATCATAAATGATATTGCTGAAATCTTCACAAGCTGTCTCCAGCTCCGCTCGGTTCAATTTTGGGACCCCTGCATTTCATATGGAGACATCAACCAATATCACCATTTTAAATAAGATTATAAACACAAATATCCCATTTTAAATTTTTCAACAAAATTTTTAAACGTAATTGTTCATTTAAATCATATATAAGATGTGGTTTTTATTTGTCTCATGGGATTGCTACCTGTTACAAATGCTTTCTGCAACTGTCCACTTATTCCTGTCCTCCAGGGCTTTATTACTTTTACAGCTCGTTTTCTCCAAATCCAAAGAAGGACCAAAATAAAAATGACCAAGATAAGAACACATATAACAATAACAACAATCTTCCACGGGCTTGAACCATTTTCATTTGAAGGACTATCTTTTGGAGGAGAATTAGAACTTGAAGGTGGTGAGTTGGGTGAATCAGTTTGTTTGGAAACTGGTACAGCTGGGAAAGATCCACTACTCAGGGTAGTTGGAACGGAACTAATCGGTACAGGCGCCCCGGCAAAAGGTGCAGCGGCAAGGTTACTGCTGGACTCATCAAGCAACCGTCGGCGTGCAGTATTGACTAGATTTGATGTACTTGGAGCAATCTCTATCCCATCAGAACCTACAAGATGCAAGCCATATTTTGAATTCAAATTAAAAGTGATTTTTCATTTTTCACAGGCTACAAATCAATCAATGTTCTATACTCACCAGGCAAATTGACACAGTTATTCTCTCTGATTCCATGAGAGGAAGCCTTCTCTGTCTTGAACCTTAAAATCAGAGTAGACAAAACAATGATATCCAACATTCGAGTGAAACATGGAAGGAAAGCATGAAATGGACAAATTAAGACCACTAGACCAAGGAGAAATATGAACCGCTTACCATTGTGCCAACTTTCTATTTCTGAGGTGAGGTGAAGTTTTCAGAGATGAATAATGCTCAACGACTTCAATTGTATTGCCACAAGCCAACCTATGTGAAAACAATATTTCATTTAAAAGTATACCCAGAAATCTACTAAAACGCTAGCATTTTTTTTTCCGTTTAGTGAGGTTGGTTATATAGAGCAAATAACATCATAGTATCCTATTATAAACATGTCTATGTACAACTATTTAAATCTAATAAAACTGCAATAACTCCAGCTTATTTAGATCTCCAGGTTCTTTGGGAATGGTGCAGAAAAATTCTTCTTGCATAACAAATTATTCCAACGGCACAAAGGGTGCACATTCTGATTTAGAAATACAATGAAATATAGAACTTGCCAGGAGCATGCATAAACTTTGAAGTGGAATAATAACATTTTTTACGCATATCATGACTACTAAGACAATTTAAGAAAGATTCTATATGACAAATACCGAGCTATAAGAATTTTTTTATTATTACAATATAAAAGATAAAATTCAATCAGAGCTTTCACAGCTTCAAGAGGAATGCTGATAGGGATAGTTTCCCAAGCTCAGGGGCCAACGCCCCTGCCAAAGATAGTCCATTCAGCTCCCTACAAGAAATAACACTAAGGCATAAAATCCAAAAAGCATGCCATGTTCAGCACTGCATTCATATCTATCAAACTAGCAGCTTTCTCAAAACAAGTGACTCTCACTGAAAAAAGCTATAAAGAGGGCAACACCATGGAACTTACAGCATGTTCACTTTACCATCAACACAATGGGCACCTGACCACTTGCAGGCAGCATAATCATTTGAATTCCAATTTGCTAGAGCGCCGTAAGGATCAGTCAGCCGAAATTTCAGTAGAGCCAATCCTGCTTCTATCCATTCAAATGCATCATGAAGAAATCATGCAATAGACACAAGAAAAGGAATATGTAAATGGGGTTGTGGGTGGAACCGTGGAAGTAAAGCAAGAGGGAAATCCATGAAAATCACCTTCATCATTCAGAGAGCAAGACTGCTGAATTCCACATGCAGAAATCAATAGAATGTAACTCCAAAGGCATAACCCAAAGGGGCCCCATTTACTTTCCATGTCTTTGTGAGGCCAATGCCACACTGGTAGACTTTGAGACCAAGTCAATATCTCTTTATAGCCAGGAAGCTATATGATACATGCATAGCATATGTACAAAAATTTCCAGGTTTTTTCAGTAACAAAAAACCCTTCAACCTCCTATCCAGCAGAAATTCACTAACTAGGCAAAACGCATGTATAATTACAAAAGGAATGCAAAATTAATAGCAGGTCTGGGGTCTGAAGATCACGTCAGGGTCCCTCATTTTCTGTATTTTATCTTTTCCTTACAACCTTGTGCCCAGCAAGTACATAACCGAGCTCAATATCCCTCTCTCAGAATGATTCCCAGCAATGTATGGGGGAGCTGAAAGAAATGACACCAACATCAACCAAATGATTTCATTTCCTTTTCACAGAACATAATAATGAAAATGCTGACAATCACCAACCAAAGACATAACAATGAAGAAACAAGGAATAACCCCATTGGCAAGCAAGCTCAATGCTTTTTTCCTTTTTCCCTTTTTCAAAAAAGAAACCAAAAAAAAAAAAAGGCAAAAGGGAGCATTGAATTACCATGCAAAAGGGAGAAAGGAATCTAACCAATCGACAATGCAGGATGCAACGCAAGTAGGTAGAGATCAAATTTCAGGAAGAAGGAAAAAGGGGGCAGCAGAAGAAGAAGAAGAAGAAAAAAAAAACAATCTTTTGAATGCAAAGATTGATTTTTTTTTTCTTTTTTCTCCGGAGGAAAAATAGAACTGAACCCCTTAATGTTCCCTTGTAATGGTGCCCTTTGCAGGATGATCTCAGAGGAAGCTCTCTTCGACCATGTCCGTCAGGGCAGAGGCGCGTTCTTTCTTTCTCTCTGTGTCTCTCTTTCTCACACACACAATCTTGTTTTTCTCGATCTCTCATGCAACGTCGTTTGTTGTCTTCTTTTGTCATATTTTTCTCTCTCATCACCGCTGCCAGCCACAATTCCCATCTCATTATTTTCTTTTACTTTTATTATAAAACTAATTAATTCATTTTCTTTCTTTCTTTTTTGGGATGGAATTAATTAATCAATTACTTTTCTAAAAGAGAAAATTGGTTATTTGGGCCACCACATCCAACTCACTCACGCGTTTTAAATATACAAGATAATGATAAATTGATTTTGTTTTTATTGAAATATATTACATAAGCATATATATATATATATATATATATATAAGCATAATTCACAAAATTCACTTCATCATGTGGAATGAATTGATGATTGGAAAATTTTATCATAAAAAAATCTTAACTGATACTATATTTAATTTATGAACACCAAAAATAATATTTAATTTGCAAAATTTATAATTTCCCTATATTTCTTTTTTGGGTCTTGCCCTTGAAGTGTTTGAAGTACACTTCAGTATCTCAGTCCAAAGTGTCAATGACCAAATAGTTTGTGCATTAGGTTTTTTAAACAAATTCAAAAGTTCGAATCTTTTATATTATGTATATAATAATTTATTGGTCAATAAAATTTTAATTTTTGACAAATTAATTTTTAATTTCTTTAATTTAAAAATACATTAGAAAACCAAACAAATGGTTCAGTCCAAAAAAACTTATAATGGACTTTTAGGTAGCATTAATGAAAAGTAATTAGTTATGGGTCGCTTGCTTTTTTGGTCATTGGATCAAAGAGGAAGCAAAGCGTATGCGTAGCCCTTTTTTGTTTTGCGCCCCGGTGGTTTAAGAAAAATGCTACTTGTGGTTTAAAATAAGATTGAAGATAGATTGGATAATATCTATATATTCGTAATAATTATTCGTATCTGATCTGAATTTTATGGATATTATCTAATTTGCAAAATTATTGGATCACATCAGATTCGATCTGGACTATAGTAAAATTAGATTGCCAATTTAGCAGTGATTTTTGTGATAGATCCGCACACCTCATATAAATAGTATAATTTATGATATATTGTTTTTAATTTTTTATGTTGTATTTCAAATTTGAATAATTAAATTTAGATTTTGTGTTATTATTTTTTTTATTATTCAAGAGAATTTTATTGATAATATTTTAGAAGTAAATAGACATAAATAGGTAAAAAAAAAAAATTTTAGACATTTTTTATAAAAATAGTCAAACAGGGGGCTTAAAATAGTTTTTTTTTTAATTATACAGATATATTCGATATTAGATCTGATCCAACCTTAAAAAATATGAATATTGTATTTAATCCAATAAGTGTAATGCAAATCAAATAGAATTATAGGTTATACGATTTGATCTGATCAGTGTGTAGTCCTAATTTAAAATGATAATCAAGTAAAAACAAAAAAAAAATCACTTATGATTGTGCCTTCTAACTAGTGTTAGAACTTGAGATATTTGCTACCAATGAAATTTATACTCTAAAAAGGATTATCAGAATTTTTTATTTTTAGTTATTATTTAATTATTAATTTAATTTTTTTAGTTTAACTTTTTTAATTTAATAATTTAATAATATATTTTATTTCATATATTTAAACATTAATAACTAACTAATGACTAAAAATACCAAATTTTAATAGTTTTTTAACATTTCTCGAAATGAAATTCTAATAAATAAAATATTTACTCTATCACAAGTATACATCTAAAGAGGAAGAGAATTTTAAACTAATCCTTTATGACTATGATTATGATTATGATGAGTATTTCCTCGCTCATTATTATACACAACCGTATGGCGTATATCAATAATTATTACATTCTACAAAAAAATAAAAGAATGGACAAAAAAGGGAAAACAATAATACTATACCTTAGCACATGGATTATGGATATAAAAGTACTTATTATTGTGATGCTTGTTATCAGACATGATTCTCCTTTATGGGTGAATAAAAAATGCTTAATATGTTTGTAGTATTTTATAGGTGTTGATCGCTGATATATGTCAGTATCTAGTTTGGATGTACGTCTTCATCCATGAAATATTAAAAATGATGCCTAATTCTTTTAAAGATTCTTATGCTATTCAATACATTGTGAAATGTCAACTATCACTAATAATATATATATGTCAAGACAAAATCAACCTACTATTATTAAACTTTTTTAATGACTAGCCAGCAGTGTTCTTAATTAGTTAGGGAAATTTTTATATTTTCTCCATCCCCACAGCATATGTAGCTTAGTACAATTAATATTCATTACTTAAATTTTTAACAAAAATAGAAGAATTCATTTCTCTATTATTCTCGATAAGAATTATCTAACAACAATTTAATTATAATAATTTCTTATTAATCCCCGGCAAAAGACAGTGGTACTGGTATAGACCTTTGCTTGTTTTACACTTAATAATGTTTGCAAAACTCTAAGTGTGTGTTTATTAGTCTAAGTATTTTCTATTTTTATTTTTTATGAAAAAAAAAACCAAAAAAAAACGTGTTTTTTCATACTTTTGAAAACAATTTTAGAAAATATAAACATATAAGGAAATAACTAATTTTCAACCAATTTCAATTAACTTCAATCCTAAAACCCTGAGTCTTTTAACCAATTCAGTTGATTGTTCTTCTCGTAGTTTAACATTTTACAAATGACAAACCAAACGTTTTTCTTAGAAATATGAAAATTAAAAATAAAATCAGAAAATAGTGTTTTACACCAAACAAACCCTAATAGTTTAACTGATAGAATATCTGTCATCACATTCACACATACACACAGTCATGCACATACAAATGTATATTATCTCAAAACCCTGATTCATTTGTCCTTTTGGGACTAATAATTTAATTAAACAACTCAATGCAAACAGTAAAAACCTTTTCGAGATGGCATGTAGTGGAAATGATCAGCACATTTTGTGGGAAAGGCACCTAGTTTTTTTCTATCTGTTAGGGATCTGACCTACGAATTTTATATTCGGAATGGTCTTCAAATTCGGTTATTCGTGTTTGACCCGATTTATTTTTTTAGAAGGTTCGAAACTAACCTACTAGAACTTCTAACCAAATTCAAATTTCTTTTTTATCTTAATCAAATAAGATAATTACCATCATCTATATAAAGGAGAGTCCCAAACTCTCTCAGATACACTTTCGCTCCTACTTTCTACCTTAACAAAATATTTAATAATAAAAAAATTAATTAAAAAAAATAAAAATTTATTTTATTTAATATTTATTAATTATTATTAAAATTAATAAATAATAAATAAAATAAATTTAAATTATATTTCTTTTTTTTTCCTAATATTACCGCTACCTTAATTTCTCACCCATTTATACACCCGGATTCCCAGTATCATCACGTGCTAAATTCAATCTAATTCATATATAAATAATAATAGGTGGATTTTATGGTGCCTTTCATTGTGGTGCCTAAATTACCTAACTTACTTTTATAAGTAAAAAATAAAATATATAAAGTAAAACTAAAATATTTAAAAGTTTATTAAATATTATTTTTTTACCTTTTTTAGTAAGTTAGACATCATGACTTAAGCACCATAGCATTCACCATAATAATAACCGAGATAAACACGCATAATAAGTTGGTATCGAATTAGTTAAGTGATAAATAAACTTGTCTCGAGCCTTATACAAAGAAAAAAAAAAGGGAAAAGTCTTTAAACAAAACAACTACGGTTTATTAAACTAATAATAACTTAGTCAAATTATTCTAACAAATTAATAAGGTATGTCTCGTTAATAATTAAAGAGAAAAAATTATTAATTAGTACAATGCAAGTTAGCAAAATAAAAAATGAAAAGTAAATTATTCTTAGATGATTCAATGCGAGTCCTACACAAAATAAGATTATTGACTAAAAAAATGCTTAATTTCTCAATTTCGTACAACTAATTACTCTTTATTAGCTAGTAGTCAGTACAGATAAAGCAGAATATATATAGTAGTATTTGTTGTGATGATGATGGTTTCTTTTTAGTATTTTGCAATTTTGTTGTTCTTTTGAAAAAATAAACAAAGACAAACAAATTAAAAACTGGAGTAGAAAATCAGAAATGGAAAATATCATGGCATTGATAAGGACATAAGTGAGTTAAAAGCACATATGGTTAAGAGGGATTCAAAAAATTAGAAGAGTTGGATATAGCATCAATTAAAAGTCAATAAAGTTGATGTAAACTTCAACTTCCTCCCTCCCCTCCCCCTTCCGATCACTCCCAAGCTTAATTTCCTTTAGAAGAAAAAGCTTAATTGTCAAACATTTTCTTGGTAATAAATCCTCCCTAGTTATTACCTCATTTCATTCTCTTGCAAAATATTATTGATAACGTTAAAAAATGTTACTTGCCCTTTAAAATTTAATTTTTAGTTAACTTTTAAATTTAGTAATATATTATTTTAATTATTAATTAATTATGTCTTCTATTTTTAAGGATTCGTTATTATTTAATTAATTTATATACCTATATATTTTTATATAATCGATCGTTCAAAAAATTAAGAAAGTTACTTATTTTTTATTTTTTCTTTTTTCTAATACGCCATCGTTACATTATACTTACGAGTTTTTCTCAAATTTTTTTTCTTTCAATACATCCAAATAACAATAATGTCCGTTAATTATTTCATCAACATATTCAAAACTCATATCCATGTGATTTGTTTACAATTCAAAATTTATAAGATTACATAACCAAAATCACAAGATTGCACACTAAATAATTGATAAGTAACAAAAATTATCAATAAAAATGAACAAATTCTCAACACTTGCAAGAAAAATACTACTCTCATATCTAATTTTTGAAAAATTAGAAATGGCACAGTAAAAACATCCAAAAACATATCAAAAATACAAACACATCTAATATTAACATGAATAACATGAACACATCCAAAATTAGATCATTATACATCTAAATTACACTAATATTCCAAATCTGAAATCAACAAAATAGTGAAAATTAGAGTTTAGCACATCTAAATTACATTCATATTACAAAACGCCCCAATATAATCATATATAGTTGTGCAAGTAGAATTACCTTAGACGGAGAAGGATCGTGATTGTGGAGGAGACCCAGGACAAAAGAGGCGCGCGGGGGAGCTGTGGGTTGCCGACGGAGCTGCCCACGCATTACCGATGGAGAAGTTCTTTGCAGGGGGAGGTGCGTAGCGCGGGAGAAGACTAACACAGCAAGAAGGGAAGGCGCTGTAGCTCTGAGTTTTTAGTTTTTATGAAGGAAAAGTTTTCTTTAGTTACCACAGAAAAAAGGTAACTAATTAAAATCTGTGTTTAAAGGAATATTTAGGGTTTTATTTAGGATTTGTTAGTCTTAAAAAAATTTAAATTTAAAATTTAACATTTTAATTTGGTTATTATGTTTTTTTAGATTTGTTTTTAAATTAAAAAAAGACGGTAAATTTATTTAGATATGTTTATTTTAGTTTTTTTAAACTAATGTTAAAAAAGGTTGAATAAAGGACAATATTTAAAAGATATCTAGTTGCACTGTGTTATTAATACAACTTATTTTATCAGTGTAACTAGATATCTTTTAAATATTGTCCTTTATTTAGCCTATTTTTAATACCAGTCTTGCTACACATCTAAGTTTTTTTGGCTGTGTTTATTTACAGAGATAGAACACTGAAACAGGGACATTGAGACACAAAATTGTGTTTGACAGAAGAGACATGGACAGAGACAATATATCCAAATAGACTGAATTAGTGTATTTTGTGTCCATCCTGATAGGAACGACACGGAGACACTAACAAATAGAAAACATATCCTCCATAAAAACTAAAAACCCAGAGCTGCAGTGCCTCCCCTCCTCGCAGCGTTCGTCTTCTCCTGCTCTATGCACCTCCCCCCGCAACGAGCTCCACCTCTCCACGCGAAGAACTTCTCCATCTGCGATGCGCACGCAGCTCCATCGTCAACTTGCAGCTCCCCGGCGCACCTCCTCCGTCAATGCGTGCCTCCTCCGTCGTGGGTCGTCTCTTCCACCGTCGCGACCCTTCTCCATCTAAAGTAATTTTACTTGCACAACTATGTATGATTGGGGGTTTTGTAATATGAATGTAATTTGAATGTGTTAAACCCTAATTTTTACTACTCTGTTAATTTCGGGTTTGGAATATTAGTGTAGTTTAGATGTGTAATGATCTAATTATGGATGTGTCTATGTTATTTATGTTAATATTGGATGTGTCTGTGTTTCTATCATGTTTTTTTTATTTTTCAAAAATTAGACGAGAGTATTATTGTTCTTGTAAGTGTTAAGGATTTGTTCGTTTTTATTAGTGATTTTTTTGCCTATCAATTATTTGGTGTACAATAATTTTGTGATTTTGCCATTTTGGTTGTGTAATTTTATAATTTTAAATATGTAATCTTATAAATTTAGAATTGTAAACAAATCACATAGATATGAATTTCGAATGTGTTGATAAAATAATCAATAGGTATTATTATCATTTTAGATGTGTTGAGAAAAAAAGAGTTAAAAAAGACTCGAACATATGGTGTGATAGTAGTGCATTACAAGAGAAAGAAAATAAAAAATAAGTAATTTTTTTATTTTTTTAACCATTGATATCATAAAAATGGATATTTAAATTAATTAAATAATAACGAATCCTAAAAAATAAGAGACATAATTAATTAAAGAATTAAAATAATACATTATTAAATTTAAATATTTACCAAAAATTAAATTTTAAAGGAGACATAACATTTTTCGTAATAATATACTAGGTTTATTTTAGATTATTCTTATTGTTTTGCTTAAAGACTTTCTCACCTAGCTATAAAATTATGTGAGCAGTGATATAAGTACAACCAAGATCGATATTCAAATCATATATATAATTAACAATCATCATGCATGCACTTGGATTAATCAGTAAATTTTATAATGAATTGACAAATGTCCGTGTAAACTGAGTTATTTATTTTATTTCCACCATTGACTCCATTCTATAGGATCCTAAAATGTACTTATCTTCATTTGTGCACGTATGTTTCCTACCAAAATGGACTATTTTCATATTCACGGCAACAATTATTAACACCATATTGTCCAATAATATATATGGTGCAATATTCTACAAACAATGCTAAGAATCAGACGTCATCACAGCAGTTACACATACACACGCCGTAAATAGGAAAGAAGGCTGTGGAAAGTGGAAACCTATGGTATTAAAATTAAGAAATAAAACCATTTAAGAATGAATAATAACTTATTATTATATATAATAGTGGTGATGACGATTAAGAAATTGATATCATCACAAAGACAGAAGAAAAACGTAGTGTTTGAATGAGAAGGAACAAAGAAAGTCTTGGTTTTAGGTGAGATGAAATTAAAAGGTCGATGAAGGAACGGGTCCACATAATACTACAGAGGCTCTCATATATTAAGATTATTATTATAGCATATAGAGCTAGGTGAATTAATTTGACTAAATACATATATGAATGTATGACAATAACAAATTAAATTAAATTAAATTAAATTAAAGGGAGATGAAGTGTGTAGCTAGCACACAGGTCAAATAATTAAGATATTTAAGATAATCACGAGCAATCTAGCAAAGCTAGGTAGATATATAGCTAAAGAGGGACAGGGATAATTAGAAAGAAAGAGTGTATAGATTTTTTTTTACAACTGTCAGAAAAGTGGTAGGAATTGTCACATGATTTGCAATATAGTACAAAAAGAGGGACCAGCAACATCTGTATCCATTATGCATGTTTATTACAATTTAAGGATAATAACAAGTAGTCTGTCAGAATATTATTGTTCATTTAAATTTAAATTTGAATTAATTTTTTTTATATATATAAAGTTGTATATTATCTTAAACTTATGACGCCAATTCTGCTGCTGAATGATACACCAAAAAGGCATAAAAAACAACCAGGAGGTATCAAGTCATATATCCTCTCTTTCTCTTTCTCTTTCTCTCTCTCCATCCATATCAAAGAAACACAACATGGATCTTTAATTTCCCAAGAGAGATCAGAGAATATGTGATATATGTTTGATCGGTGAAGTTGCACATATGATCCCAAGTGTTGGAAGAGAAAAAATAGAGGCACAACATCCATTATAATAAATGGTTAGTATATTTTTCTTAACTTGTACAAGATCAACAGTCATAAGTTCATATACATAATTATTCTTTTAATTTGTTTTCATGGTTTTCTTGTTCCCACCCACCTTCCTTTTTTGTGAAGTACTAATCATGAGTTGATAATATTACTCCGAGATTTCTCTTCAACTTGATTGTTTGTGTATGTATTTCTCTAATCATCATCAATTCGTAAATATACTTGTTCCTGAGAAAAATTTTAGTCACCACTGGATTTTCCCCTCACAAGTGCCCTATTATATTAGAGCATGATGCATATGCTAATCTTTTCTTCATGATATGATGCATCTTTTTGCTGATATCTCCAGAGAGGGATCGGAATGACCTAAACCAATAAGATTATACTGTGTTCAAACTTCAAACACATGTTTTTTTTTTTTTATTATTACTATTATATTCCTACTCTTACTTTGATAACTTCATATGTGCTCAGTCAATAATTCCTTACCTTTCCCTTTATGCTCATATTTTGATTGCTAGGTAGATATAGGTCATTAATTTTTTACTTTAACGCCGAAATTCCTCAATTTTTTTGACAGCGCTCTTCAAGCTAAGGTATATTAAAGATCAGATAGAGAAGTAGGCAGCTTAATTTCTTTATTCATCAATATTATTACTCTAAATTAAACTACTTTTGACCTACTACTACCGTAACATACATACAAGGATATTAAATTAAAATCAATGTTTTCCACCATATAAATTAGTTTACCATGGCCTCGGCTAATTGCTTCAGTGGATATAGGTTTTAAAGGCTAGCTAGTAATTAATTACTACTGTATATATAGATAGAGAGTGGTCTCTACTACAGCCTGTATGTTCTTGTTCAATTATTTGTTATTAGTTGTGTGTATATTTAAATGTTTGCATCCTTGTTTGGTTTTCAGAGGTAATTTGTAAAGGAGGAATTGTAGCATTTATATTGAGCGGCATAAAATAAATAAATAAATATGTCAGAGGGATTTGAGATTCATCAAGAGAATAATGAAGGAAGTGGTGGCGGCAAGAGTAGTAATGATAATGAGGGTGAGGAAAATTCATTTGACTTGAATGAAGGAGCGGCTATGATGAGTGATGATGAGGAATTGGAAGAAGAGAATAATAATGAAGAAGAAGGGAATTCAACAAACCCAAGTAGCAGCAGCACAGCATCAAGAGAAGGGAAGAGAGGGAGTGGTGTGAGACAATATGTGAGATCAAAGATGCCAAGGCTTCGTTGGACTCCTGATCTTCATCTCTCCTTTGTCCATGCTGTTCAGAGGCTTGGAGGTCAAGAAAGTAATAAGTCAAGTTTTGCCCTAATTAATTATTAATTAACATATAATATAAATGTATGTTATAATTGCTAGCTATATTGAATTGCTGCAGGAGCAACACCTAAATTGGTGCTTCAACTAATGAATGTCAGAGGCCTAAGCATTGCTCATGTCAAGAGTCACTTGCAGGTACCTATTGGATGTATTTATACTACTACGTATATATGTATGTAATTGAGTAATAATTTCATGGTTACTTTTCAATTTTCATTTCAGATGTATCGAAGCAAGAAACTTGATGACTCTGGCCAAGGTGAGGAACTGAGGACTATTCTATTTTTGATCTTCTGATATAACTGCGATTATAGTATTTTAAAAAATATTATTAAAATTAAAGTAATATTTTTTTATTATTAAATAATATTTTTTAAAAAATAATATTTAAAATAAATATTTTTAAAATTTAAAAAATATATATAATTTTAATTTTAATAACATTTATATAGTTATCATAACCACCCAAACAATAGTCATAATTTATCTTTTATTTTATATTTTGAGAGCCTTAGCTTGTTATATGATATTCATATAAATATTGGTATACTGACTTCGGTCAATGCTGTGTACTTCCAATAGAAACAATGCCTCTTTCAATTTTCTCTATCCAATCAAATTAATTATTTTGTTTATATACGTTTTCTTGAGAACGTAATTATATTGGTATATATAGTTAATAAACATTTTAATTTTTTTCTGGGTATATAATAATAATAATAATAATAATAATAATAATAATAATAATAATTTGGTTTCAGACAAAGCTGATCAATACAACAAAATAATTAATAATAGTCTATCTAAGCTGAATAAAGCTCCTGCATGTAAGATGCATTCATTCTATGCATAAAGTCCACATTTTTCAACAGTTAGATTAGAGTAGGTAGTAGAGAGGTTACCAATAATTTAACGTGTTATATATTAGAAATATACGAGCATATTTAAGGAAGTGATTCATATACCATTTTAATAAATGCTTGAAAATATTTTTCCTTTTAACGAAAAATGATTAGAAAAATATATGAATATTATAGTAAAGGGTTGCTAGGGTTAGGGTTACTGAGTTGCTTAAGTGAATGGAAAATGTTGCAGTAGTAAGAAGTGAAAGACAGAGAAGCAAGCATGAAGTAGGTGGTGTGGCGTATGAGACGATGATGAAGAGGAGTAGTCCTCATCAACATTTCAAGATGGGAAACGGTGGAATTTTTCTTACTACTAACTACACCACCACCACTACTCCATTCTCCTCCCTCCCACATTCTTCAAAGCCCACAAACCACCACCTATGGCACTTGAATCATCAAATACCTTCTATTAGAAGACCAATAACACCACCGTTGCAAACTCAACTAGCCACCAGAATTACTCCCATGAGACCAAGCCGATTTCTTGAAGAGAAAAAGTGGCCTCCTTTTCATCACTGGAAATTCAAAAGGCTTCCTAATACCAACAACATTACACTACCCTCATCACATTCCTCTCCATTTGCCACCACTTCTGACTTCATCACCTTTGGAGACAACAGCACCACAACAATCAGAGACTATCTATCAAACTCCAATACTTTCAAGGTACCATTATTATTTCCTGATTTCTATGAATATGTTTTCTGTGAAAATTCAGGTGCAGTCGACTTCACGTGAAGTTGATATTTGAAGTTGATATTTGAGAGCCGTCAAATGATTTGAATAATTTGACTAAATTTGCATCTAACGGCTCTCAGATATCAACTTTACTTAAAGTCTGACTTCACTTGAGTTTTTATCTATGTTTTTTCTTTGTCATTTATTTAATTTAATTTATGCAAAAACGTACGTGCAGTTGAATCATCAAGACAAGCAGTTGCAGCACAAAGAGAAGCAATGGGTTCCAGATTTGCAACTGGGTTTGAGTCATCACAAAGATGGAGACAACAATGATGGCACAGGAACCCCAGAAATTAGCACTAAACTTTCACTTTCATAGAGTTTAATTAACTTAGCTCTGTCAATAACGGAAATACCATATAATTAACCTACTTAATATCATACACTCTCAGATGATATAACTAACTAATAATTAAACATATATTAAAACCTTTTCCCACAAAAAAAAAAAAAAAAAAAAACACAATGCAGGCCGTCGCTACAGTAGTGAGCTTACATTATTATAGGAACATTATTTTTTCTCCCCTTAAATAGGATTTGACTGAAACATGTCATGATGACGTATGAGTTCCGTGTGAGACATTATTTTTGTGGTGCAAGTATTTGGTTTGATCAAACACAAAATATAATTAATAGAGAAGGAAAGTAACTGGAAGCCTAGAATATATAGTAATAAGCTACATATGCCGGTATATCTATCATTTCTTTGCTGTGTGTAAGTCAAAATTGTACGGGCTTAATTAGTACGTAGCAATAAATTAGAAATTAATTAAGGCCCGGTTTTGTAATAGGGATATGGATTACTTTTCTATTACTTGTGTATGTATTATTGTGTCTTCACTCTTCATTGGTTTCTTGAATATGGTGTGCCTGAATGTGAGCAGATTGTTCCCACCACATGTCTATGATATATCAATTCCACATACAAGTCTCTTAAAAAAAAAAAAAAGACAAATCGGAATTGTATATAAATTTATATTCTAAGCAAAATATATGTCGTAAATAAGAAATAAATTTTAATAAAAAAACCTTAATAATTATTATAAAAATTCATTACAATATTGAAATATTTAACATGGACAATACTTTTTTTATATATAATAATGACTATTATTAGTCATAGTAAATATTGATGAAACAGGTAATCAGTGTCTTTATTTTTACTCTAACTAAATTTTATTATTTAACTTCCTCATACACAACTGAACTACTGAAGTGTGAATTTTATTTTTTATCTTTTCACATTGTTATATAAGTAGAGAAGTTTCATGTATAATTGTACAAAATTAAAGAAGAGACTGAGAGGAAATTATAATAAGAATAAAGTGAGAAAATTAATAATGAATAATAATTTAATCAAGGGGGTCACATGAATTAAGCTTAATTAAATGGTGAAAAGTAATTTTACATGTAATTATATTGTGTATATGAGACAGTTTAACAGCGAATTATTATAAGTACAAGGAACAGCAATCAATACTGTCAATTTAAATACACCCAGAAATTCAAAGAAGCACATAATAGAAGTGCAGGAACTTCAGCTTATGATATGTTGAATCCACTTTAAAGAAGCAAATGTCCGAAAGGGATACATTATACATATGATTCCTATTTATACAAACGCTGACTGAACATCAATGTCAAATAATTAAACGGTGTTATAACATAACATGATATGATTATGATTAAGATTTTGATTGCTGAGATTTGTATAGAGTTAGCTCCTGCATACAAAACCAAAATATAGTTAAGACTAAAGTAAAGTTCTTAAGGGATCTAAGGAAAGATTTATTAATTAATTGTTACCTGAGAACAGTATGCATGACCATCATGCAAATTCCAAGTTTTCACCATTGTTTCCCACCTTGATGATGCATTCAAACTTTCTCTTTTAGCAAGGAACGTATTCTCACGATTTGAATGTGGGAATCCTGAATTCTTCATATAAACTAATGGCAGGGCACGGCTAAGCCAAGAGTCAGAAGGTGATTTTGGCAATAATGGTGCCGGAACAAATTGATGAGGATGATCAACTGCTACAATTTGCTTATTGCTGTTGTTGTTATTGATCTTTGTTTCTTTTTCAAATGAAGTTTGCACAAGTTGCAAGGACATGGAGTCTTGTTCTTGATTCTCCTTTGAAGGAAGTAAAATAGTTTGTGTATCAAACATAGTGATAGTGTCTTCTTTTCTCTGCGTTGTATCCACAGAACATGAAACTGATGTTGATAATGTTGTAGCAGTTGCATGTCTGGGAAAGAGAGGTTGAGGTTTGCTTTGGAAACTAGTTGTGGAACGGTGAAAGAGCCTACCACTACCACCTAGTTGCTTCATTTCAGGTGAGTAAGTAAACCTCTCTGATTGACTTCTCCATTTTCTGCTTAACTCATGCTTGTGTGGTGATGAAGCTGCACACCTTGATTTGCTCTTGTGAATAGCATCCCAAGCCTGCAGGAACAAAACATTCATAAATTGCGAAAAGTGCTTATTCATAAACATTCATGTTATGGTTATGGACATGGTTCTCAGTTCTCACCTTCTTGATTGGTTTTCCTTTTCCATACTCATATGCACAAGACATGTTAAACTCATCCCTCATTTTCATCCCAGGCACTGTATTTAACAAGCAAAAGGAACTTGTCACACATAATCTGGGAAACAATCCACAGCCTTTAGCAGAAACACTTGTAGAGTCATCATAACCATAATCATCATCATCATCTTCATCTTGACATTGGCCAGTATATGGCACAAAATCAGTGATGTGTTTGTTAACAATGGACTTTCTTTCCTCGCGAACCAATCTGAGAACATCTCTGGGTTGCTCTGCCACTACAGATTGTTGCTTTCTTGATGAAGCATATTGAGGAGGCTGGACAGTCATGGCCTTTGCCGCGGGTAAAAACCGGTTCATCATGAAATCCTGTGCTTGTTTATCATCAGCAGCATTGCTTCTGTGCTTGTCTGCATCAAAGTTATCCACTCCACTAACACCACTTGCACTACACTTCATAGAGGCTGATTCTGTACATGACAGTGTCTCAAGTGCATCAGAATAAACATCATCATCTTCTTCTTCTTTTCTTTCTGCAACATTTGTGGATTTTCCAGGGGCAAGACTTGGAGATTCCTTAGAAGGTTGAGGTTGAGATCCATGATTACCCTTTGGTCTTCCAGGGATATGCTCCCAATCGAAAGGCACTGCCACAGGTTCTGTTACCTGATCCAAATAGTATGCAAGAGTGCACCTTTTCTCTAGTACCTTCCTCTTTGCCTCAGTTAAGGACGGTGATGGTGATGAGGCACAAGAGCGTCTCACAGACATAAGAGGAGCATTAATATCCAATTTCCTTTCATTCATCTTGTTCTTCAACTCAAGTTTTCTGTGGCTAAGACTCAAAATCTTTCTATTCAAGCAACAAATTCTGGAGAAAATAAGAATGATGTGAGGTTTCTGATCATTGACTCTTCAGCTTGCATTGCAAAAAGGCCAGATTCTTTTGTTTCAATTAAACATGAATTGAACCTTGATAACAGGGTATTCAATTACTGATAATTGATATGAACTTTCATTTTCGCTGCCATTAAGCTTAAGCAGAGGAAAAGTTAGAAATTTCATAATGCTTTACAGAAAGAATGGAAAGGGAAAGTTGACATTCACGTTACCAATTATATTCAATATCTCTATGGATACGATAACCAAGAAATTTAAGCCTCTGATTATGGAATAAGCCTAGAATATCATTACTCTTTTCTGAATAAACCAAATATACAAATATTTAACATTTGCATAGAGCCATAGACTATAAATACTGAATTTAATTGATACAGCAGGAGCACTCTCATCAATCATCATCATATTCATCATATATATACAGAGTAACAAAACCAAAGAAACAGAAAAATGTCAAAAATCTATATAAATGAATCGGTTAAACACGTGATGGTAATGAAGGAAGGACCAACCTTTTTAATAACAGGATGAAACATGGGACATTGGCAAAGAAACAGGGAAAAAATTCATGTGTAGCTCAGGGCAAATGAAAGAAAGAAGGTTCTAGTATCTGTGTCATGTGAAACAGCACAGGAAGCTTCAGCAAGGGAAGAAGTGTATAAAAGATTAAAAGTCAATGTAAATCAGTGGGAAGTGAACATCACAAGGTGAGAGATTTCAGTCCCATGAGACGTGTATATATATATGATGCAGCAGAATTTGTGTAACGGAATGAGTGAGAGCAAAGAAAAGCAGAGTTAGATAGAGAAAGAAAAAGCAAAGGGATGTTAGTGTTTCTTCTTCTTTTGCTTTCTGTGTTTTTCATATTTACAATGTGTCTGTGACCGGTAGATACACAAAAAACAGTACAATGGACTCTCATTTTGAACTTTCTGAAAGGAAGGAAAAGATGATTCCAACCTACTTTTCTTTTTGGCATTAAATCTATATTTATTAATATGTGTTGGTGATTAGCAGGTCAATTACACATAATTCATATGAAGTAAATGGAATTATAAATGAAAGTTTAATTTTCTTTTCACAAGAATTATAAGTGATATATAAAATTACTATTATTATGAACTTTGACACAGACTAGAATATGCACAAATTTATTATATGGGTTTGGGACAAACAAGGTTCAATAATATGATGATAAAATATTTAAATTATGCTTATTCTAACTTCTAAGTACAAAAACAATTGGAGCCCAGAAAATGACATGTCTTGTAATGCTTTAAGAGGTCTAATAGAACAAAGATACTTATACTTCCAAAGTGGTGAAGATAAAAAACAAAAGACGTTCCTTTCTTACAGTGCATTATGTATGCCAAAAATAAGAAAAATGAACTGCATTTTGCAAAAGCAGCAGATGGACAACAATATGGTAGTGGTATGGTATGTTAATTTCATGCCAAGTTGGTATGAAACTCGTGCGAATAAAATTATAAATATGTCAGTTCTATGTGATTAGTAAATGTCAATAATAAGAGTTTAATCGTTATATATGATGTTGTTGTACTATCATTCGATGAGATCTTCACGTTTGCAAAATTTTGAAGTAAGTAGGTAAGTCAAATACTTGCTATTTACATCTCACACGAAATAAACGTGAGAATATATATAATATATGGATCGGACTAATAATTCACCTGTAGCTTATCCAACCATACAACACATGAAATCATCAATTATTCCTATGGATACTTGATCATCTTGGCCCATTTAACTGCTACTAGTGGGTTAGGACCACGGCCTACTTGATCATCTTGGTCCATTTATCCACACCACAAAAAAAAGATAATCCAAATAATACGTTACGCATGTATCTATGTAATTGTAAGTACTACTATAGTTTTATGTTAGGGGTTAACTATGGTTTTGATCCGTAAAGTTGAGGTTGAAAATCGAAATCGTCCATCATCTAATTTTCGATTTAGAATCGCTCTTAACATTTTTTTTTGTATTAAAATCGTCTTTTTTATTTAAATTTTTAATTTTATTCCTAAACTGCCCCTACTTTAAAAAAATAAAAAATAAAGCTATGCGTTGGGGAGGGGGGAGGAGGGGAAGCGGGGTGGGGGTGGGGCTGGCGGAAGGGGGAGACGGGGTGGGAGTGGCAGAAGGGGGTGGGGAGACAGGGTGACAGAAGGGGGTGGGGGAAGGAGAAAGGGAGAGGGTATTTTTGTTCAAAAAAAATTAAAATGACGATTTTAATACGAAAAAAAAATGTTAAAGACGATTCTAAATTGAAAATTAGATGAGGAATTGTTTCGATTTTTCAGCCTCAATTTTACGGACGAAAACCATACTTACCCTTTTATGTTATGATGCTTTAAGAAATCCTTACATTGGATTCTCCAAACTGCATTTTCTATTTTCAAGTTAAAGGGATGGATATCATCGATTGGGTAGGACTTGACAATTTCTTGCAAATATACATATATTGCACCAAAGTCCAAAATGGGTAAAACTGAAACATGTCTAGATTCTCAAGAGTAATCATAGCACCACTTTCACAAAAACAACAAAGTAAATGGTACATCATGGACATGACTTTGCTTAACCGGCCACTCTTAGATTTGGATTGGGTCACTCGTATTCATACCAGACACCACACGCATCTCCAGTAGAAGTCCACAATAACTCCACATGATGATTTGATTGGAGCAAGCTAAGACAAATATCATCGTAGTGGAACTATTTGTTTTTCACCGTGATGATGTACGTGTAACAAAAGGAACACAAAATTGAATAAACAAGTGTCAATGTCCTTAACATTACATTGCATTAAATAGAGAGCAAATAGAATATGAAAACCTAGCCCATGGTCCCTCCCTTTTATACCTCACGTGATGCCCATTAACATCTACATCTGCACTTATTCAATGAGGCCAATTCTGTGGTCACTTTTATTTAGTATTTGATTTTTGTTTAACTTATTTTTTATAATAATTTTTAAATATTTAAACTTTTTTAATTTTTATATTTTTAAATATAAAATTATATAAAATTAATTATTTAATTTTTTTTAGTAATTAGACAATAACTTTTAAACACTATAGCAAACATTATTTAATGATATGAATGAGACATATAAACTAAGAAAATATAGAGAGCCAATAGAATATTTGTACAATGTGTATAATGGAAATTTAGGGATCTTCGATTTAGTAGGATATCAGATGTTTATTATCCCTGATACTCGAATGGTTATTCTGGATAAGATGGGTGTATTGTGTTTGAAGAATTAGTAGTATTTTATCATGAATGTTTATTTTTTAACTCATATTAAACCAAATAAATAGCCCATTATACACATTATCTCTAGCGAAATTTATTAACTAAATATTAACACTTTCAACTACCCGGCTTCTATGAAAATCGATCTCATGATAATATTATTATATCGTATCCTTATCAAATCAATCACTCGAATCCTCCTTCTTCCCAGAGATTATCTCAAACTAAAGCATTTGCCAATGAACCTTAGTTCATACGACATTTTATTCCCTTTTCATCTCAAAGATCTCAAACTCAATTTCTACCAACTGCTGTAACTGAAGAGAAAAAATTGATAAGTATATGAAGAACGTATGTGGATGTGTGTTGTACTTAGAATTGACCAAAACAAAAAATTAAAGCACTTCCTTTGCTGTCATTATCTTGTATTTGAATTCAATTTTCACTTAAAAGCCTCTTTTAACTAGCTAGATACCACTCTACATTAGGTGCGAGTAAAAAGAACCATGCTAGATGCTTCGTTTCAATGGCAATTTAGTTTACATTCGTTTACTCTTGTATATATATATAGTCGTGGCCTATATTATATATATATATATATATATATATATATATATATATATATATATATATATATATATATATATATATGCATTGTTATTTGAGCTGTATTATTAAATTCCGCATGCATATATATAGTATGAGTCACTACAGTAACAATATATAATGTCTATGTAGTAGTCACAGTACCCTACAATAATCATTACCTCATTAGTCATTACCCCTAATAAAGCGAGTCTGTTCCGTACTAATAATAATGTTACTGCCTTTTTCTGGCCTCAAATTCTCAATCACGCTCACGCCCCTTCTATTATATAATAAGTCTCGATATATTTGCGCATCATTTTCTTGGGTATTAACTGTTAATCTTTAATCAATTATAGGAGATTCATCTCAAAAAAATAGTGATATCTTAATACTTCATTCTATGAAAATTATATCCTACATATATGAACTTCGGGTGATTATATTTTTTAATCTGTATTTATTGATTAGTTCATTCATTTATTTTTCTCTGATCTTGCTCAGGTGTCGTCTCTGAATTCGATTCAATATCATGAACCCATTCATCCCAAAAACGTAACTTGACAGAACAATATAACACTAATAGTCATATCTCTAATACTTCCTAAATCTCCATTGTACACATTGTACGCTTAAACCATTGACTCCGTATACTTTTTTTTTAGAGAAAATTATAAAAAATAAAATCATACTTAACCTTCATTGCAAGAGTCAATTATTTTGTTTATGTGGCAAACTTGCAATACATTTGCTAAATTTTTTTACAATGACCGTGTATAAGATTAAATTATATATTAAATGTAATAAAAGTTTCAGAGAAATATATTCTTGAGAACAAAATATAACAAAATTATACAAAAATAAATTTATTATAAATTTTTTATTTTGATGCACACTAGTATATGGTAAAGTAATTAAAAAAAAACATTATTAACCAACAAATAATTAGTATATATATAAAATTTAATTTTAATACACTTATTATGTAAAATAATTTTATATATGTATTTAATTATATAATATCATGTCAATAAAAATTATTTTTTATATTTGATCACGTGAATAGTCATTAAAAAATAATCTTTTCGTTACGCCTATATTTTTTACAATAAAAAATATTATTTATACATCAAATTTAACTATCATAATACATATATTATTTAACTCATTTTTTTATATATATTTTATATTTTATATTTTAATATATATTTTATACTAATAACTAATTTTAGTATATATCTAACATAGTTATTTATAATAAACATATACCATTCTTTATGTGGAACTGATAGTTAAAAACGTGATTTAGTTAAATTTGTCAACTTCTTGAATATGGAAGATAAATGCAAGTGACTTTAGAATAAAAAATTTAGGAAGAGAAAAAATATACATAAGGAGAAAAGAAGAAAGCGGGTGTATTGTGGGTAGGAAAGGGAAGGATGTGGAGAATGAAGAAGAGTATAAGGGGATGCATATCATGTATCCTGCCATGCGGAGCACTGGACGTGATACGAATAGTTCATTCCGATGGCAGAGTTGAAGAGATCACCGCTCGCACCATCAAGGCTGCTGACGTCATGAGAGCTCATCCTAAGCACGCCCTCAAGAATCCTTCTTCCCCCAACCTCCTCATCGTTTCTCCCTACGCTGACCTCCGTCGCGGCAACATCTACTTCCTCGTTCCCTTCCCTCCCAACCAACACGCTGCACCAGCAGATCAAAAACTCTCCACCCCCACTCACACAAGCTCTAGCAGACCCCGCGGTCTTACTCTCTGGAGGCCTCACCTCGACACCATCTCTGAGTCCCCGCCGCTATCCTCTCACCATCTGTAACCGCTCTTCCTTTCTTTCTTTCTTCATCTCAGTCCCTTTTCTTATTATATAGACTAATCAAAATTTATGTTCTGGACAAAAATTATTTGGACATGCATGACTGATATTGGAATATAGAATTATTTTACGCTATAGCTTTTGGTAGCAGTGGATGAATTTAGTTGCCCATATTCCCAAAATATGATAGAGACAGAGTAGTTCGTCGGTGTCAATCATTCCGTAACTCTGGATAATGACGTGCATAATCATCCTCCTATCGCCTTCCACGCATTAACTCACTTCTTATATTATCAGTTATCAACTTATCATTAATTTGATACCTATCATTTCTTTTCTTTAGGGACACTTTTATTCATTCATTATTCATGGTTAACTCTCCACCCACAAGTAGTCCTCTGATTTACAAAGTTCTGATGCATGAGAGTAACGTTTGTAGTTACTGCAAGACCTTGGGATAATCACACCTGAAAATTTGCTATTAATGTGAAAATGTCCAAAAATTCGTATGATTTTTACTTCAAATGAACTTTTGGATCGATACAGGGGCGCCAAATGAGGAGGATAGATTGATTCAGCTATGATGAGTTTGCATGCAGAGTTGTACTTGAGCCCCCACAAATGAAAGCAAAATAATATAAAGTATGATAAAGTATATTTTTTGTCCCTAAAGTTTAACAAAAATTTCAAAAATACCCTTAAGTTTTATTTTGTTTTAATTTTATTCCAAAAGTTTTTGATTTGCATCAAATATACCTATAATGCTAACTTTTTAAAAAATTTAAGATCAATTCAACAACAATTTCATAAGAATAACCCTCAATTCAAGCAAATCAAGCATAATTTTTATATATTATTATTAAATTAGTCTTAAATTTTTTGAAAATTTAGCCATTGAAAATATATTTGATGCAAATAAAAAATTTTTGGAATAAAAGTAAAACAAAATAAAATTTAGGAATACTTTTAAAACTTTTGCCAAATTTAAAGGACAAAAAATATACTTTACCTTATAAAGTATATAAGGTAAAAGGAAAGTTGAAGTTGGATTAAGAAAAGACAAAGGGATAACTTTGAGGTAAAAGGAACTGAAAGTCCCCACACCATAATGTAATGATGCATTGCTCGAATTGCACCAAAATTGAGTGGGATATTATGCTTTAAGCATTTATTTTGTTCTCTTCTGGGTAATGATTAATGAATATGATTGATTTTATATGTCAATCAGTGTGGCTGGGATAAATGGCTAGTAGTGCCATTGGCATCCTGTAAAGCTGATATGTGAACACTATACTTTGACCTCTCTCATTGGCTTGATGCCAAAATCACCCAGTTGTTTAGTGCTTGGGACCAAAATTCTCTTGTTCTCCTTCTTCTGCTCTCTGATTCTCATTTCTGATCCAAGATCACATATATGTGCATGGGGCTTCTCATTTTGAATGTCCCACCACTTTGTCTCAACAAAATTATTGCAGTGTGATCTATAGACTATAGCCCAATTCATAAAGAGATTTATCTATAGGGTTATTAATTATTATTATATATAGCATCAAACCATGTTACCTGATTATATATAATACAATTTAATCAGGTATTATATATGTTACCTGATTGTACTTAACTTGTATATGTATTCTTCACTTGAGATTAATTTCGCTATGCTTGCTTCCTCTGTTTAGCCGCTTTTAAAGTTATTAAGTATTAACACCTCTCTTAATTAGACTTTTAACTTCAAAAAGGCACACTGCATCAGTTATAACAAGTTAATCTACTCCTATTTTCTGGTGTCCCTCCTTTTTTTTTAGGACTTAGCTTAAATTCAAAATCATTAGTTAAAAAAAAAAGGTATTCATCATTTTTTTTTTGGTATACAGGTATTCGTCATTTTAACTAACATTGAATGTGTTTTTATTATAAAGGGCTTTTTTTTGTCAAACGTTATACAGGTTAATTCACTGGTTAGTATGGTGTCATTAGTTAACTATAGATTGTTAAATAAAATCCAAATTATAATTTGGACCTAGCCCTGGAGGGAAAAAAATGAAACCAGCATTTCTAGTACCATTGTTATTTACTTCAGGATCAGTAATGGGCTTGGTTTTAATTGTATGGAGAAGTGCACCAATGGTCCATTTATGACACTTTATCAGTTCAATTGAAATAACTTCGCTGGGGCAGACGCATTGTACCAATGGCCAATATATTGTCCTTAAAATAGCCACATTCCAAGTTCGAATTCTAGCTGTAGTTGGGTAGTAACTAGTAATAGAATCTTTAGTGTGTGTGAGTGAGTGAATGAGAGCATGTTTGACCAAAAAAAAAAACTAATTTCGCTTTAAAGTTCTTAATCAAACCCAAGATCTATACCATTAGTCCAGTATAACACGTTATATGCAGATTGCCTAATTCGAAAAAAATTTAAATCTTGATTCAGAATTTTATTTTTGGGATATTTCTCTTAGAGGGATTAGTAACATTCTAATTAATGATAAACAAAAAGCTTCTTTATCCAATTAAATTCGTAAATAGGGTTTTTTATTTTTTTTTGCTTGAACGTTTTAGCCCCCATTTCACTACCAAAAAAAAAAAAAAAAAGAATAGCTAAGGTTTACCAATATAATAATAATAATAATAATAATAATAGATCTGCTGGTAAAAGAAAAATAATATATAAAACATCATCACTACCAGGCACGAACCGACATAGGAAATGGGAGGCACTTGTCCCACCGAAATTTAAATTTTTTTTTTAAATTATACCTATATGTAATATGTTTTTCTCCAAATTTTAAATAATTTTGTTATAAATAAACTAAGCTCAATTATTTAAAATTTTAATTTTATTTATTTATTTTTTCAGTATTTTAATTATTAGTTAATTTATTTAAATTTAATCTTTTTTTATTCTAAAGTTTCAGCTATCACTCCCTTATTTCTTTAAACTCTTTTTTTAGTTTTTTTTAATTATTATCAATATTAAAGTGAAAAAAAATAAAATAATATGATACCAATTTTTTTATTATTTATTAGTTTCTTATTTTTATTTTTTTTAATTTTTTGTCTAGTGATCATCATCAAAAAATAAATTATAAATTTTTTATATTTTTTTATATAATTCTCTATAACTCTATATATCTTTTAATTTCATTATTTTTCTTTTGATATTTTTAATTACAAATTTTAATTCAATCAATTATAGTTTAAGTATTAATTTAATTTTTTTATTATTTTCATAATTTTATATATTTTATTTTATTCTTAATTTATTGATTTTTATATTATTTATTTTTTTATATTTTGTTCTATTATATGTAATTATATTGCATATAAATTTCTAAAGTGAATTAATCAATTGACTAATTTAAAATATATTTTTTATTTTTAAAAATAATAATAAAAAATATTTTAATTATAATACATAATTAAACAAATGCATAAAATTTTTAATATGAAATTATATCAAAATTGAATTAAAAATATATAAAAATTTAATTATTTTAAAAAGAAAAAAGAAAGAAAATTATAAATTAAGTTTTTATTATTTTATATAAATATGCTTTTTATATACAGATTTAATTTTTTATATTTATTTATAATTTTAGTTTCAAATTATAAATACTAGTGTATCATTAAGTATTAATTAACATACCAATTGATTCGATCGTTTATTATTAAATATGTATAAAAATAAAAATAATTAAGATAACAAGTTATTTATAATTTAACTAAAATATTTTAAATTTAAATTTTAAAAATAATAAATATCTTTTTTATAAATTATATATAATGTTAATATTTTAAAAATAAAAATATTCACTAACTTTTTTAATTTTTATATTTTTATTATATTTTTAATATTTCATCACTACTTCTTAGTGTGGCCGAGAGTATTGATTGATTCGAAAATTGTAAGGCACCAACAAATAAAATATATAAAAATATTATAAATTTTAATATATATTTTATATAAATAATTAATTTCTGTATATATAATATTTTATTTTAAAGATAAGAAGACTCAAACAAATAACTTTTAAGTAAGTATAAAAAGATTATACTATTTATACACATAGTATAATTCCAAATAAAATATGAAATTTCATTCACGGCTTATATATTTTAGAGTTGTGTAATTTATTCTATTAATCTATTCTTTTTTGTAAATTTTTTTTATATTTTTATTTTTAAATATTTAGTAAATATTATAAAAATTAAAATCAATAAACGTGAATGAGAGATTCGTCGCCGACAAATATTCGTGCACCATAACATCTAACAACAATTTTGTTAGTTAAACAATAAAAATTTTAAAACAATAAAAACAATAGACTACATCCTCAATCCACTACATATAAAAATAACATCTAATATAATTATTCTACCGTATTTTCAATTTCACTTTCTTATTTTACCTTTTTTTTCTAATTTAAACGAGTTAATACTCAAAATGGCCCCTCAAATTTGGATACAGACTTAATTTGATCCCCGAAATTTTAATTGACTCAATTTGAACCCTCAAATTTGAATAAGTGACTCACGTTAGCCCTTCTATTAATCTTCATTAACGGCACGCTTACCTGAACGTTAAGTGACACGTGGGCTTGACAAGTGGGCTTATTAAACGATGTCGTTTTCTCCTTGGCGGTAATCTCTCCTCAAACGACAGCGTTTTTCATGCTAAGGTTAAAATTCAACAACACCAATGATCAAACCAGTCAAAACAGAGAAACTCTTCTTCTTCTTCTTCATTCTCTCACATGCAACATACTGTGGAAGATCAATGTCGCTGCTAGTGTAGGGTTCTCATTTGTCACACGCGTTCTCGTTTGCTAGCACGAGAAAGAAGAAGCTGCGCACCACTGTTTCTCCAAAAAACGTTAGTAACGCAAGCATTCTATATTTGGGTTCAATGTTATGTTTTCTGTCTTCTCTTAGTTAGGGTTTACAGGCCATTAATTTGTGCTCTATTTGATACTCAAATGGATTGGGTCCATTGTGAAAGAAGATAGTTTTAGTTATTGATCCTCTTCTGTTAGGGTTTTTTTTTTCTTTTAAAAGACTAATTATGATTAACGTTAACTATGTTACAGAGAAGAAATGACATATAAATTAGAGTTGAATCATTGTTAGAAGAGTTGAATCATTTGTTTCTGACATATTTATACTAAACATGCTAGTAAGGAGAGTTATGAATACTGGCACTTAGTGTTGAAATTATGTACTATAGAGTACATATAGAGGACAAATTCAACTTGTTTCAATTTGAGATGTTTAGTTTTACTGTTAGCATTTTACTTCAACTCTTCTAAACGATTCAATAGTTGAGTTATTTTTTGAAAATATAAAATGAAAAATTCATGAATGAGTAAATAAATGATGCTTGTCAATGTGATAATGCAGAGCTGTTAATTATGGACAACAAAAAATTGTGTAGCTATTGTTACACGGATAAATTTTATATGAATTTTTATATTTTCTGTTCTAAAAAAATATTGATTGGCATGTTAATGTAGAATCATCTGATGCATGATATGAAAGGGCTTGGATGTTGAAGTTAATTTGTTAATTGTTTGAATTATATTTGTAGATGGGTGATTTGATAACCATTGTCTATCATCATAGAGGCAGCTTTATTACAAAGAATGATGGCAGTGTAGTTTACGAAACGGACAATACGGATGAATTAACTGGATTAGATGAAGATAGATTGGATGTATTTTCACTGAGGGATTACTACAAGGAGCTCGGTTATGCTGACATTGTTGAATGTTGGTGGCTTATTCCTGGGAGACCTTTAAAGAATGGACTGAGAGCACTTTTACATGACCAACGAAGAACAGGACGCATTCCAGACCAACGAAGAACAGGACGCATTCCACAACCACACCAGTGTAAAACCTTTCCAGATCTAGCTCGATTTGGATTCCTTTCCAAACTTCCATGTGAATGAGATCTGTTGCAGCTTCCGAAACCTTGGCTGGTGCTCCTTATCATCTTCTCCAAAACCCAAACAACGATATCAATTTGGGAATTTGGCACTTGTTAGGGTTTTATATTCATTAAAATGGGGGCTAAATTGAGTCTAAAAAAATTTTTCCTACGTCATCAACGTTTAATAAGCCCACCTGTCAAGCCTACGTGTCACTTAACGTTCCAGGTAAGCGTGCCGTTAACGGAGATTAACAGAAGGGCTAACGTGAGTCACTTATTCAAATTTGGGGGTTCAAATTGAATCAATTAAAATTTCGGGGGTCAAATTAAGTCTGTATCCAAATTTGAGGGGCCATTTTGAGTATTAACTCAATTTAAACTCTATTTTCACCTACTCCTGACGTCAACTCTATTTTTTCACCGCATCACCTCACTGCCGTCTTTCCTATCACCGGAAATGAATCTTCTCAGCCCCGCTCTTGTCCGTCGTTGCTAACCCGCTAGGAGAATTGCAGTTCTCCCGTTGCTCGGACGCCGCACCACTGCTGCTATGTCACCGCTGGCGCAGTCGCGTCTTCTCCCCATCCTTTGCACACCGCCCATTTCGAAGCCCACGAAATAACGTCGTCGCCGAGCCAGAGACTTTGTTCCGCCGCTTTTCTAACGCTGCACCTCTGTCCTTACTTCCACGCCGTTGTGTCATTTTTCCGCCACTTTCATCGCGTGTCGTTTTGCTTCGTTCATCCCAAATAGTATGACCCAAATAAATTGTCACGCGATACGACGGTACTAGCGGCCGGGCACGCACCTCGTGGACGGACGAGCAACTCGTGAAAGCTCTCCTTCCGATGGTGGCGGAGATTTGTGTAGGCGAATCAGCGGCGCACTGTGAATGTCTAGCGGCGGAAGTATGAATGACAGGCAGTTAGAAAAAATGGGAGGACGATGCGAAGAGTCGGAAAGTGATGTCGTTTAATTTGAAAAAATGATTCAAAAATAAAAAAAGATTTAAAATTATGACTAAACCTAATTAATTCAAAATTTGATTTTTAAAATTAAAATTAACTCATAGATTATTCAAAAACAGAAAGGCGTTATTTCTCTATATTTTTTCATCTACGAAAATAACAAAATTATATCATTCTTTCATATTCACCTCAAACACAATCATTTGCAAATTAAAATTTGTAAGTATCCAGCATTTGTAAAAGGTGTAAATTTCATGTTCATAATGCTGTATATTTAAGACGAAGAAAACATTGTACGAAAAAAAAGGAAAAAAAAGCTCTACAACGACCAAGCAAATTAAGTCCAATTAAGTTGTTGCACATATATTTTTTTTTCATTTTTTAATTGTAGTTGTTATCGTTATTATTACTGTCATCTTTTTTTTATTTTTTTATTCTTTTTCTTCTTACTTTTTTTTATTTGATTTTTTTTTATGCCTCTTTGATTATCATTATTATTATCATCATCTTCATCATCTTCTTCTTAATTAAATATTACACAATTAGTTTAACAATTCATTTAGTTGTAAATGATACGGTTAAAAATTTTCAATGTCAAAATTAAAAAAATTTATGTGTCACGGTCAAAAAATTTTGGAGCTATTTTTCTACTAAATTCTGCACAATTTAAAACTCTCATTCCTCATCTTTATCATCATCATCTTATTTCACATTCTCATAATTCTTGTTTCACCCTCTTAATAAGAACTTGTATCACGGATTCACGGTTAAAAAAATTTTTGTGTCAAAATTAAGAAACTTTTTATATCACAGTTAAAACATGTCGATGCTATTTATTATGTTGAATTTTACATAATTCAAAACTTCTTATCCACCTCTTCTACATAAATTTTTTATAAATGATATAAAAAAATGTTAAAGAATCAAAAGTCCAAAACCTTAACTCACTCTACCAATAAAATACATTCAAATATGTTTTAGAATAAAAAAATACGTTAATTTGTTGTAAATAACACAGAAATGACTAAACCTCTTATATATGAATTCAATACCATCCAACTAGTTCGATAATAAGAAAAGTACATCATTTAGTTGGAAATGACACAGATAATAAATTTCTATATTATGATTAAGAAATTTCGGTGTCAAAATTAAGAAATTTATTTCTATGTCATGGTTAAAAAATTTTAATGCTATTTTTCTAATATATTATGCACAATTCAAAACTCTCTTTCTTCATCATTGTCTTCTCCTTTTTCTTCTTTTTCCTTCTTCTTCTGGTTTTACATTCTCATAATTCTTATTTCATACTCTTAACAATAATCCGTGTCATGGTTAAGAAATATCAATGTCAAAATTGAGAAACTTCTATGTCACCATTAAAAGATTTTGGTGTTATTTTCAGATAAATTCTGCATCTTCTTCTTCTCTTCTTCATCTTCTCCTTTTTGTTTTACCTTCTCGTATTCTTCTTATTTTACCCTCTTAACAAGAATAAAAAAAAAATACATAATGCTACAAAACCACCAAGAAGATGAGGAAAAGAAAAAAAATTCAGCAATAGCAGCAGCAAAAAAAAAAAAAGGAAAGAAAACACGCAAAGAAGAAAAGGAGGCATTCATATTAAAGAATGTGGGATATGCGTTAGTGGAGAGTTGGAGTGTGTCTAACACACTCTCACTAATGAAATTGTTTTTTGTTGGTTTTGGGTCAATTTAATTGGACATTGTTATCAAAAAAACTTGGACGTATAGCGGGACTGAAAGTATAATTAGACTTTGTTTGATTAAACTTTTCGAAAATGTGGTTGTGCTTTTCAAAAGCACAAGCACATCGTTTTACGTTTGGTAAATAAAAAAGTTCATGTGCTTATACTTGTAGCTTTTAAATATTAGTGGTACTTTTGAAAATACCTAATGAGAGCTTTTTAAAGTTGGTTCGTGCTTATCAAAATTAAAAAATCTAATATAACCTCATACATTAATGTCTATTATAGTATTTTTAAATTTTAAAAACTATTTTGCCAAAAGCATTTGTTGTTATTTGTCTTTATTAAACACTACAAGAAAATGGATTTTGCGTCAGATGTTAGCGGCGGGTTTATCGGCTAATTTACTGGTGAATTTACCGGCAGATTTGATAATAAATTCGTTGGATATACAAGTTATCGTCGGATTCAATTTTCCGACAATAAATTTGCTGCTAATAATTAGAGAAAAAAAAAAAGAAAAATTGCTGCGATCATTACCATCGGATTTAGGGGAGCAAAAAAATCCGACAATAACGAAATTAAATGAAATGCGCCATTTTAGTCGCAGGCTGTGCGTTATCGGCATATATTTTTCACGGTAAATCTGCCGATAAAATTGACCATCAATTCGAATTTGGGTACCCTTCCCTTCCATTTTTGCAACATCATCAACCTCACTTCTCCCCCCTTTCTCTTCCTCTCTCGCTGTCAGCCCCCAATCATCACCATTTGCTATCGTTTCGTCAGTCACCGCCACCCCACTCGCTCTCATCGCTGGTCGTTGTCGCGCCTCAACGTTGCTGCGTCCTGCACTGCACTCGTTCAATGGCGTTAGCGCCTCCTGCTCCACACTCGTTCATCATTGTCACGGCCTCCTCCCGCAGCTTCATCATCGCCACCTCGTCATTTCTTCCTTCTATCGTCGCCACCTTCTGTACTAAATTCCTTTATCTATTTAGTTTGTTTTGATTTTTTTTAACGTTTGGGGGTTAGGATTTGTATGTTGTTTGAAATTTTTTTAAAATTGTTAATCTTCTGAGTTTGTATGTCTACTTGTTTAATTATTTGTGCAATTATTGCTTAATTTTTTGTTTGGAATTTAGGGTTTGTTTGGAATTTAGGGTTTGTTTATTTTTTTTTTGTTTAATTGTCTGATATACATATACATATATATACTGTTGCTGCTTGTCTCTTTTACTTAATGAATTGAATTGGATGAGGATACATTTGTTATTGTTTTTATTCTGATTGATCTATTTTATGTCGTGTTTATACCTCTTATTGTTTGAGTATTCTTAGAATAATTAATAGGATAATGATACATTTGTTATTGTTTGTTGGGTGATTGGGGGATTTTTAGGGCTTTAGATCTTCCATTGTTTTTTTAATGGGATTGATAGAGTGCAAATATCTTTTTTATTGTTTAATATGGTTCATATTTTCATACATACATGTTCTTACTATAATTACTTTTGTTAAAGCCTCTTCTTTGTTATAGATTCCATTAGGTCTGTTTAGTTTGATTAAGATATACAGTAAACTTCTCTAGGTCGATGTAACAAGCATGTATCATGTATGTTATATAAGTGTCCCCTTTTATTATTTCTTCAAATTTCTAATCCATCATAGTTTCATGTCTAATTATAAATTTAAAAATTTTAATTTCAATTTTAATTTTTATTCTATGTCTTTATATTCATATAATTGATTATTTAAATTTTGGACATCCTAACATTGAAGAGAAACAATATGATAACATGTCTAAGAGTGTATGTTGCTCATAATTTTATCATTCTCGTTCTAATCTTGTCTCTAAATAATGTTTTAAATCCGTGACCCATCGTCCCATACAGTCTATGTACAATTAATTCGAGATTGGAAGACATTGTGCTGTAGTTTCAATCTCATATGGATTTCATGTTTTTGTCTCAAGCTTATAAAGTGTATACAATTTACAAATATAGCAGTAATAGACTGTGTTATAGATTAGTTTTAGAAGTTGTTTAGTATTAATATCATAAATAGTTTGGTATGATTGATTCTTTATGTAATGTAATACATTAATATAATTTAATCTCTAATGTTCATCAGTATTGTTCTTTTGATTTCTAGTTTAATTTTGGTTCAATTTTTATAATTGAAAGTTTGCTGCATTTTAAATTTAATTTTTCTGCTTAATTGAATTTTATAAATTTAGAAATTATTAAATTTAAATATTTAAAATTATATATTAAATTTTTAAATAATTTTTTTAAAAAAATTAGAATTAAGTTTACCGCCGGATTTATCGAAAAAATTCTGACGGTAACAAGCTTCAAAATTTTACTAATTAAAAGTTTATATCCGCCACTAAATCCGTCAGTAATTAGCGACATAATAAAAAATCCATTAATAAATAATTACCGACAAAATTTATACCGTTGAATTTATTCTGTCACTAAATTCGACGATAAACATATTACTAGTAAAATTTTTTAGTAAATCCATCGATAAATCGGATGGTATCCGACGACTTTCTTATAATAAAAAAAATTATTTTTAATTTAATTTATCAAACAATACTACAATTTTTAAAAAATTATCTTTTAAGAATTTACTTTTATAAACTACTTTTAAAAAATAAAAATTTTACCAAACTAAACCTTAATAATTCTCAATATATTGTATCCTAGCTTTGGCCTTTACAAAATCCCTTATTATTAGCATGCACTTACTTGTAAAAAATTGGAAGCTTAATATAAAACGTTAAGAAAAAGGTATATCATGAATTAAGATGGTACGAAAGTAAAGAAAGCTGAACGCTGATGTTTTAATTAAACAGATAGCAGGAAATTAAACTAGGAACTATCACTAAAATATACATAACTACATAAGGGCACATACATTATACATAGAACAGTAAAGCCCACTAGGTATATAGCTAGGCAACCATTATTTATGTTTTTTTGGGAGAATTATACATAATAAATTGCATTGCAAATTTGCAATGCAAGATTGTACATCATATATATGATCTAGCCAACATGCATGCAAGTTTTAATTAATTTACTGGGATTAAACTGGTAAAACAAGATTATTACTCTTATATTCCAAACTACAAAGTGGCATATATGGTGATGATGCTCTTATCAAATTGTCAAGTCCTATCCAACAATTTGTCCTTGTAGCCCTGTATGCAAAAATATTCAAGTAACTGCTTAATTACTTGCAATAACCCTTCCAACTAAGATAATTTGGTGCAATACTCTTTCTAAAAGATTTAACACAAATTAAAGTAATTGAAAATGACTGTAAAAATATTGGCTGCATTATGTACACTTAAACTCAATCTTTTCATATTTAGAGAAAATGACAACTTTTCTATGCTAAAAACTGAAATAATTAATTTCTCCTCGAAAAATTATCCTTCAAAACAATCATCTTGGTTGGTCTAGCTAATATTCAAAGTGATCCTAATATGACATTGGCCTTTATTTACTATTTTTGCATAAATAACCTGAGATCCATAACTTGTTCACAACAGTATAATTCTAAAGGATTAATATATACACGCCTTTAAATTAAACAACACAAAACACTTAAAGAAAGAGCTATTAATACATAAAAATCTGATATATATCAGCAAGAATAGATTGTAATTCAATAGACAGATTTAGGTGACCAAGAAAAACTTGGGCCAAAAGTATTTGTGTATTTGAATATTTGAGGTGAGTTAGATTTTATGATTATATTGGAATTAAACTATTGTCAAAGACAATCATTCACGTGCTTTATCTTATTAACTTAAAATATTTTTTATTAAGTAACTTCATGATATGAAAATCCTATTAAGATTTTATTTCTTTAGCATTATAGATGAAGTTTGCTCGTCTCAATTCACTATACCCAAAATTCATAATAAAATGTGATAGGGCTTGTTTGGTGGGATTCTAAAAAAATATTTTTTGAGTTATTTTGTTGGTTTAATTATTTAATTTTATTAAATTTTTAATTAAATATTTATTTTTTTTCTTTTAATCAAGTCTATACACTATTTTTAATTTGTAATTATAACTCTTTCTTAGCATAAAAAGTGTTAAAATTAATTGAATATTTATCTGCAAATTAAAGGTATCTACCATTAAGAACCTAACTAGATGTTTAATTACATATATTTTGAGAAAAATATTTTGTGAATTTTAATATTTCTAACATAAAAATAATCTAATTACAATAAGAACCCATTTAAAAAAAACGTATAGAGATCTAATTAAAAATTTGGTAAAACTATAAGAATTAATAGAGTAATTAAACTTTTTTCTGAAAGATCTTTTAAAAAAATAAAAGTAATTTTATGTAAAAAGATCTTTTTATCTATCAACTATGTTTAGATGCAATAATATAAAAATATTATTTATTTATTTATTATGTGAAAAATATTTTTTTTTAAATTTTAAAAAATATAAATAGTAACTTCTCAAATTTTTTATTTTTTAAATATTTTTATTTTTACTACTAAATTTATCAAACATATTAAAAAATAAAAAAAAATTATTGAAAAAATATTTTTCTACGAACTTAATCGCATCCAAATAAGTACACAAGTTTCTTTCATTTTTAAAAACTTGTATTGTTATGATAGAAGGAAATACTTTCTTACACATTATTAACTCAATATAATAAAAAAAAATTTTGAGATATATAGAATAGAAGTTGGGAGAGGAGTAGATATAGAGACTTGAAGAAGTGAAGGTCTCACTTTCTCAAAAGCTTTAACCTACTATATTAATTAGCTAGGTAGATTTAGTATTTAAAAAGCTCATGTATGATATCAAGTTTAAGTGTAAATATATATTTTGTTTTTCTGAAAAACAGAATGTTAAATCGATTTAAGAAGAGAAAACTTTCAATACTAAAATAAATCATTTAGATCAGAGTTCATTAATCATGATATCATATATAGTTCTTAAAATTAAACTTGTTGACATTAAAATTTTATATTAATTAAAATGTGATTTTATTTTATCTTTCTAAACATTATGTGATACAAGAAAATGTGGATAAAGGTATATATATAATAATGAGTTTATTACACTATAATTCTTTGACTTTGACATCATGTGCATTTCAATATTTCAATTTTAAAAGATCAGAAAACAATGAACATTTTAATTAAAATAAGTACATTTTTCATTGAACATTATTAAATGTGTTAATTTTAAAAAAATGATTAAAATTATTAAACAAAAAAAGTAATTTTTTATACAAAACATAAAAAATTATGATACCAACGCATTTATTATTTTAAAAGTTTAAAAAATTTTCTTAGTATATAATGGTCATCTTAACAAACCAAAATTTATACATGTCCATAAGTTAGATAAATTGAAGAAGTGGCCCTCAGCATCTTCTCTATTAGGCTACCTCAGTATAAAAACACTATGATTGAAAAGGTCACAACACAAATTAAAAGGGCATGCCAAAGACCATTTGTCTCTGCATATAGGCTCCAAAAAAAAAAAGACACAATTTTTTAGCATCCAACAATATAATTGCAACAAATGAATAAATATATAATACAAATAAATTTGCTTTATACAAAACCCCTCTCTCTCTATAAATATATATATATATTATATATGCACTGTCTGTGTATATATGTAGCAACACCATTATAGCTAATTTTACACAAAACCTTGTAAATACCAAATATACTAGCTATATCCAAAAATTACCAAATATATAAATATGAGTACTTTCTAGGTCATATTGTTGTTTGTTGATGTAATCACATGCACGTATGACATATATAAAGAGCAAGCAATAAACTCATCACATAGGACACAGACATGGGGAGCACAAAAAATCTCAGAAGATCAGAAAAGGCCCCTATATTACAATAAAGTAAACATCTGAGGGAGTATTTAATTAATTAGGAAACTGCACCAAATAGTATTTTGAAATGATAAGAGAGAGAAAGAAGAGAGAGACACACACTATTAATTTATAATCCAATCATGAGTATTCCATTTTACCTTTGGTTAGTAAAAGTTAAAAACAAATATTTTTGTTTCTGACCAAAACAAAAATCTAATCAACAATGCAAATTAGGGTTTTCATCTTGTTTCTAGGGTTTTGTTGTATACTTAAAGTGGTAACAAATTAAACTGAACAAATGGTTTTTAATAATTCTATACTAATGGGTAATCTTTTATTGCCTCTCTCTTTGTGACCCTCATTGATAAAAAATTTTGATGGATGCTACATTAATGTCAAAGAAAATTGAGGATTAGAAAGAAGATATGTTATAATAATCCAGAGTTATATTCTTTTGAAGCTCAATAAATATGGATCAACGAACATAATCATAATTTATATATAGATATTATTATTTTGTACTGAATTAGACACTTGAAAAATATATTATTTTAAACCCTAATTTGTTAGATAATAATACCAAATAAAATAACTTAATAAATTTGTTATCTTAATAATATCAACAAGTGATCTGTTAATAAAACCCCATAACAATAGGAATAGAGATTAAAGTTGACAACTGTATATAAAACTATAAAATCAATTATCCCGTGGATATTTTAAGCAATTTTATTTTATTATTTTTTAATTACAGATGACGAGGAATGTTCTAGTCTTACATGTTAAATTAATTTTTTTGGCAGCATATAATAAATTAAAATTGATATTGAATCTCAGATTCAAACATTTAAAGGGTTGAATGAAGTTGAAGATAATTGCATGATATAGTTAGATTATAATACAAAAAATATTATCTACACTAAAAAAAACTAATTATTTAATTTATTTTAAATATATATATATATATATATATATATTATATAAAAATAAGTGATTTAATAACTAATTTTTGTTTGGACTTATGATAAGGCAAGAATTAACAAGAGGTATTGATAAAAGATAAAAGAGTAATTTACCATGGAAGATGGTATTGAGAAGATTCAAGAAGTGAAATCCTTGAAAGGTAGTTTTGCAATAGTAGGAGCGGTGGCCTTAAGGCGAAGTTGGTGGTGCTGCTTTTTCTTCTTCTTGTTGTAAGGGATCCCTCTGGCCTTGGATTGGCAGTCCTTGACCTCACGCAGGTAGAGGCGGATGGCTCCGCCTCCGAAGGGGTTGGTGTCGGGGGATCCGCCGTGCTCCTCGTAGGCGGCGCGGAGGCGTCCGATGAGAGCGTCGAGGCTGCCCCAAGCCTGGCGGAGGGGGCAGGCGCAAGGAGCGGGAGGAGAGGGGTGGCCGAAGAAGATGCAAGCGTGTAGGTGAACTTTGGTTTTGCCGAACTGGTCGAGGTAGCGGAGGAAGTCGAGAACGTGGTTGTAGTTGCAGTGGGAGAGTGAGACAGGAGGTGACTGGTTCTTCAGGTATTGGCCGAACGTGTTCCAGTCTCGCCGCTTCTGAGACTCGTAGCGGCTCAGCGGCTGCGGCTGGGGCTGTTCAGTGGAGGACATGGCTACTGTATGTATGTAGTGGTTATTAGAAATTACAAATGTGCAGTGTTTCGTAGAACACATCATGGATATAACTTCCCCTCTCTTCTGACAACACATCGCATGGGTCCCTTCTTGCATTGCTCCCTTTCTTCTCTTCTAATTTCTAATTACTAAGGAAAAGTACGAGGATATTTGTTCAATGTGTATAATAGAAGTTTATGAAGTATTAGAGATATAATTATTAGGGTTATTTTTTTTATTAGCTGAAACTTTTGAGATAAGTAGTATCATGATATGGTATTAAAACGCTAGATCCAAAAAATCAAGAGTTTCATCCTTATTGAACCCCAAAATTAGTTAGCGGGATCCAATTACTAATTATCATCACTCTATAACGCTCTTAATTACATTTTCTTCCATCTAAACACATATGTTTATGCCATTATCTTCTATGAGAAATGTCGGAGGTTAATAAATTTTGTGATTTGTAATTATCAACTAGTTATTATTAATATTTTTAGTAGTATAGAATTATATAAAATTACTTATTTTTTTTATTGATTAAGTACTAACCAAATTTTAATAAAAATGTCAATTTTTTAGATTTTCTCATCTTTTATTATATTCACATTACACATACATGTTATACGTGCTATATTATTTTCTGTTATATGAATGTTATTAATATTTTTTATCAAAATTTATTATTTTTTTATTATTAGTATGCTGTTAAATTATTTAACTAAAGAAATTAAATTAAAAAATTAAATTAATAATTAAATAATAACAAAAATAATAAATTATGATGATCAAGCATTTTTCTTTCTATTATATTATATATATATGCCATCTAAAAATGATAGCTTAGTTTGTCTGAAAAAAAATTCATGTCATCACTGCTAGATATATTCATTGAGATGCAAAGATTAAATACATGAGTATTAAGATCATATGAGAATAATAATAATAATAATCTTTATTCACATTCAATATAAGAAATGTTAGGTTATTGATATTCTTTCATGTAATTATTTTATATTTGAGTCAACACTAATTAATTTTTCTTTTTTATTAAAAGTATTGAACCCTAACATTAATTCTTTATTAACACAACTGTATATCGTTACCAAAAAAGTGAAAATATTCATAAAGTATGAATATATATATATATATATATATATATATATATATATAGACTCAGTTTAGGTAAACGACTTAAATAAGCTCTTTTGGAAAAAAAAACTTAAAGTATAAGAACTTAAAGGATAAGAACTTTTATTAATAGCAACTTATAAATAAGTTATTTTGTATTTGGATTTTTAGTTATAGAAGTACTTATTTTAAAGTTGTAGCGTTTGGATAAATAACTCAAAAAATACAACTTTTTTTTACAAAAAATGGATATTAAAACAACGATGATAACAAATACTTTTTAATATTAAATGTTGATTTTCTATAACCTAAATACTAAAATTATATTTGTTTAGACAATTAATTCTTTATAATAGCACAATAATAATAGCAGCTATATAAAAATAAAATCACATAAAAGAAAATTAAAATTGAGATTTTATACCACACACAATATTAAATACATATTTAATAATAAAAATAGAGTAATAAAATGATAAAAAAAAAACGGGAAAGAATATATGCAACAGGTGGTTCAGATGGTACATTGTTTTAAAATGGTGGTGGATGGTCAATATTTTTAGCAAATAAATCATTACGTGAAAATGATGGTAGAAGACCAATACTTCTAACAGATGGAACCTTAGATGAAAATGGTGATGGGGAGCCAGTATTTCTAGTATTTTTTTACAAAGGCAATAATGAAAGTAGATTTTTTTTTGTTTTGAGGTGGTTTTTTTACGGAAATAATAGAATGACTTTTCGAGGAAGAGAAGTAATATATTTCCACTTCTTCAAAAAGCTTTGAATTAACTTTTTGGGAAGTTAAAAGTTATTTTTAAAATAGTGTCAAACACGCATAAAGTGACTTTTCATAATTTAAAAGTCAGAAAAAATAGCTTCTGCTATTTCCCAAACGGGCTCATAGTCGCGTGACTTAATAATCTCCTATATATACTATTGAATTGAGGTAAATTTAGAGGGAAAAATTAACTTATTTGCTTATATATAAACAATCATTTAATATGATAATAATTTTAAATAAATGAACAATTATTTGAATCGGAGAAATACCCTTCGATCACGCACACTTATAATATTCATATGCATTAGCGTATACCACAAGGTAGTATTTTGTGGAGAGATAAAGACAGAAAAATTGAAATTGAGAAACAGTGACTAAGAGATAGAAATTGAAATAAATTTTAGTATTTTTTTGTACAAAGTGAGAGAAAGAAATTAAAATAATAATAAAACTCTAATTTAGTTTACACAAAAAATAAAATAAAATTAGAATTAATTAATGAAAATAAGGATATTTTAGGTATAAAATGTTGTTAAAGTTTCAGTTTCTATCTATAAAAATTTTAGTCTCTTGTATTCTCACTTTTTGGAGCTACTAAAATACTAAAATTTTAGAGACAAAAACAGAAATTTTAGTACTAATCTCTAAACCAACAAACATAATACTGAATTTCAATCTCTATCTCAATACTTCAAAACAAACGCTACCTAATTATATAGTTTTGCCTTTATTTATTTACCTTTTTATGTTTGAGATTCGAAATGACATATATATGCTCTGTTATATGGGTTGAGATATTAGGAATAATCAATAAAATAAGATAAAAACTTACATATAATTATTTTTATATAATATTAATAATTAAAAATTATAAGATAATTTAATATGTTTAATTAAATTATTATCTAATAATTTTTAATTATCAATTTCACATTAGTCTTTATCATAACAATTAAAGGGCCGTTACTTTTCGCAATAGACATTATGAACTTTTTAATGGTTTGCATAGGAACCTTCTTTTTCATAATTTTGTATAGTTTACTGGGAACCAATAGAATTAATTAGCTTAATTACTCATTATTCTGCAACTTGGTGCTCATATTCAAGTCTTGATTGATGTAGGAATTCTTTTAATGTAGCATTAATAAGTATAATATAGTCCACTACTGATCAAGTTGGTTACACACTACTGAGAATGATTTCTGGGGAGCAAAGGTATATATTCTCCAAATAAATGTGTCTAATAATATGTTTAACAGATTAATAAAACAATATTGGTCTTTTTATGCTCTGTATGTATGTGTTATGCAAATTTTAAGTAATAAAAAATAGTGATGACTTTAACAATGGCAAATAATTCAAGTGGTTTGAAATTTAATATTTAAGAGCAAAACTTTTTTTTTTTAACGAATACTAGTTTTATGTGCATCAAAATTTTTATTTTGTCAATGATAAAGAAAAAAAACTCTGCAAAGATAAAGAAATTAAATAAATTGACTTTACTTAAATAAATTTAACATAAAAAATACTTTTCAGAATTTCAAAGTGTCATGAACATCAAATGAAAATATTTTTTATAAAATTTTGAAGTTTCAAATAAAATTAAAATTTTGATAAAGTAAAAAAAAAACTCACTCAAAATAAAATCTAAAAAAGTCATTCGAATATAAAGTGTGTTTTTGAAGAGAATTTCCAACCTTTTACTCATTTATATTCCATCAATTTATAGACCAAATAGATCCAATCATTTAGCGACACATTATTCGTTCAATAGTTTGTCAAATAACTGTTCGCGCCCAATTCTATAAATCAAACTTTGTCTTTGAATTCTTTTTCGATAGCCTTTCTCCACTTTTTCCAGATCATAATCCACTTTGCCTCATTGATCACCAAAATTACACCAGTGGAGTAACAATATGATTTAACAAATGGGAGAAAAAAATATATAGATTTTAATTAAGTAATTAAAAGGAAAAGTATAGGTAACTAACAACATTTTTGAACAATGAAAATTAATAGGGTTAAAAGAATAAATTTAAATTAGTAGCATTATATTAGGATGTAATATATCTTTATTTAATTAGTAGTTATTCATGTTGTTCAAAATAATCATTATTTACCTAACATTCCCCTTAACTTTTTTATTAGGGTGAATTATGATGTATCCTTAAAATAAAGGTTATGCCAACTCGCTCCCAATAATTCACTATAGTTACACTTCGTTATCTTAAACGCAAAAGAATTAGCTCACCTAATAACTCGTAAATTATTTTGAAATTTAGAATTTATGGACAGGGTTTTTTATTTAAATCCAACAATTATTTTCTGGTTTAGCTAAAAAAAGAAAAGAAGAAGAAGGATTATATTATTGTGTATTATCTCCTAATTTCGTAGCTCAGATTGAGAAATTAAAAAAAGAAAGCAATTTCATATGTATTGTTCACAAAATATACTTAGAGCATTTTTAATGGTTGATTTTAATTTTATTTTATTTTGGGTTTCACATAATACCACATATGTATTTGTAAGATAATATATTATAAAAATTGATTTGAAATTTAATGTAAAATTTATGGTTCTAATACTTGATTTCATTTTAATTTAACGTTACATAATAAGGTTACAATATTTATTTAATGAGTTTAATGAACATATACAAATGACAGTATTTTATTAGATTTTTTTAAAAATAATACAATATCTCTTTATTAATATCAGTATCATTTCAAAATTATATTTAATGCAAGTTTTAATTTTAAATCAATTCTATAAAATTTAAAATTAATATTAAAAAATATTTTATTGAAATTACTTTTACAGACACCTAATATATAGTAAAAGAAAAAGTTTAGGGACAGCAAATTTATTAAAATTTGATTAGCACTTAGCCAAAAAAAAGAGTAATTTTTTATCATTAGATAAAATTTCATACCATTAAAAACATTATTGATGGCTAATTAATTACTACAACTCGTAAAATTTGTTGACTCTTAGTACTCCTCTTTAACATAATTATGTATTTATCGACAGTAAAATTGCACATGAATATGTGATATACTAATTTCCCTTTCAATTTCACTGGAGTGCAAGAGAAATTAGAGTAAAGATTTTTGTTTTTTTTTTTATTTTGTCCGCAGAATGCGAAATCGTGGTTGATTCATGTAATAACAAAACTAATTTCTCAGCCTAAACTTGAAAAACTTACTGCTTGGGAAACTGCGAAATAATGAAAAAAAAAATAATGGTCAGGGTCAGCTTCAGCTATAATTGGTGGTTTCTCAGATGGCAATATCTCTTTTTGTACGATGTATGCCTTTCTTTCCAAAGTTAGCTTAAATAGGTAAAAAAACTTAGGATGCCTCCCAGACACCTCTGATCCAATGTTAACCAATTTTCAGCTCTAACGTGTCAGATTTGAGAGTACAGGTCCTAGCATGATTTGACAAATGCACCCTTAATTATTATATCACGTGCCTAACTCCATGGTTATTAACAAGAGAGATCTTATAGGATCAGTAGAATTTATTTTTTGATTAATAATATTTAAAATATAAATTAAAAATATTATGATAGATTATTTTCTTTTGAAAAAAAACTCAATACATAAAGTGGAACAAAGAGGACAATAATAAAAATAAATCAAACAAACAAAAAAAAGACAATTTCTTTTTCTTTATTCTAAAAAATTTTTCTGTGTCTTTTCAACCAGATGTTTTAAATAATCGCATAATACGCAATTTTTCATTTTATTTAATATCTCAGTCCAATTTTAAAAATGTTTATCAGACTAAAAAAATTGAACTAATAACTAATATTTGTCAAAACAATAAATTATACAAATCCTTGAATTTTTCTCTATTAATAATAAGGATCAAAAAGAAAAAAATTGTAGTAGTAAAAACAATTAACTTTTAAATTTTCTTCTAATATAAAAGTCTTGATTGATTGGACAATAATTTCATGTTGCAACAAAAGAATAGAATAAAAGTAATTCCTTCTTTATGCTTATCACCAAATCAAAGAATAAAAGGAAACGTGACACATTGTTACCGAAAACAAATAGGAAACAAGACGTTATTTTGAAAGAAAGATTGGCGCAAATTACTAAATTGTGTGATGGACATGGTCCATGACTCCGTCGAGATGCCTTTAACACACATTACAGTGCTTGTTAGTTGAAACTTGAATCTAAGTTTTATTGCTACCTCAAATCATTTATATTGCTCTCTCCAATCTCCATTATCTTATTCCCATCCTCCCTCTCGAATAATTGTACTTTCCAATGAAGAAATAAAGGAACCAAACTGTAAAACTTTTCAGTTATCATTAATCACTACAAGTATATATCTATCTAAGAATTCGTACGTAGATTAAAGTATGGGTAAAATTGCATTTACCTCGCTTAAAGTTTGGTAAAATTTAATTTTTTTTAATTAATATTTCTAAAATTTATCTTCTGTGGCATTAACGAACGCTTCTATCTGAACACATAACATTAATCTTCCTTTAATCTAAATAAACAAAAGAAAATACCATTAAGTGCGATTAGGCCCTATACGCATAGGAGCAGGTTTTTGCTCTATTCGATTCTGTCTTGCCGTACAACAACTCGTATAGAATTCGCCTTGCTTCTACTTGTGAGTAGTAAAACGTTGAATCCTAACTCACTACTGTGGGTATCCGTCCGCTCCTATCCGCCCTTATAATTATTAAAATCTAATAAATAAAATTAAATTTCAAAATTTATATAACCATCATCACATACATAATATAAATTAAAATAAAAATTTAAATATGATACAATATTATTAATCATTTACTAATTATTTTACATATATTATATATTAAAATTATATATATGCCGGGGCGGGTAGGAATGGGTATTACCTAAACTCAACCCCGTCTCTCCCCTTCTAAAAACTCGCCCGCTCAAAACCCGCCCCGGTTGGAGCGAATAATTACCCGTCCTAAGCGGATAGAAACAGGGTGGATACCCGCGGATTCGAATGGTGTTGCCATTCCTAAATACGCAACCACATTGATGCTCCAAAACAAACAATAGCATCCGAATAATAATCGACATGAATACTGGCTTTCATCAATTACGTACATGAGAGCTATGGCGGGGTCCGCCATATAAAAAATTTGATCTCATACATGCATCTCCAATATTCTCTGCAAAAGAAACCAAATTAATTAATGCTAATGAAGCATTAACCCATGAGAGTGTTTATTATGAGTCAGTTAGTTTGATTCGGATAGTATTGATGTTTTTTATATTTACGTTTATACAAATTAACTTGGCTAGTCGATCCGCTTAAACAAGTGTTGGGTCTGTGTTGTTGATGTAACAATCCAAAGTATAGTTAGTTATGAATTAGTGATGCAAATGTATGTGTTTTGACGTTACGTTGTTGTTTTGGAGTGGAAAGCGTGAAGTCTGGGTCTCTGGGATTTATGATGCATGAGTGCGCCCTTTGAATTTATGTGGACCATTTTTATTCTGTTTCTATGTAAGCTGCGTTTGTCTCAGCTATGCCTTGTGTTTTGACACTTTCAGCATATTCAGATAGATCAGCAACAGTTAAATTATATGGATATTATAAATATTTTTAGGTTGAATGATAGAGCTCGTCGATGAGATTGAGATTGACATTAAGACGTGCCATGGCAACCAATATTTATTAAAGTTGCTAAAGCATTATTATATGAATAATACATGGTGAAAAGTCTTTTTAAACGAAGGTTAAAAATAATAAAAAAGATTGATTTTATAAGAGTAAAAGTTAAAAAAAAAAAGAAAGAATATCATGTGTAATATATAGTTTTTATAAATTTAATAAGTTTTTATATTTCACCAAATTCTCATTTTTACCAAATAAATTCCCTTATTATATTCTTATTTGAAAGGTACTTGTCGTCAGAATATTATTATAATTTTTTAATTTATTTATGGATAATACATATAATTAATTATAATTTCATTAGCTATTGTATATTATATGATTTATATAGGTCTCATTTATTATTATAAATACTAAATAAAATAATTCATTATTACTTCACAAAAAAGATAAAATTCTGCTTTGCAGAACCTTATAAAGATGCCTTAGTGATTAAGGTCTTAGACAAAAACTACAGTTATATAGTTCTTTCACATAAGTTTCGGATGGTATGATGCATTAAAGATGGCTTCGATCTTCTAGACGTGAAATTTGGATATTTTTTTGATAAAATTCGATGCTGCTGAGGATCGGAATAAAGTCATGCTTGGTGACCCGTGGTTAATAAAAAGACTTATTGTGTCGCTGTAAAATCATGGAATGTAGATTTTCGGCCATATGAAGAGTGCTTTGGATCAACACTTGTATGAATTCGAATTTTTGGGGCTTCTAATCTGATGCTACGAAGAGCAGGCTATGATGCGTATTACTTCCGTAATAGATGTCCTGATCATAGTGGACCAGGCCATTAAATTAGCAAAAAGAGGGAGATATGCCCGTGTATGTGTTCAAATAAATTTGGGATTGCCAGTGATCAAGAATATTATTGTGGAAGGGGTAACTCATGCAATGGAGTATAAAAGTCAAAATCTGATGTGCTTCTTGTGCACGTCATGGTCATGATAAGGCACAATACTTAGGTAGAATCACCACGGAAGAAAAGGGTATCGATCTTGGTGCCGTTAAGATCCAGGTTGGTGAAAAAGTCAACGCCAATTAATGATAAAAAATTCAAAAATTAAATGCAGCGGATCATGTTGTGATATGCGTGGTTGTTGGCGAGAATCACAGACCTAATATGAATGATGATTTATTGGCTAATAAGTTACATGAGGTTCACATTGAAGAGGCAAGCAGGAATGAAGAAGTGGATTGGGAGCAAGTATTAAGGAAGGGAAAATATAAGTTAGGCCAAAAGAAAATGTTTAAAGTCCTAGAAAGAAAATACTCAAGCAAAGGTTCAGATAGAAAATGAAGACTCATGTTGCATGCTCCTCTTGCTGACAGGTCCGCTTCTTCACAAGCAGGATTGGATCTCGAACCATGCTCCAGCAGCGTGGGTTGCGTGTGAGGAATGGAGATGCGTTTGCGATGTTGTCTTCTCACTAGACCCTAGTGTCCCGGGGCTCCTCCCTCCGAAGATGAAAGTCTCACTATCGAATGATGCAATGAGAGAAGGCATGGATGAGGGAGTCTGTCTCGTTATTTATGCCTCATCTTGAGGTTGGTGAACCAATTTTATATTCATTGTTGTTCTATTATTCTATCTTTATATTATGTGTAGTTTAAATATAACAGTTTGGAACATTAATGATGCATCTAATAAGTTAGCCCAGGTGAATTGCAAAGAGCTTGTTAGAAAATTTAAACCTGTCTTTTTTATTGTGGTTGAAACTCATGGACATTTTCAACACTTGAAACTGTTCTAGAAAAGGCTTGGTTATTATTCTATTGGTACAGTGGACATAACAGGACATAAAGGGGTATTTGGTTTCTTTTTACAATGCCGAATGCTTGTTGCAAGTGGGTAGATGCTTTTGATCATTATGTTACGGTGGAGGTTCAGTTAGATAATGTGATTTGAAGGTGTAGTAGTATTTATAGTAGTCCTCATTTTAATACCAAAATTTCTCTGTGGGATTATCTTGTGACTTAGTCCTCGTCTTTTCGTGGGCAATGGATCATTTTTGATAATTTTAATAAAGTCATCTTCTCTCATGAATCTAAGACTTGTCTTTTTTCAAGTCAACACGCAGATCAGTTTGTTGCCTCATTAGGGGATAGCGTTCTATTTGACTTAAAGACTATCGAAAAATGATTTTCTTGGTACAGAAGGATGAAAAATTATGTTGAGGTGGAAAAAAAGTTTGACCGAGTTTGTATCAAAAGTGGATGGTTATCTTTATTTCCTGAGGCTTACGCAAATATACTAAATAGACTTCAGTCTGATCATTGTCCCATCCTAGTTCATTGTAAAGGGCGGTCCCAGCTGAAAAGAAATAGACCTTTCCGATTTATTATGGCTTGAGCTACCTATCTGGGGTATAAAGATATTGTAATCCTAAGAATTGTGGTGGTCTGACTATAGATAGGTACATGGCAAGCTTTCGAAAGTACAAAAGAACTCTCTAAAATTTAATTATAAAGTGGCTGGAAGTGATGGAAGATTCTTCTATGCAGCAAAAAGAGTGACAGTTGATTAAGGATTACAATAACACTCTTGTGCAAAAGGATCTTCTGTGGTTTTAGAAATTTAGAGAGCAGTGAGAAAATTTTGGGGAAAAAAAGACTAATTTCTTTCATGTTCAGACTATAGTGCAGAAGAAGCATAACAAAATTCATAGTCTCTTTCTCTAGCATGGGGTGTGGAAAACGGATCTGGATGTCCTTTGCAGGGAAGCTGGGTCCTTTTTTAAAAGCTTATCCCGCCAATCGGAGGATGTGGATTCGGGATATCTTGGTGAAGTGCCGCTTCCTTCCCTAAATGAGGATGCTTGCTGTAATCTTACAGCGCCAGTTACATTGGAGGAAGTTAAGTCAGTTTTTTTAGTATGCATTCTTTTAAGGCACCGAGTCCTTATGGGTTTCAGGCTTTCTTCTTCAAAGAATATTGGGAGATTATTGGTTTTGATGTTTGGACTATGGTTAGTCAAGCGTTCTCTGGTATGGGTATTAATTCGAGAATGATGAAAACTCTCCTGATCCTAGTCAATAGACGTCGTCCTTATCTCACAGACATTGTTGGGCCCCTTCAAGGAGGTTTTAATCCAGAAAGAGGAACTCTTGACAACATTATTACTGTGCAAGAGGTTCTCGACTTCATGAAGAAAACAAAGTCCAAGAAAGGCACTTGGCCTTTACGATTGATCTGGAGAAAGCCTATGACAGAGTTGATTAGAGATTTCTAAAACATACCCTTGTGAGTTTTGGCTTTTCTACCACTACAATCAATCTGATTATGTATTGTGTCACTGTCTCTTCGTTGTCTATCCTATGGAATGAAGAGAGATTAAATAGCTTCACTCCTAGCCGGGGACTCAGCCAAGAAGACCCGATGTCACCATATCTGTTTGTATTGTGTATGAAGAGATTGTCCTGCTTTATAAATCATCGAGTTGATAGGGACTTGTGAAAGTTGGTTGCTATTTCTAGAGGGGTCCAAAAATTTTTCATTTGATGTTCACCGATGATTTGCTTCTTTACTGTAAAGTTGAAAAACAGCAAGTTCAAAATGTAATTGTTGCTTTGGATAACTTCTGCAGAGCCTCTGGGATGAACGTAAATGCGGAGAAATCTAGTATACAATGCTCCAAGAATGTTTCAACGACAAGGAAATAGATTTTTACCGGGGTGTCATTCATCTGATTCGTCCAGAACTTGGACAAGTATATAGGGGTTACCCTTAGTCACTCTTGGGTGACGCAAGCAGCGTTCAATGATGTTCTGGACAAGATTCGGGGGAGGCTGGCCAATTGAAAAGGGAGATTTCTTAACAAGGCGGAAAGACTATTTTTGATCAATTTAGTAGTGGTTGCGATTCCTTCTTATCGCATGCAAGTATCTTTCTTTCCTAAAGGGATATCCAATAAAATAGAATCTATGATGCGGATCTTTCTCTGAAAATGCGGATCTTTATTTTATTATCCAAACAAGTTATGGATTCAATTATTGGAAAAAAATACCGTTCATCTCCCGGAGATTATTTTAGTTGGTCTCAAGACACGAGCTCTTATGTTTAGAAGAGTATATGTAAAACTTGGGATCTCTTGAAAGACGATTTTGTTTGGTGCATTGGGGATTTGAACAAGAACTTTTGGTTTTCTAATTGGAGAAAAGAGGGACAACTTTATCATGAGATGGATTATGTTCATATTTCTGATTCGGATATTCGAATCTTGGATCTTTGGTCATCTGGGAAGCGACACCTTCAGAATATCTATTCTTCTCTAAACCAGTTTTTGCAAGGGCAACATTCTTTCCTATAATCCGGTTGTGCAGGGAGGTTCAATGGTATGATGGTTTTGTTCTAGTGCGATGTCAAAGGTTTATGACTCTCGTAGTGGTTACTTATGACTCAGTAAGAAAAAGTTTGGTTGGGAGGACTAGGAGAATTGGCTTTGGCTTTGGCGTCAACTTGTTTTGCAAAAACATAAATTCTTGGCCTAGCTTTGTCTTAGGGAGGCTTTGCCCATGACTGTTTTCGCTTCATACTGACCAACAGCTGTCCACAATATTTTTTTGGTCAGGAATAAGATGTTCATTGTATTCAAGATTGTCTAAAAGCTTAACTAGTTTGGCAAGCTTTGGAGATTTCTGATCAACCTCTGGATTTGATGAACTGGTTCTTGCTTCATAACAAGAACACCCTTTTAGATTCTTTTCTGATCTATGGTGGATTTGACATTCCAAGAATAATGAGATCTTTCACCCCACGAGTCTTGGCCCCTGAATAAGGTGACTAGTATGACTTTGTCCTTGGAAAAGGAGTTTCGGAATATTTTTGAGTTGCAACGAGTTTTTATCCCCTCTACCATTAGTGGCTCATGGATTTTTCCCTCGGTGGGTACTTTTTGTGATGAGTTATCCTGGTACTAGTGATCATGTTGGTTAACAGAGATTGGAATGAAAGTTGGCATCGAGGCTGTTTGAGAACGATTGAGAGTCGTAATATTCTGTAAAGAGAGTTGTTTGCTATTTGGAGAGGATATTTTCTAGTCTGGGACTTGGGACAAAGAGATATTATTTGTGAAACAGATTATGTGAATGTCTTTATTCTTGTCAAAAATTTTCAGGATAACTCTGGTTTCGTTGATCCTTTAGTACTGAAAATTCAGGACATCATGTCTTAAAAATGGCGTGTTGATCTCCAGTTGATCTTGAGAGATGCAAATAAAGTGGCAGGCGTCATAGCAAAGACGACAATGAGGACTCATACTCACCAAGTGGAGCTCTCATTGTCTTAGAAGAAATTTGAGAGCAACATTCAGTGGGACTGCCTTATTTCTTAAGTAGTTCTTTATTCTTTGTTTTCTCTTTCTTGTTTGTTTTGTTGTTATTTTTCAGTCACAAAAAAAAAACACATAAAATTTATAAAATGTAATTATATGAAAAATATATATATGTATAGCTCAAATAGGAGATTATTAAGAAATTATAATTTCTTAATTTATTTATGACATATAATTGATTATAATTACATTAATTATTTTATATGAGATAACTTGTATAGGTAATATTATTTATTGTTATAAATATTAATATAGAATAAATATTTATTATTTTTTATTTAAATTTAAATAATAATAAAATTAAATATTTTATTTTACTTAGATTTTTAAAATTTAATAAAAATTAATTATCAAATATAAATATAGCTCTACTATTTTAGTCTCTAATATATTAAAATTATCTTGCAAATTTTTATTTTATTAGAGAGTTATTATTTAATCTAAAATAAAAAATTTGATATATTTTGGTTAAAAAGATTAAAAAATTATAATAAAAAATTCAAGTACGTTTTCATTTTCATATCATTTTTTTAATTATTTAACATAAATTATATTGGATTTAAGGAATCAAATCAAAGAATTCCAACGAGTATGTAATATTGAGTATATAATGAGTTAAGTTTCATTTTTTATCTGATAATAAAAGAAAAACTAAGAAAAAGGTGCAAGTCAATCATGACAACTCATATTTAATTCAGGGCAAATGACCAAATTAAAATAAACAACAGAAACGTTTACCAAATTATAACAATGGAAAAATTGATACATGGATGTCTTGTTTCATTATCTATATAAATTGTGGGAGCCAACCACGGTTCCTAACTACAGATAAACCGTGACTGGCAGGCAGATTTTACTTGGAAGAAAAGCTCAACGTAAACCGTGGTAGGTAGCCACGGTTTACACTTTATGAATGAACGGTAGAAACCGCTGGAAGTAGTCATGGTTTATGAAGAAAGATATGCATGAAACGTGGCTGGCAGCAACGGTTTATGAAGGACCTCCAATGGGCATAAACCCTTGTAACATAGCACGGTTTATGTAGATGGAAAATCTATATATAGGTGAGTGAGATTCAAGCTGGTGAAAAGATCATTATCACAATGTCAAGTGAGGAAAAGAGTGTTCTTGTCTTAGTGCATTGCTCTGGAAAAATAAAAAAAAAAGCAAAAAATATGGTGTGAAGTTCACTGACAGAGAACCGTTGAGTCTATTTGTTAGTTCATCAAGCACTTTGTCGGATGTGAAGAACAGAATCTTGCAGAAGTTTGGGGTATTTGGGAGCAAGTTGGTGAAGAAGATTTTCTACAAGATTCCCATCGCTGTAGTCTCGAGCGGTGTTCAGTATGATACGTTCGTGTTAGCGGCTGACGAAGATATTAGGGTTCTGTTTCATTGCGTAAGGAGTTTTTCGGAGGTCAGAATACCCGAGCTGTATGCGAAGTTGGAGGTTGCTGTCGATAGTTCTGGGGCATCGGCTCCTGTTCATAGCTCGACTGCCGCAGGCGGTGCGTCTTGTTCGGTGCCTGCGATCCGGCCATCTGTTCCGCAAGTTGCATCACCTTTCTTCGCGACTGATTTGGTACGAACGGAGGCAGTTCGTTCTGTTCCTTTCCCTAATCAAGGGGTCTGGCAGCAAGCATTTGAGGGGGAGTCAGGTCGTGCCATAGTTGATGAAGTTCAAGGCTTCGGAGAACCTGATCGAGTAGAGAATGCAATGCGGGACGATGACTCTGACCAGGAGCCTGTAAATATCTTTGGGGACAACGATGATGACACCGGTGCTAATCACATGGACAACAAGCGCCTTCAAGTTCTGGCACACAGCAGTACCCTCCACACTTCTCCACTCTAAACTTGGAGGCTCTGGTGAACACCCGGCGGGAGCTGCTATAGTTGGGGATTCATCTACATAATTTCAGATTGGGCAATCCTTCCAAAGTAAAGATGAAGCTGTTCTGAGTGTGAAGGACTATAGCATCCGTCGAGGTGTTGAGTACCGAATGTTGGAATTGGACCATCTGAAGTATCATGGAAAGTGCAAGGATTTTGGCAAAAGTTGTAGTTGGCTGATTCGGATTTCGCTCCGTGCACGAAAGGACATTTGAGAGGTTAGGAGGTACAACGGTCCCCACACTTGCTTAGCCACATTTATTTCCAGTGATCACCGTCAGCTTGATTACCACGTTATCTGTGCGAGGATATTTCCGTTGGTTAGTGCGGATGCTGCAGTACCGATCAAGGTGTTGCAACAAGCAACTGAAGCTGATTACGGCTTCAAGCTCAGTTACCGTAAGGTTTGGAAGGCAAAACAGAAGGCAGTTGCACAAATATATGGAGACTGGGAAGAGTCTTATTCCGAGTTGCCACGTTGAATACTAGGGGTGTAGTTGACGATACCCGGGACAGTTACTGTGTTGCAGACCTCTCCTGTTCGAGTTGTGGATCAGATTGATGAGCAACAGTGTACTTTCATCGTCTGTTCTGGACATTTTCACCTTGCGTTAAGGCCTTCCAGCATTGCAAGCCGCTTGTGAGTATTGGCGGTACCCACTTGTACGGCCAATATGGAGGCACCTTACTGTTGGCGATTGTATAGGATGGGAACTCGAACATCCTCCCGATAGCATTCGCCCTTGTGGAAGGGGAAAATGCCGAGTCATGGTCATTTTTCTTGTCCAACCTAAGAACACATGTGACGCCACAAGAGGGTATCCTTGTTATCTCAGACAGACATAATGGCATCAAGGCTGCACTTGAGAATCCCGAGAATGGTTGGCTGCCTCCACGTGCTTATCGGGCGTACTGTATCCGTCATGTGGTAGCAAATTTCAGCAAACTTCTCGCTAGGTAGCTATAGAGTCTCGCTTAAGGATCACACATCTGATTGTGGCTACTTTCAAGCGCTCCATTGTCCATGTTGTCACGCCATTGCATGTTGCGCCCACTCGCGGCTTAATTGGGCAGTATATGTACACGAAGTGTATCGTATGAGTGAGGTGTTCAAAGTTTACAGTCACGGGTTTGTTCCGCCCATCCCAGAAGGCCTATGGCCACCATATGCCGGACCAACTGTCATCCCTGATCCTAACATGAGGTGAGCAAGGGAAGGTCGTCCGAGGGCAACTAGGGTCCGCGGTGTCATGGATCGGTCTGCTGAGAACCAGCCCAAGCGCTGTGGCCTCTGTCGACAGCCTGGTCATACGCGGAGGAACTGTGGCCATCGAAGAGATATTGCTGGCGGGGATAGTTAGGATGTATTATTTTGCGTGCTGTTAGGTTATTAGCCTAAGTTAAATTTGTGTCTGTTAAAAGCATTATTGTTATTCATCTATTTCTGTATCATCAATGAAGAATGTTTCTTTCTTTACTTGTTCTATTAAGACAGTTTAATCAGCGTAAGCGTGCTTATATTCTTTAGTGTTAATGTGCTTATATTGTTTAGACAAACTAACTCGAAACGACTACATCATGAAACATATTTAATAGTCACATACATAGCGATAAGATACAACACCGGATAGCAGAATAAAAGTTTAAACATGAATCCAAGAACATAATGAAACAAAGTTCATAGAAAAACGAAAAAAATACAGCTAACTAATCAGAATCCTCATGGTGTCACTCTCGTCATCGTCGAACTGACCAAGAAGGTGACCTCCAGTGCCACATAAAGGAGCACGACGAACCCTCCTCGGTCTCTGATCCACCTGTGGCACCGGTGTCTGAGGCGGAACGGCGCTGAATGTCGAAGCTGGGGTCCCTCCTAACGCGAACCATGGGTCAGATGGAGAAGCTGCAGGCTCGTTCAGGTCAACCAGCAACTGTGGCTGAACATCATGAACAGGTGGCTGGTGCTCGGCATACTGCGAATGAACCTCATCCATCTGTGGCCTATAATTAGTGGCATCATCGTCCCTTAACATGTCTGCTATATCTCTAAAGAACTCTGACTGACTCACAGGATCATCGATGTCCATACCGACTGTCGCGGTAGTAAAGTCGGCGAATACGTTGAAACCACTAGGCCTCAAACAAGGAAACCTTCAAAAAATCCAAGAATGTAGAAGCTGCAGTGGCCCAGCCAAGTTGACAACGTTTCTGTTTGTTCCACGACAAAGACATCTGTACAACCAGGCCAGTGCGGCCGAGCCCCAGCTATATCTACCCAAGTCCTCCAACGATGCCACATAAGGCAACCAGCGAAGGTGGACACGGTTGGCGTTCTTGTCCGCAAACAGCTGAGATGACAACAACATCATAATATAGGCTCGCGCGTATATACGCACGATACTGTCAGTAGCATTTGCTGGCAGAACACGAAACCGCTCATGGAACCATGTGTAGCACACTGTCATCTACGTCACTTTATTCTGCGGAGGTAACTCCTCAAACAACTCGCAGAACCACACCCATGTCGGTCTTCCATTTTCTATCAGATTCTCAAACTCACTAAGGCACCCACTCAGGCTCACAATCAATCGGTAAATCCAGCTGATAGGCCACGTCTTCCAAGGTGACCGTACACTCCCCAAAGGGCATGTGAAAGGTGTGGGTCTCAGGACGCCACCTCTCAATGAATGCACTAAGTAGAGGCTCATCAACCCAGAACCACTGACTGTTCAGCCTAGCCAAATGATACAAGTCCGCGGTTTCCAGATACGGTATGATACGGTCGTGTAAAGGCATATTCTGTTGTCTCCTCACACCGCTAATAACTCTAGTAGGCTGCAAAAAGATGGATAACGAAATCTCAACACACAACAATACTAACAACTTCCACTAATATCAATAATAATAATAACCATAACAAGAACAGCGAAAATAACACTAACAATAATACTAACACCTTAAACTAAAAAAATAATTCTAACAATAACAAAAATTAGAAATTTAATAAATATAAAAAACCCACATTGATGATAACAGGAAAAATTTTCATAATAACTGTTAAAATAATAATATATCATCTAGCATTAATAATAACAACATTAAACAAAAAATAATAATAAAAATGTCGTTTAACCAACCTCTTGGTCGATAAATCCAGCCACATGCGCGACGCCATTTAACCGGTACATGCGAGCTTCTTCTTCCATCGGTTCGCCACTCAGCTGGTTCAGAATCTCAAACAAACTACTAAACCAAAAAACTATCTTTCTCTCTCACCCACCAACCTTCTCCAAATTTTTGCAACCTCACAAATGATCTGCCCTCACCAGTCACGGCTTCTCTATTTATACCTACACACTCATAAACCGTGGTTGCCTCTAGTGTTTTATGCACAAACCACTTCTTTCATAAACCGTGACTGCCTCCCACGATTTATGTATTGCTCTCTCCACAAGTAAACCGTGGCAGCCTCCCACGGTTTACATTCAAATGCTCTTTAACATAAAACTTGGCTAGCAGGCACGGTTTATGTTCATTTAGAAACCGTGTTAAGCTCCCACAGTTTCTATATAAAATGTAACAAGACATAAAGGTATGCACTTTCCAATTGTTGTAATCTGTTAAAGATTTCTCCTAATTGTTTTAAAATGGTAAATTGCCCTTTAATTCATGCCTATAATTGATTAGAATATTTATTACTAGCCACTAAGAAATTACAACATTTATGTATCCTTAATTCCTTGTACAGTTTTAGTTTGAAACGAAGTGGTACTCTTGTGTTAATTAGTGATATAAAAGTACTAACTATATGTTTGAATTAACAAAATTATTGTGATAGCAAATAATTTAATTTTTTCTGTTTTATTTGAGAATTAATCTTTTTGAAACCAACAACGAAGTTTTATCAGTCATAAGAAAAAGAAAAAAAAGAAATATACAAAAAAGTAAAAATTCATTAATTATTAACTGAACAAAAAAGCTTATATTTTTTTTTTCTAAACCAATATATGCTTAATAGAAAATTCAATGGATGTTAGAGTTAATTTTAAAGTTAGTTGGTTTAACAATTATTATAAATATAATTATTCGTATATTTTTTTATGAGTGAATACCTAATTTGACCTCTGGAAATTATTTTGAAAGGACTACGAAGTTCTTGACAAAAAAAACCCAATCCGTTCCTGATTTTTTTTGGGATTGATTATCTCATGCCAATAAAAATAACATTGATTTTTTTTGGTACAGGGTTAATCAGTCCCATAAAAATAAAATTCAAGGATCGAATTGGATATTTTTTTTGTCAAGGGTCTCGTTATCTTTTGAAGTAATTGTCAAAGGCCATTTAAATTTTTTTTCTTTTTTAAATGGTTTTAATTTTTAAATAAATAATTTTATGATGTAATATTAAAATTTTCACAATTGAAAGATTTATATAAAATTACAACTTTATGTCTTTCTTTCTAAGAGACTCGTCATGTTAGCTTGTAAATTTTTGAAATGAGTAGTTTTATTATATAAATAAATTTGAATTAATTCTGTTAATTTGTTAGCTTATATATGGTTCATGTATGCGATTGATTATTGTATATTTATTATAACCTTACTTACACTACACTTGTAGAGTCAACAAATTAAAAGTCATTTAATTTTCTCAACTCTAATTAATAAAATTGGTTTGATAAAATGTTTAAAAGCAATAAATATTTGAATAACTGCAAGTAGAAGTAGTCTTCAAATATATATATATATATATATATATATATATATATATATAAAATATGATTTTAGTATCAAATTGAAGTATCATTAAGTTATTTAAATCATATGAATATCAAAATTATCAGATTATCTTAAAATATTATAATTTTATCTTCTCACTTTAATATATAAATTGTATGCATAGTATCAATTTAATATATATATATATAATCTACTGTAACTTTTTACTTACAAAACATGCATGAACCGACATTGGAATTATGAGATTCTAAAATATTAATCTATTTGAACCGACAAAATTACAATTTATGTAGATAAAAAATAAATTTGATGAATTTTTAAAACTGTCTATTACACAAAAGAAACCACGATTTATGAGAAAAATTTGTTGCAGTCTAACAACCAGTATAAATCACAATTTACGTAAGTCTTATGCTAGATGCACCTTCATGTTTGATAACTTCTCCATTCTGGATGCATACAGCACCATCTCCATATTCTAGTTCTTCCAAAGGATGGGTCACTACCTATAATGTTGTAACTTCGGCAGGGGTATTTAATTTTCCTAAGAACTTAATTTGACAACCCCAATCTTAAAACAAAAATCTGCGATCTCTAAATGAGCATAATTGTATGAAGAAACTATATCATTTAACTTATAATTCGTTGGCAATGTCGTATTTGTTTGAAACTATATTTAAATTAATAAATTAATTGTTTCATGCAATGATTGACATGCTTGTTCTTAAATTTTTGGATCCATAGCTACAAATACAAATATAACTCTATTTTTTTCCTAGGTGCATTCTTATTGATATTATTATTAATATCTTTTTGAATATAAATAACAAATATTGATAATATTCATCTAATTAATTATAATGTTCTTTTACAAAAAATGTTTATTTATAGAATAAGATGATATATATAAGAAATTAATTATTTAAGCAGTTAGTTAATATATACAAGTAATTTTAATTAAATATAATTTTTTAAAATAATTTAATAAAAATAGATTTAATATTTAAAAATTTAATATTTAAAATTTTAACAAATAATATGCATTTAGTAATATAACATGTTTCCAATATACTAGGGAAAATTGGATTAATAAGTACTCTTCTATACAAAATATTTTATGTAAGTACTCTAAGTAAATAAGTACTCTGTATAAAATTGGATTAGTAGATAAGTACTCTATCTTATTATATATCTTAATGTTTATAAATATTCTATTCAATCTCATTCTACAATTGTGGTCTTTCTCTTTGACTATGGTAGTTACAAATTGGATACAACTTGTTATAAATCTCACCATTCACAACTAACAACTCTGGACTCTGAAAAATGCGGAGCACAAGTTAAAAAGGGGAAGATAACAGAGTTAATCATATTTTCATTATCTACGTGTAAGTATAAATATGTGGCTAAAAATAAATTAATATGATTAAGAAATTGAGCGGGAATGAAAATCTACAAAGTAGTTAACAACATTTAAAATAAAGGGGTACTTTATTTGTTTAGTTTCAATTCATTCACTATTATGCAACTCAAAACTCACTCATAATCATTTGTCATTTCTATATAACATAGTTGATCAACCAGCATTAGAGGCAAAATTATATAATTGAGTGAGGGGTAAAGTTAAAAACATGTAACTAACAAAATTGGATCCGAGCTAGACGAACTTCACTAGTATACAACACCCCCACTTCCCTTTTCTTGAGACCATGAACAATGATATGAGATAAAGCAGCCAAGCTGCAATTACATCTTTTTCCAAGTTCTTCTTTCGTTGCAGTTGATGAGATATCCAATACATTCAGTTAAACAGTATATGTGTTCAAAGCAACTAATTGAAATAAACTATTCATTCAATCAAATAATATGTATTCATGGCAAGAATCCAATTCATGGAACATAAAAGAAACAATAAAAAAAATCAACAAAGGCACTTAATTAACATTAGGAGCATCTTCCATAAGACGTTCTATCTTAGCAAAGGGTGACTCCGGAAAATCAATCTTGCTGCAAACTCGGATTGTTGCCGCCCTAACCTTTCAAAATCGACGTATACCACAACTACTACAATGTTGTCATCGAAACCCTTTCTAGCAGGGCAAGGATATCTAACAAACTCTCATATGTGATATTCTTGGCTACTTTTGCTTTCTTTTAAACCACCTTGATTAACTTTGCAATCCCATTTTGAAGATATATAGACAATTCTAACAGCCTCCAAAAGTTCTAGGTACCAATTATGATAAATCGGTCACAGCTAAGGATAAAAAGCAAGATCAAGGTAAGGTCTGCCTTGAGATAACTCCCGAATCGCATCTTCTTTCGGGTCTACGAATTCTGAGTATTTCAAATTGGCATGCCTTACTTGCCAAAAAGAAAGGGTTCAACCAATTTTATTAAATACAATAAATCAGTATGACAGAAACAGAATTATAAAAATAAAACGAAAACATAATTTAAAACCTTCAATAACAGAATTATAAAAACTAATTAATTCATATACAATGGTAAGAAATTTTCTTAAGCATATGAATTAATTAGTTTTTGTAATTTTATTTTTGTAAGTTTTAAATTATGTTTTCGTTCTGTTTTTGTAATTCTGTTTCTGCCATACTGATTTATTGTATTTAATATTTAACTAAATTGGTTGAATCCTTTAATTCTGACAGGTAACCAGATCTCTGGGATATACTCAGAATTCATAGACCCCGGGAGTTATCTCTTACTTAAAGTCTGACCCTGATCTTGCATCTTATCCTTGGCAGAGGTGTGACCGATTTATCATGTACCAGGTTTTTGGAAGCTGTTAGAATTGTTCATATATCCCCAATAATGGAATTGCAAATTTGTTAATCAAAATAACCCAAAAGAAAGCAAAAGCAACCAATAATATCACATATGACAGTTTGCTAGATACCCCTGCCCCCGCTAGAAAGATTTTCTATGACAACATTATTTGAAATGTTTGAACGGTTAAGGCAGCAATTGGGGAGACTGGGGAGGCTGATTTTCCGGAGTCTCCCTTTGTTAAGATAAGTCTCATGTTAGGAGCCTTTGTTGATTCTTTTTTGTTGTTTCTTTCATTTTCCATGAATTGAATTTTTGCCATGAACACATACTGTTTGATTGAATGGTTTATTTCAATTAGCTACTTTGAACACCTATACGGTTTGACTGAATGTATTGGATATGTCAGCAACTGCAACAAGGATGAACATGGAAAAAAATGTAAAAATGTAATTGCAGCTTGACTGCTTTATCTCTATGGAGGTAATGACCAAATCAGTACCCGAAAGATTCAAACACTGACATTTTGGTACCTAACTATTGTTATTTACAAAATGGTACCTGAATGTTTTAAAAATTTGCCAAGCGTGTCCTCATGCTTATCGGACCATGGCTCCAACGAGTAAGATGCTTATGTGTTCACCGGTTTTTGTTGAGTTGGAATTTGTAATTAAGAATATTATTCCAAACCCTAATCCCTCATCGTAGCTCCCTTTCCCTTTTCCTTCCTCTCCCCATGGCAACCCCCTTCCCTCTTCCTCTCTCTCATATCATCTCATCTCTTCTCTGTAATAAAAAAGAACAATAATCTAATATCTCAAAATTCCATTCTTTCAAAGCAACTACAAACCAAAACTTTTGATTCTCTCTCAGATCAGAGAAGAACAGAACGAGAATCTGAGAAGACGAAGAAGGAATAATGGATCTAGCACTAGAGGAGCTATAATTTCTGAACATCCCAGAAACCCACCGTCTTTACCGTTGCTTCACCATCTCTGCAATCCCCAAAATCTTCAAGCGTTTGTTCATCACTTACCTCTGGGTCACGCTTTTGATGTTCATATGTAACTTTGGTTTCATGATTTCCTTGGTTTTGCTTATTATAGCAATTGATACACAGAATTCGTTTCTGCAGTTTTTCACGGTTATTGTGGGTGTGTTGGTCATTGTGAATTTGGTGGGATTGTTGGTGCATAACGTTTTTTACTATTTTCCAGAGTTACCGTCATCAAGAGATTGATAAGAGTGCTTTACATGATCATCTTGGTAAGTATTTTTGGGGGTTTGTAGGTGAATTTTTTCTTTTTCTTTTTTTTTAATGTAATTGATGGAATAGTGTAATACATTTGGAAAGAAACACAAATGGTATTGGTAAATTGTAATTTGAATTGTGATATTGTGTTCTGTTGTGTATGCTTCTATCTGTGCCTTTATATGATCTACGATGGGAGGGAGAGGGAAGGGGGTAGCGATGGAGAGGGAAAGGGAAGGGGCTGCGATGGGGAGAGAAAGGGAATAAGGGAGTGTGTTGGGGCATGCGATGGGCATGGAGGGGCAAGGGGAGGGGAGGGGCTGCATTGGGCAGGGGAGGGCTACGATGGGGAGGGAGATGGAGGGGGAGTTTGCGTTGGGGAGGGAGGGCTTAGGGTTTGGGGGGTGGTTTGCCATGTCACCAAAATACGGTGGCCATGTCAGCATAGTATTTGCAGAAGATTTGCTCCGGCGAACTCGTGGGTACGCTTGTCAAATTTTAAAATCTTTTAAGGACCATTTTGTCAATAACAATAGTGAAGTACCAAAATGTCAGCGTTTGAATCTTCCGGGTACTAATTTGGTCATTACCTCATCTCTATGTCATTGTTCATGGTCTCAAAATCTATGAAAAATCTTGAGAACACAGAGCGCAAAGCAGAAATAACAGATCCTGCAGACACGTTAAAATATTACTACACCACCTTGAGCAATCTCCCCAAGCAAAATATTTGCAATTCTGCTACCAACATCATCTAGAGGCATCAAATCTTTTTTTGAATCATCCTCAAGACCAGCTGTTTCTTCATGCTTAGTATGAGAAACAGCTGTACCTGCAGATATCAAGCAACCGGTAGTAGTCTCCGCTACCAATGAAATCCCATATCCGGGTGAGCTGGGTCATTAAAGAACTTGATAAATATTTTTGCTTTTCAAAATTCAAATTAATCATTGGAAACATACTTTTCGGCCTGTGGACCTGATCCGTGGAAGATGTGCAAACCTGATAATAGTGGGATTGAAGATTCCACAGGCAGCTCTAATCATTCTATTTTCAAACTGAGGACACTGGTATGTAATTCCTCTAATCTTCTTAACAAATCCCTCGTCAGTCCAATTCACTGCCTGCAAAGTAGAACATATGATATAACAAAATTAATTCTAACAAACTAAATCAAAGGAACCAAAAAGTCCCAGCAACTTACAGATAGACTCTGAACAACAGGAAGAGACAAAACAACTTCTCCACCACCATTCGGAGGTACTCCACGACTATATTTTAAGACTAAGACCTTCGGCAGTGACACCAAAGTGCTTTAGCATGGGCAAAGCAGTAGACAAAGTATCAACTGATGGATCCTTAGAATCATTTGTGATCCCTAAAAACAACATTATGGACAATTTTAATTCAAATCATTAGAATATATCCTAAATGGTCCTTATATTCTGGTTTTCTTTAAAAAAATAAATTAATATACTTTCCGTACTTTTCCACCTTTCCTGTTAGTTTCTAACAGGATCTAGAAAAGCATAATCAAAATGAAAATCAAAGTGTCAAAATCACATGCTGAGTACTAGTCTCCAACCATACATAACAAAGGAGTGCCTCAGAATCTTCATTGTAAGTCCTAAACTCCTAAGGGCAATAATAGAGGACATATTCAGTATGAAATTCATGAAAGCATATCATAAATGTTATACCTTTGAGGGGCTTCTTGGCAAACAAACCAAGAAGGATGAAGGGCTCTAGGAAATAAGCAATAGAGTGCGAGACACACCGCGTGGGGACGGTGCTGTGTGCCGCCAATAATAATGCCGGGTTTATACTTCAATTTGGTGCGTGCAAATCAGAACGAAACCTAATTAATATAGAAGGAAGTAGGAGCTACTAAAGAGCATGGTGTAGATATGTATAGATACCGGTTTCATTGATTTGGACGAGGCAATCATAGGAGACAGTCTGAAACAAGCGAAGGAGGGAGATCTCATTGTTGTGGAGGCCAGACCAAGTCTCGTCGGCACTAATATCATCAATGATGATGGGAGTTGAAGAGAGAGTAGCCAGAAGAAGGAGCTGCCTGAAGTTATGTCTTCCTTTCAGCCTCTTGTACTCCGTCTTCATCCTCTTTAATATGTTTTTCAGCTTTCACCATGAAGTCTGAAGAGGCAGCGGAGGCTGACAGAGCTTGGTGATCGAATTCAGCAAGGTTGCGAGAATGGAAAAACTGGTCGATAGACGGGTTAAAAGGTTCAGTAGTCCAATATAAATTTCTAGATATCTAAATTCAATTATTCAATGACAATAAAATTCAAAATTTCTCTTCCAATTTGTCTATTTTTCATCATTGAAAGTTCACATTCAAAGTTGAACACATAAAAGTTCATGACTAAAATTAAAATCGAAATGCACAAATAATCAACAACTAAATATAAACATATACATAGCAATGAAGCATAAACATCTCAAAACCAGAAAATTCCAGCAGTTCAGCACAATTCACTGAAGCATGCACCATAGCACCATCAACAATTCAGAATAAAAAACCCAGCAAACAGAATCAATAACCCAAAATCAGAAAAAATCAGCATAAACAACCCAGAATAAGAATCATAGCATAAACAACTCAGAATCAGAGAGTCCAGTATAAACAACGTAGTACAGCACTATACCATATAACCAAAATTCAGTTTAAGGGAAGGGAACTGACGGCGACGGAGGAATGGGAACAGCCGGCAAGGAGGAGCTCGGACAGAGACCGAGAGAGAGAACTCAAAAAGTGACGTTAAGTTCGGACAAAGACAGAGAGAGAGAGATCGAAGAGACGACAACCGAAGAACGATGAGAGGAGAAGAGACGAGAGGACACCTTTCTGCGACGGCGACGGCGACGAGAGGTGGAACAATGAGAAGAGGGATGGACCGCCGAACAGAGCTTCCACACTTTACGCGGCACCCACGGTCTATCCTGGAGGAGAAGAGTTCAGAGATAACCTTGAAGAGGGATGGATTGGTGGCTGCGGGCTGAGGTTTGGGGATTAGGGTTCCTCAATCTTCTCTTCTTCATAGTAAGTTCAGAATTCAGAGAGAGGAGAGAAAGAGAGGGGTGGGATGGGGATTAGGGTTCAATTATTCAGAGAGAGAGAATGGTGGGATGGCCGGGTATTTGGCATTGCCCATTGGGCTTTTTTGTTTTTTTGTTTTTTAACCCAAAACGGTGCCTTTTTGGAAGGTTATCAGTATACTAGGAAGCGTTTCAGGTGAAACACGGTACGATCGTGGAAGTTCAGTATGATGGGTACGAACAGGTTTTAGGGATCCCTTTTGTCATGAAGTGAGAGATTGAATGACCATTATATCCCATAATGCAGTTTGGAAAAGACAGTAAGAGACAGCTTGGCAATAAAAAAGAAAAGTGGTGATAAGCTGAGGGATGATGGGGAGAGGAAAGGAGCTCGGCTTTAATGGTGCGAAATGTGTGTGTGTTGGGTAAGGATTGGTACGTCTTGATTGGATGAGAAGAAGCGTGGGCTTTGTATATGCCTGCAGGAGTAAAAGATCAAGGTGAAATGGTACTATTTATGGTCATCTATTTCATTACTTACTATAATCACCATACACTTTCAGCTGAACTTAATTTCAATGCTATTTCATCATTACAGCTACAACTCTATGTGGATACTAACACAATACCATTGCCCTTATCCATTTCAGAATAAACCACAATTCGACAGTGTCAACAGTGTTCTCCCAACTACACACAATACTGCCTTTTTCGCACCACTTTGGGACCCTATATTTTTGCCAATATTCTTGATCCCAAAAATTGCCCAAACCCTCCGTGAACCAACCATGGAGATAGAATCTGCTCGGTAGAAGTGCTGTCATGCTCATTCTCATAAACCTGAATATATAAAGAGTGGTGGGTGATGTGATGATTGAAAAGAAATACATACACCTCCTGATTAATTCCATTGTAAATTACTAATTGTTGGAGGAATTTTATAGTTAATTTGGTATTTGTTTTTAAGTTTGTCCAATATATCCTCCCCTAATTTACTTATTTTTCTTTTTATGTTTTTTTTTTTAATTTTATGTGTTTGCTCTATGGTTGTTTTATAGCATCTTATGTGGCTATGAATAATGGGTTTCAAATATGAGTTTTTCGTTTTTTTTTTTCGTTGACTTGAATAATGTTTATTTATTTAGTAACAAAATTGTTATAACTAAATAAATACTACAGCTATTCTTAGTGCAAATTTGATCACTTACTTTTTTTTATTTATCTAAAAAGTTTTATTTTATTTCATCTCAATTATTTAAAATCAGGGAAGACTAAACTTCCAGAAAAGTATAGAGGCATATCTAAAACGCTTTTTATATACTAATCGGACGGATTCTAAGAACATGCTATATTATTAATTGTTGAGGCTATGAGGCTATTAGTTGAATTCGACCAATCTATAAAAATAAAATCTATAATTACAGAAGTTTAATTATGGTCCAACTACATCATTAATTACCAAAAATATAAAATACATGAAAATTGAAAATGTCATGGATCAACATCAAATGATAAATCATTCGCAGCGCTAAGGTTACTGACTTTTTTTTTTGGGGTCTAGAAGGTTATTGATTTTGAAACCGAGATAAAAAGAATTTTTTTTTTTTTTTTGTCATACAAACACAGTCACACATCCACTCACACACTAACCTAACTACCACTGTTAGGAGTCGAACATATGTGGCTTTAGTTCGAGGCAAATACTTATGGTTGGATAAATTATTCTGGACCTCGTTAGGTGCAGAATCATATATTTGCTGACAAAGAACACAAACCCTGACCAAAACCGCAACCATGTAGAGTTGGATCCAGCTAGAATGAGGATTGTAAAATTTCATGGCTGATGAATGGGTCAAGATCCAAATCCAAAGCACAGGTCTGATCTATTTCAAGCCCACTAGCTACGTTGACCTTAATTCTAATTTAATTAGGGCCCAAAACTAAAGGAATTGATTTGTGAGAATGGGATCAGAATTAGTTGGCTCGTCTCATCTCTTTTTAGTTTTTACACACAGTGAAAATGACACACATCCACTAAATTCACTTTCTCTCTTTCTCAATTCTAACACAATGCAACCCTACTGATACGGAATAATAATGGTGTGTGAAAATGATGATGTATATAAACATTGATTTAGATAAACAATAATGACCTCATATATATAACCTTATTTGAGATAGGGTTCAAACCAATATTTACTTTAACTCTTTTTTGTATTTTTATTTAAAATTTATGACTTCGTGACTTCATTATAAGATGAAGCATAATAGTAAACTTGAACAAAATTAGCAAAAAAGTGGGTCATTGTCATTCCATCCTTATTTCTTAAAAATAAATAAATTGGAATTTGGGACCAATGTTAGAAAGGCTAATGGTACCGGATCATTTGATGTCAGATACTCTGCAAAGTGGTAATGAATTAATGTTGGTTGGACCACACAGCCTACAAAAGGGTGTCATCCATTGGAAGAATCATCGAAACTTTTGCAGTCCACATACACTAGAGAAATCTTTCTTTACTTATTATCTACATTCTGTTAACTACTACAATCACAATATTTGTTTTGACCGTTTGCTGCATCTTTTAGACTTAGTTTGGCAATATTTTTACTTTTTAAAAGTAGTTTATAAAAATTAATTTTTAAAAGATAATTTTAAAAGTTGTAACATTTATGTTTAGTAAATTAAATTAAAAATAATTTTTAATAAACACAAGCAACAATAATTATATTTGGTAAAATAGCTTTAAAATTTAAAAATGCTATAATAGACATAAATATAAGTGTTAAATTTAAAAATTAGTTAACATACGAGATTATATTAAACTTTTAAATTTTAAAAAGAACAAACTAATTTTAAAAAACTATACCTTATGTGCTTTCAAAAATATTCTGATTTTTTAAAAATTGTAAACACAAGCAGATAATATTTTTGATTTACCAAACACAAAATGAAAAGTTTGAACTTTTAAAAAGCACAAACACCTTTTTAAAAGATTTACCAAACCAAGCCTTATTCTTCTTAAATTTTATCAATTCATCTTATTCTCTCCTCTCCAAAAAATGAGGAAATAATATCTTTACTCAAAAAAATTACTCGACTAATTTTTTTACCCCTATCATATTATTCGTCCTTTTTTTGTCTTCTCTCATTTTATCCTATCCTAATATTATTGTCTAAACTCTAAAATGTTTCACTTGGATCAGGAAAAAAATTAAGTAAATTAATGATACAAAAAATATATAAAAAATTTTGTCATTAAAACTGTAAAATGGAAAGGCGACGAGATCCCCGTTATCCTACCCAAAAAAGGGAAAAGAAAGGTGGCAAGAGACAAGTAGGCAAGTATGAGCCGGTAATATATACGGATTCATTGTGGGATTTTTTTAAATAAATACAAATAGAGGTAATTTAGAGCATTTTAACATATTTGTACAGTATTATTTTTTTGTTTATACTGTAAATAAAATATGCGTATCACATTTGTACATGGTTATGATACGTAATATATTTCGTTTATACTATAAACAAGATATACACACATTTATTTTGTTTATACATACAGTAAACAAAATAAGACTTACACGCGCCTATATAAGTAACCATTTTATAGCCTCAAATGTCACTTTCCTTCCCCTAACCTTCATTTCTCCATTTGTCGGACGTTTTTCTGATATTTTTTCGATACTCAAACGTTATGGCGCACGTAGATGCACAAGACGATGACATCAACCACCTAAATGCAACTTAGCACATCGCGAGAGCAGTCGACTTCCAGGTTAGTGTTGATGTTTTTATCTTTTAAATAAATAAGCATATGATTATAGTTAGAGTATTTTTATAGATTTAGTATTATTATACATGAGTAGAATTATTTTGGTAACATAAAATAAGTTTTTTTTTTTCACGATATTTTTCAACCCGACAAGTCAATGATTAATCCGTCATAATATTGAGTTCCATTTAAGTGTTTGTCGCTAGCCAATGGGTTGTTGCATGAACAAGAGACATGATTCGAATCCCTGATACTAGCTTAAACAGACTAGTGAACTAATTACTAAATCAACCTAATTTGGTTTTAACATAAAATAAGTTAGTTGGTATGTTATTAACATTTGTTAGTTGTAGAATGTATTTTTAGTAAATGTTAATTAATTAATTAATTTAATTAATTTATTAACTGTTTATTACGTTTCCTTATTTCTTTAAATCGAAGTTTATATTCTTAATTTTTCGAAAACATAATTTTAATTTTTTGGTTTCACTAAAAATCTTCTAAAATTTTTAACAGAGTATCTCCTAAAATTCGGATTTAGCCACCCTTGAAGGGTTCATCCAAACCAAATATCCATCAACCCTTCATAACTTACTAATTTTTTCGATCATTATTAAGGTAACATACAAACAGTTTAATCGTTACTAATACAGTCAAGCATATTCCAAACAATTTCAGTTGCAAAAATTAGCAAACAGCCTAATAATTCAACATTTTTAACAATCTCAGAGTCTAATATAACATATTCTAACCTATCCTAACCACCTAAATTTACTAAAACATTAGTTAACTTGATAATCAAAAAGAAAATTAAACCAACAAAGCAGTTCTATATCAGATCAGTTCATACAGGACTATATAAGTATACATCAATAAAACAAGGCTAACACCAAAGATCATATTCAAAATAAGAATGCTTATAAATCAATTACATTTTTATAAAATAAATGAAGAAATTAAAAAACTAATTCAAGTAACTACTAAAACAATAAACAATTTCAAAATGATTACCAGCCTGGTCTTCGTCTTCATGAAGGTCACCGACCCACCCGTATACTTCAATGACCTAGGCAAAGCCCTGTTAGCGACATTCATCAGATGGCGACGCTTGAACCCGTCGTTATCTCTAAAATAGACCCCCCAGTTCATGCTTGATGTTTCGATGGATCCATGATGTCAGGTTGGTCTTTCCTTGACTAACATTGCTCATTATTTGCAGAAGTCGTCTGGCTACCCAGTGGTCATAGATCTCCCTAATCATGACATTGTGTTCTACATCCCATTTTGAATTTCAACTGCACAAAGTGATTCACCAAGATTAGTTAGTCGGAATAAAATATAGTTCAAATATAGTTAATTAATTCAAACCAAATTGGGTTCTTACCGCCCACTTCTAAAACTAACGCTCTCTGGTCTCAGCAGAGATCTGTGTGTAGATCAGTCACGGGTGGTCATACATGGACTTAATGACCTTGGATATATCTTGTGTGCAAGCATTGGGGTTTGGTGCAAACCTGTCAGAGAAAAAATCTCACATTAACAAACACATAAGATAAACAAACTTAACATGAACAAACTTAAGATAAACAAATTTAATAATTAATATTAAAAAGTTAAACTAACGACTGCATGTCATCGGGCTAAATCTTCAACTGAATGACGGGCAGTGGTGGAAGAAAATCCTATCCGGGGGTATTGGAGGAACAACCCACCACGGGCTTTGTCGATGTCGTCGTTGCATCTGCAGAAGGCGTAGTAGAAGGAGGCACCCGATTCGGATTTAGGACCATGACAAATTGCTGGTCCGATGGACCCGCATGTAATATCGCAAAGGTCGACGAGGTAGGCAGGGTAGAGGATGATGACTGGGCAGCCCTGGATAATTCGGTAGAAGCCCACCTTTTACCACGATCACATGACTCACTCGACCTACTTCTGCTACCTGTCGTTATATCTGTACAGTGAATATATTAATAACATAACAAATACCAATAAATAATAACATAAGGAGAAACTCTATAAATAACAAATAATTCTAAAGTATTTTAGTTTAGTAAATTAAAAAAAAAATTAATTTACGATTAAATAGAACCGTTAATTTTAATTTTAATTTTAGGTTAGGATAATAGTTTAGTAAATAAAACACCAACTTAATAAAATAAAAAACATAAACTAAAATCAAAATAATTAATAAAATTAACAATTGCACAAAAATACAGCAACCCAACAATTAATTATAATAATTTTGAGAATATAATTTTAATTTTTTCGATTTCACTGAAAATCTTATGAAAATTTCGACAAAATCTTCCCTAAATTTCGGATTTCTCCACCCTTCAAAGGTTCCATCCAAACCAAACATCTATCAACCCTTCTCAAATCAGTTAATTTTTTCAATCATTATTAAGGTAAAATACAAACAGCTAAATCATTATTAATACAGTTAAGCATTTTTCAAACAATTTCAGTAGCAGTAATTAGCAAACAACTCAATAATCCAATATTTTTTAACAATCTCATAGAATAATCTAACCTATTCTAACATATCCTAACCACCTAAATCCACTAAAATAGAAAATTAAACCAACTAAACTCTACTAACTAATTAATTAACTTGATATAATAGAATTTGAAATAAACAGAGTTCAAATAAAAAACCTTGAATGCAAAACAAGAAAAAATGTAGAAGGGGGGGTGGAGGTGCGGTGGCTGGGACGTTCAGCAGCAGCATCAGAGGCCGTAGCGGGGACGTTTGCGAAAGCGGAAATGGAGGAAGAGGTTGACGGAGAGGAGAGATGAAAAGGTTAGAGAGAGAATGGGAGTGTGAGAGGTTAGAGAGAGAGACGAAGGTGAGAAGTTAGAGAGAGAGAGTGAATTCGAAACAAGGAAGGATGGGGTTCGTCACTCCAATTTAGGACACCATTACTGTCGGATTTACCAGCGGATACATCCGACGGTAATGCGGGGCGGATCACCAAAATGCAGCGTTACGTTAAATGTATCTACCGTCAAATTCTTTCGACGGTAATTCTGACACTAAAGTTGGCGTCTATTTGTTGTGGTTTTCCGCTAAAAATTACCGTCGGAAGCGACTATACGTCGGTAATTATTTGACATGATGAATTTCTCATCAAACTCGACAATAAATCCGACGGTTCTCAGTGTTTTTCCTGTAGTGAAAGGACTAATTCGATTGATAAAATATTTCAAGGACGAATTTAGAGAAAGTCTCATTTTTCAAGAATTAATTTGACTATTAACCTATAATAATAATGTAGTTTTCTAGTCTGCTGCTAACTATCAATTGCAACAGATACATCATGTAAATTTTTCATGTAAATTTTGTACTCCTAGAGCTAGACAGTTAATTATACTAAATTGTTTTGCATGTATATCATTCTAAAGTCGGTTAAATTGTGAATGCTACTAAAATTTAACTTTGGGCAATTTACACAAATAAAATAAGTATATTTCAAAATTATATGAATACAACAATTAAAAACCTATTACATACGTGTACAATTATGTGTTTATATAAATCGTTACATTTTTACGTTATTTACTTGTTTTCACATAATTCGCTATATTTATTACAGTTTACGTTCAAACTCTCTTAAAATATAAACGGTTACACTCCTGTCGTATTTTATGTTTAAACTCTTTTAAAGCACAAACTACCATATTCCTATCGCGATTTACGCTTAATAAAATTCAACTTCTTGAATTTGTTGTTAGCTGTTACGATTTATGAACAGATGAAATTAATATGTATATGAGATGAACGTTATTGTCCAAATTTACAATTTCAAACCAAAAAGATTTAACGTTCTTGTGATGGACATGTATTTAGACCCTAATTAAAAAAAAAAAAAGGCATAGGACTGTCTCGTCTCTTACTTTCCATGTATAATTTAACATACAATAGGATTAAAATAATTACACATTGATAGTAATACTAATATATATATAAGAGGGTGGTGGCAGGGGAAAAAAAAAAGAAAGAAAAAGGCACGTTATGTTAATGTTACATGGATTAATTTAAATAATTATACTTAGGGGTAAGTACGATTTTGGTCCTTTAAGTTTAGTGCCAGAATCGAATTCGTCCCTTTTGTTATTTTGCTATTAAAGTCGTCCTTAATGTTTTTTTTCGTATTAAAATCGTCCTTTTTATTTTTTTTGGACAAAAATACCCTCACCACTACCAACACAATTACCTCCTCCACCACCACCACCACCAACACTAACACCACCGCCACAACCTCCACCAACACCACCACCAGCACCATGACCACCACCAACAGCACCACCACAACCTCCCCCTCCCCGCCCCCGCCTCCCCTTCCCCTTCCCCCCACCCCGACGTCCCCTCCCCCTCCCCAACACCACCACCAACGCCGCCGCCATCCCCTCCCCCCTTTCCCCTTCCCCCTCCTCGCCTCCCCTTCCCCCCACCCCCACCCCGCGCGTCTTCCCTTCCCCCCACCCCGCGTCCCCTCCCCCTCCCGACCTCCCCTTCACCACCACCCCCACCCTGCACCCTCACCGCCACCCCCCACAACTCACTGCACCGCCACACCCACCACTCCCACCTCCACGCCCTCCCCGACACCGCACCTTCACCGCCACCCCACACAATCCCAACATCCCCGCCTTCACTCCCATCTCCACCCTCCCACCCCCGCCCCTACCGTGCACCCTTACCACCACCACCACCACCCCCATCCCGCACCCTCACCCTCAATGCCACCCCTACAACCCACGGCACCACCACAACCCATCCCACTCCTCCACCCCCACCCTCACCGCCACCCCCCATCGCCAGTCCCGCCTCCCCTTCCCCCCACCCCCACCCCGCGCGTCTTCCCTTCCCCCCACCCCCACCCCCTCCCCCTCCCCCTCCCCCTCCCCGCCTCCCCTTCCCCTACCCCCAAACAGAAACAGAGAAACACAAAGCCAGAGAAACATAGAAACAGAGAAACAGAAACAAACAAACACAGAGAAACAGAAATTCAAAGCACAAAGAAGAGATCTGGTTCGAAGAAAGGCAGCGGCTGCAACGGCGGAACGGCGAGACTGCAGCGGCGGCTTCTCTTCTCCCTTCATCGTCATCATCATCAGAGTTCTGGAGGAGGCGGCGGCGACGATGAGGTCACGGCGGCGGCGACGACGGAGGCTCCCTGGCGCCGTCCCCCTCCCCCCCTCCCCCTCCCCCCCTTCCCCTTCCCTTTCCCTTTCCCCCAACGCGTTTTTACGCGTTTTCTTTTTTTTTAATTTTATAATTTTTATTATTAAAATAGAATAGGGGTAGTTTAGGAATAAAACAAAAAATTTTATTGAAAAGGACGATTTTAATACGAAAAAAAATATTAAGGACGACTTTAATGGCAAAATAACAAGAGGGACGAATTCGATTCTGGCACTAAACTTAAGGGACCAAAATCGTACTTACCCCTTATACTTATTAGAGAAAGTGAAAAGGGACTGAGCTGTTCATTTAATTTGGATGATTATAAAATTGCTTTGAGCAGTTGAGAAACCTTTAATTATGACCAAAGATGCCTAAATACATGGTAGCACCTTGGCTTCATTAATTTGGTCTGCCATGCATTTTGATATTATTAGTAGTATATATGGAAGATGATGACATTAATTTGAATATTGTTAAATCTAAGCTAAGCTAATTACTTTAATTATATAAGTGTGGCACTTTAATTTATTGGAAGAATCTTTGTTAAGATAAGAGAAAATTGCAACTATATTATCTATCTTAAACCAATTCCATAAAAGCCACATGAGATTTACGAGAATTCTTTATATAGCCATCGGGAATTGAACGAACATACATAAGTACGTACTCTGAAATCAACTGAACTGTTTAACTAGAAATTTAAGAACTAATTATAGTACTTCGAGACTGCAGGTTTTTATTTAGCTATTAGTGTACTACTAAAATATATACAATTTTCTTTTTATGGAGTTGACTTTTATTATTATATTTTTACAAAAATATTAGATCTATATATATATATATATATATATATATATATATTAAAATTAGTTACAAAAATTATTCATTATATATTTATATATAAATATATGTATTATTTAATTTTTTAATATTTATTTTATATTTTAATATTATTTTATATTAATGATTAATTTTATTATATACCTAACATAATTAATATCTATTATAACTTACTAAATTAAACTAAGTTGCTTCTATATATGTATTTTTTATAAAAGATAATAAATTAGATAAAAATTAAATAATAAATAATAGATACTATAAAATTGACCAATAAATTATTAATGCCTATTCCAAAAATCCAATGTATGAACTAGATTGAAGGGGATCTTTCTTTCAATCTATTTTTTACTTAGCAACAAGATAAGAGCGCATATATATATAAACTGAATTGGCCAATGAAATATTAACGACTAGTATGCCTATATTTTCCGTAGCTACAGTGATTACGAAGTGATAGGAAAATTAAAATTATATTTTTTTATATTTGTCGGAGGGTGATAGTCAGATTTAATGCATAATAATAACTTGGTACAATTAATAAGGCTGGAATTAATTGGAGAACAGTTAGGAAATATCGAACTGATGCGTTCACCAGAATTTTTGATACAAATACTTTAATGGGAAAGTTATCAGGTGTACCTAGGAATATCGGTGTTCCAGTTGTTTTAACAGTTGATTTTAATTAATATATATTATATATATTTTTTATAATTTTGATCAACAGTTAAAACAATTGGAACACCAATGTTCCCGGTACACTTGATAACCTTCCAATACTTTATTATCATTATTTTTAGAAAAATTATTATTGTTGTTATTGGCAACATATTTTTTGTCGCTGGACTAGTACAATGCAGTAGTAGTATAAGAGATAGATCATTTTGGACAAAATTTGAATGACCAAATTTTTTGTCACTAATATTACTAATTTCTGTAGAAAGTTCCATCATTTGTTCTACTATGATTTTTTTATAGATGTCAAATATGAGGCTATATATTCATTACTGTGGAGTCAAAATAGACGAAATCAAAGAATTTTATTTTCTATCTGTACTAGCAACCTATACTCAAATGATTGCAGGTCATTTTATAATTGCTCAAAATTTGCCTCTCATTTACAGTAAAAATATCATAACTTTTTGTTTATTTCGTTTACAATATAAACAAAATAAGTGTATATATACCTCGTTTATACTGTAAGTGAGATACGTGTTGATCGTTATCTCACACGTATCATGTTTGCAAACATGATATGTCGACTTTATGTGATGTGTCTTATATTGTTTATAATGTAAACAAGATAAGTAAACCAATGCAAATCAGTAAAAACGCTCCAAAATATTTATATTGGTAAATAAATATTTATTTTATTGATTTAAAAAAATTTTATATATAAATAATAATTATTAATTAAAATAAAACATAAATACAACATATATATTATTTATTATTTTGTACGGATCTATGAATATATATATTATATCCACGATCTAATCTGATTAGAATGCAAATCGGATCAGATCATCTCACAGATCGAATTATATTTTTAAATTATGAATCGAATACAAATAAATACTATAAATTTATGAATATAATTCGATCTATAAATATTTCTACAAATAATAGGATAACAAGAGCCAAAAAATAATATACAAAATTTTAACATTACAATTTCCAATCAATTATTCAATAATTAAATTATTTTTTCCCCAAAACTTACGGATCTATAAAAACATCTTTTGAAAAATTTACTTAATGTTTTAATATTCTTAACGAATTATAAATTCATTACAAAATTTATATTCTATCACTCAAAATAATAATAGTATAATAATGATCATTTTATTAATAGTTTATGACTTTATGAACAAAGATAAATTCTATAATTCTTATAATTTAGTATTTAATTTTTATTTAATTTATTTTTTATGATAAATTTTAAATATTTAATTATTATTTATTTTTATATTTTTAAAATTAAATATTAATTTTAATTTTTTTTAATAAATTAAACAAATATTTTTAGACACCATATACTTTAAAAAAAACTGAGATATCGAACTGGTACTTATTTTAAACTTTTAGTTGGGTGGAGTGAAAGTCACCTAGAGATCACTGTTCCAAGTCAAACCTTTTACCAAACGTTTAACACCATCTCTCACACTAGACTTCTTGTCAACTCTTTAGGATCAGCGAAAAAGATGGTTCATCTATATTTTATTTTATGGATTAAGAATTTGGTGAGAATTGCCTTACTTGTTCTTTTTCCTACCCTCTACTTCACGCCTTACGTAATGTTTATAATAGATATATGATTAAGATATTATATATCAAATTTTTTGCTGACATATTATATATCAAATTAATCCTAAATACTAATTATGTAATCTAAAAATAAGTAACAATTAACACTGCTTACATTTTCTTCTACTTTCCTCTCCTTTCTTTCTCTACATATTTAACGGGCTATTTACTTATTTAGTAAGGAAATAGTTATTAGTTACTTTTAAGTTGTATGATATTTTTTTATTTATATGTTCAGTGCTTTAATTTGATTCAAAGTATATAGGAATTGAGCAGAATGCACTTCTCTAATAAAAAAAATTGAGAGAAAGAATAGAAAAGCAAAAACTTATCATCAACATTTATGATGTACCAAGGCTAGGTACAAAATGATATGAAGAACAACTGCTCCTTATTGTGTTGTTATTAATGACAATTGACAAATCACTTTCTGTCACTTTCTTATACTCCTTTTAATTAACTTCTTAATTTTTGCAACTTTTCTGACAAAAATTCCCATTTCATGCTTAAGCCTTAAGTACAGCAAACATCTCTACTTAGTAGTTATTAGTGCCTAATTAATTAGCGAGCAAGAAAGTGGTACCAAGTCAAAGAAGCAGATGCATTATACTTAGCAGATTAATTTTATATGAATGTATATACCTTACCTTTGAAATGTGTCTATTTTACCCCGCTATAATAATATTCGATTTCATACATAAGTTCACTAATCAGTAGCTCTAAATTAATTAATGCTCGCATATTATATGTGACCGCGTAAAAACAAATTTATATATGTTAGCATTTAATAAGTTGAAATGGAAATATTGTCATCGGGCACCCTTATTTTCATGATTATAGACATCACTATCTCGCATTATCTGTTACTACGAAGAAGAATTTTCGTTCGTTCTTTCCCTAAACCCTCATCAATCATGGTGACTAATCAATCTCATAATATTCCCGAAGGCAAACTGTAATAAAATTGTTTGATTTCCATGTCTTGCATTTGGCACTTTTACCATTTTGACCAAACCTCAAAAAGGTTGTGGCTCCCACGCCCCAACTTCGCAACCAACAGTACAATACTACAATGGCCCCAATACGATAGGCTCCTAGGCCCAAACAGGTAATTTTACCGCGCGGAGTAGGCAATTTTTGTTCTCAGTTTATTTCTAAGGTACTCAATTTGCTATTGAAGAGTGTTCGTTAAAGATATTATTTATGACAGACATGAAATAATAATGGTTCTTTTCTAAATTATAATATATTTTTATAGATTCAATTCAGTTTAATTGGGTTATAGGACTAATCAGCATTCAGCAATAGAGAGTATGTAGCGTAATAATCATGGATAAATGCGGGTTTAGTCCTTCTAGTTATTATGAGACTTGTATTGATTGTTCAAAATTTTTTCAAAATAAAAGAACCGGATATTTTTTGTTTAATTAATTTTTCTGAGAACAATTTCTCTCATAAGATAATTGGAGGAAATAAAAAAAAGAATGATAAGAGTAATTTGGTTAATTTTTTTGGATATTGGATAAAAATTGTTGTAATCCTTTAATATTAAAAGTTATGGTGTTTTACAAAATTTTAGAAGATATAAAATTTACAGAATATAAATTGTTAAATCATTTTTTTTTAATTTATAAAGATAATACATAAACTGTATATTATATTATTTTAATATTAAATGATAATATGTAGATCGTGTATATTATTTTAATATTAAATTATAATACACAATTTACATATGATAAATATACAAATTACATATTATCAGTACAATACCTGATCTATATATTGTACTTACATAGAATGACACCTCTAAAATATGATAAAATTCTATTTTTTTTATAACATTAACATAAAATTCTATTCACTCTTTCATATTAAAATAAAAAATTCGAGTAATTTGACTTGAGTGGAAAAGTAATTAAAGAAATTGTTTGGAAAATAAATTTGTTTATAGAGCGAGCGGGGAGCCCAACACTTTCCACTCCAGGGGACAGCAGTCAAAACTCAACTAAAAAAAAAGTGATTGTTCCCAAATAGGGAGGGTAATATGGTACTTTCAGTTGTTCCCAGAAGGCAGAGTGTGATTGTAGTGAGAGAATGATTTCCGTTGAAGAATGGCTTGCAGAGTTGGCAATGTCGTTCGTCTCCCTCACCACACCGATCCGTACGCTTTCTCTCTCTCTTTCTCTCTTTCACTGTCTCACTCTTCCGTCTCTTCTCTTTGGCAGTTAAGCTGCTCCAATCCACAATCCCACCCACTTCCCCTCCCATCCCAATCCACAACAATAAAAATCCAATCTTTTTTTCTTTCTAGCTGTAACCTTTCTCTCTCATCATTCCCCTTCATTTATTGCTTCCTTCTCATAGCACACCTATTCATTCATTGATTCATTCGTTCATTTCACTACTAAATACATAACCAGTAAACTCTCGGGTCATCACTTATCAGCTGTAAAGAAACTGAAAAAAGGAATTTTCTTCTTGTGGGTATTTGAGTTAAGAAGAGGAAGAAGAAGAAGATGCCACTGGTGAGGTTGCAGGTGAGGAATGAGTTTGGTTTGGGGCAGCCTGAGCTATACAGAGAGGCCAACAGGGAAGACCCTAAGGCGGTGCTTGATGGTGTCGCTGTTGCCGGCCTTGTTGGGATCTTGAGGCAACTTGGTGATCTTGCTGAGTATGTCTTCTTTCAATATCTATTTTCTTCTTCTTCCTTTTCCTCTCTAATTTGTTTTACCTGAAAGGTGTGAAATTTTCTTCAATTTTTTTGCTACTACTCTTTTTGGTTTTGGTGGTTGTTAGGGAAGTGGGGTTGGTTAATTCCTCTGGTTTAAGAGGTTTTTAATGGGATTGCTGGGGGTTAGCTGGTATTGGTAGTTGCCTAATTTAGCTGAGGTTTTATTTAGGAAGATAGACACTTTACCCGTTTACCGTTGAAATTGGATTTCTTTCTTGGTTTCTGAGCTAAATTTCAGTGCTGTTTGATGGTTTGACATTTTTTCTTTTAATAATAATAAAAAAACTAAGTAGCTTTCCCATTTGAGGTAGTTAAGCTTTGAAGACAATTTCACAAGTCACTGTTCACTACTGCTATACTGTGATTTCTTTTGGTCTATCTTTCTTAACTCTTTTTAGCCTCTCATACTTTGGGTGGTTCATGAGTTCCAATGGTTACGAGGAATGAATTCGACTGAAAAATGCTTTTTTTCTCTGATTATGCTAGCTGACTCTATTTTCTGAAGTGTTCTGCAACCTTTCTTCATCCTTAAATTTATGCTGTTGTTTGCTTCACATGGAACTGGAACCAGTATACCCTGTAGTGTTCTTGTTCATATGTATATATATCTACACGATTTGCTATTGAAATTGCAGCAGGAAATGAATAATTTTGTTTCTAGAGGATTTCTTCCCTCCATCAAAACAGCTGTAGATAGTCAATACTAAAAGGAATATGACTATTTTGAAAGGCATTGCACATTTACCTAGTTTTCACCATTTTTGGACCTCGATTCTCTGATATAAGCCACCTTCTACCCTACTGCGTATTTTGATCCAATATGGCTTTCACAATTGTCATTAGACTCGTTGCCAAGGTTGAACCTCAGAACAGCTCAGTTATATACAATTTTAAATTCTGAAATCCTTCTCTACTATTCATATTATGAATGACTAGTCAAAATAAGAAGTTCCAATCTGCCTCTGGTATTTACAACTGATGAAGCTTTTATGAAAATGTAGTTTCGCAGCAGAGGTTTTTCATGGTTTGCAGGAACAAGTAATGACAACTGCTTCTAGGAGCCGTAGATTGATGGTTCGTGTTCAAAACATTGAGGCTTCCTTACCGCCATTGGAGAAGGCTGTATTGGCACAAACAAGTCACATACACTTTGCTTATACATCTGGTACAATTTCTTTTGAGCAGTTATTTCGCCCTGTGTGGATTTACTGGAAATGGTTCCTTGGAATCTGAAAATGATATTTTCTTTATGCATGGTTTTGCTTTTGAAAGATAGAGTCATTGTATTTCTCTATATAGATAGATTGAGCCATCTGGCCAATCGCTCTGTAAAGTTTCATTTGCTTTGGGTCTGACATTGTCAATACTTAATATAATGACCCCCTGTTAGCTTGCATGCCCTTAAATTGTTAGGAGAAATCTAAATATTAAGAAAAGCAGAATTACAGTGATTAGCTGATTGTCATTGTCTTTGATATGTTCAGAGAGTTATAATATAATGATGTAATGAGGCTTGACTGTTGTTGGATATTGTCAGTAAGACAGTAACTCATTATTTAGTGCTGTAAACATGCTATAATGATGATTTAGAACATATGTCGGTTCTAGTGCCTTGGTTGGCAGTGAGTTGGAAAGTGTGAAAGATGCCAAAGCCCAATTCATAACCTTCTCTTATACCATTGAGACATTTATGTTTACTCAAATTAATGTTAACCTGATTCAGCACTTATTTGAGCAGGCGAGTGACTGTGCACTAGCATGAAACATTCTTAATGTACAGTCAATATAACTGTCATTAATGAAAATCTGTTTCCTTTCAGGTTGTGAGTGGCATCCACGCATAAAAACTGCTCGAAATCATTTCATTTACAATGACTTGCCGCATTTTATAATGGATTCATATGAAGAATGCCATGATCCTCCACGCCTGCATTTTCTTGATAAGTATGTTGAACTTTCTTTCGAACGCCTCCTTTATACTAGATGGTAAATTATAGCAGCCTCGTTCAAATATGGACTGATACTATAGCAGTCTCATTTTTGGCTTTGGAAGTGTCAAGTACTGCAATGCTGCTTAAATTAAGTTTCCTCTACTGATTGATGATCTTTTTCCTGTGTCAAATCAGATTCGATACTGGTGGCCCCGGATCTTGTTTTAAGAGATATTCAGATCCAGCCTTCTTCAAGAAAGCATCAGCAGATTCAGATGAGATATACTCTGAGAAAACTGAAAAGGTTAGAAAAAGCCATAAAAACAAGGTATGATAATTTGATTAAATGATCTCAATGGAATATTATTTTTGACCAAGTTTTGTTCCTGTCAATTTCTTTGCTAACAATTTGTTGGTATGCAAAATATATTGAACAGAAGAAAAGGTCTTCACGGAAGAATGGAGAACTTTCAAGGCGTGAACAGATGCATAGCAACAGGAGCAGGTATTACATCCATTGTATATTGCATACTTATTCTTCGGATTGTGTTATCACAATGTTGTAATTCAAACTTAAATGTTTACTGGTTTATTGGCTGCTCAGAATGCAATTTATTTCTCCTACTGCCAATGGGCAACTCTCTTCCTCACAATCAGCCACCACAATAGATATGAAAATGAAATCAGATATGGAAGTTCGTTCAAGTTCTTTTGATTCAAAGGCTGGTGCTGGCTACATTGAATGTGTTTTCCATCCAAGCTACTCTGTGCAATCTAATGAGCAGGATCATAGGGAACCACCCTCTTCAAGGCCAACACAGAAAACCGCCGCTTTTCGGTCAGTTTCTCCTCTTATAGATGATAGTGTTTCACATGGTTCATTGGAAAAAAAAATTGGGTCTAGTTCATCTTGTGTTACTTGGGATCAAAAGGAAGACATAGTGGAATCCACAAGTCAAGCTTCTGTTAAAGATAATACTCCTGAGAGGATTCAGGAAAAGCATGACTATGATGTGCTTGCAAATGAGGATGTTAACATACCAAATGTTGATTGTCATGATATCCTATTTGATGAAGAAAGCAACCTAAAACCAGACTACAGCAGGGTTCAAACAGATGATGTTGACAGTGAACCTGATAGTTATGTGGATGCTCTTAACACTATCGAATCAGAAACAGTTGAATCGGAATTTGAAAATGAGTTTGCTTATGAAACAAAACCCGAGGAGCAGGAGTTCACCCATCCTGTTATGCATGGAAGGATTGAAAATGAAGTTTCGGAAGCTCCACCTAATATATTCAACAATGATTTATGTGATGCTGTTACTCAAAATGGGTATATAGTTTCCTTGAATAAAGAAACAGGAAGGGATTTCCCTGAAGCACCTCGAGAAAATCATCATCTAAGATCAGAGCCACATGAACTAGAAGTGGCATCGGTGAGTCCATCAGATGTTCTTGATGGTGAAGAAATGGTTGGAGACACGGATTCCCTAAATAAAGAAATATTCAGCAATTTGTCTGACTCGTTGCAAGATCCTTCTGTCAGATCAGACCCACATGAATCAGATTTGGGACCTTTGAGCCTATCAAATGTTCCAGATGGCCATGAAATGACCAGTGAAGCCGTTTCATTAAACAAAGAAACTTTCGGGAATATCCCTGGTTCACCACAAAAGATTGCTTCTGTGGGATCAGTGTCAGATGTGTCTAATTTGGCCTCTATGGATCAGCTGGATGTTCCAGCTAGTGATGAAATGACAAATGTAGCTGATTCTCATTCCTTTGAGAGCCCCATCTGTGAACAGGTTCCTCTCACACGTGAAAGTTCTGTTTTGGATCACCCGATATGCACAGATTCCTTCATTGGGTCTCATACTGCGAAAGATACAGTCTCGATCGATGATACTGTCTCAGCCCACCTTGAAGCCGATACGTCACTTTCTGGTTCTAAAAGCTCTAATTTACCAGAAGAAGAAGTGGGCAGGATTGACAGCAATAATTGCAAATCTGAAGAGACTCCCAGAGAGTCTTCTAGTGACCGTTCAGTGAGATTCTGGACAAATGGTGGATTACTAGGACTTGAACCATCCAAACCTCCTGACTTCAACACGTCTAGTTCCTTAAGCCAAGGTTCTTTGCCCACAAAAAGTGAGGTGGATGTCGGTTCACATAATAAATCTATGCAAAAAAGCAATGGTTATAAAATGGGACAGGATTTACCAGACGAGGTTGTTGAAAGGATTTTAAAGGAACCAAGTTCTAGATGCTTAACATCAAACCACAATGATGATCAGGCTTGCATCTCATCAAAGAACTCTGGCAGTTCTCAGCCGAGTAATGTATGTAGTCAAACTGAGAGGAATGCTTTGGGGGAGATAAGGGTAAGTTCCCCTGGAAATGTTCTCCCATCTGGCCCTGAACCCAATCATGGCAGCGGTGAAAACTCATCACGGGTGTTTGGACTTGGTCATAGATTGTTACTAAATAGTTTTCAACGTAAAGTTTCTCTTGATGAAAGATCTGCGACTTCTAATTCTCTGAAATCTATTTTATTGGACGAGAGCGTACAAAATGGCATTGCAAAGCAGTCACTTCCTGAGGCAACCGTCAAAGAGAAAGCTAATCCCGGATATCCTATAGATTCTCTTCCTCCTTCGCCGCCGCTCGAACATATGAAGATATCCTTCCATCCTGTTAGTGGACATGAAACCTCCAAACTAAAACTGAAATTTCCTGAAGGCAGTAATCATCGTGAACATATAAGGGATATGTTTCCGTCATTCCAGTTGGTCCCAGAGTCTTCCATTCCTCTAGATGATGCAGGCTCTCACTCTGATGGCGATGACACTTTTTGTAGATCTTCTCCTTATTTATCGGATGATTGTCTTAGCCCCCACTCCGATGATAATTCAGATCAGTGGGAATCCGAGGAAACTCCCGAAAGCAGTGACCATGGGGTATATGATTCTCCTCACAGAAGGTCATCAAGTGAATCTATGCTAAGTACAAAAGAACACGGTGGACTTTCCAATGACGCTACCAATATGGCGAATGTCGAACCTTATTTATCTGTGCCTTCACTTGATTTCCCAAGTTATGAAAATGTAAATCCTGTACTTGAGAAAGAAAGTAGTAAGCAGTCCCAAGACAACAATGCTGTTGTGCTCCGAAGTAATCCTGAGTCTGCACCGCCACCACCACGACCACCGCCTCCTCCGCCAACACCATGGAGGGTCTCAAAACCACAGTTGGAGACAACAAATGGGACACAACATTATATGTCTGAAGATTCAGAGCATATTCATGATGGAAGTCTTCCACAGTCTACTCTGTTCCAGCAATCTAGACTCGCCAGGGTTGAGCAAATGCAAATTAACGACGACAATTACCACTCTCAGGACAGCATTATACATAAGTTGAAGGATAAGGTAACTTTAGCTTGCTTATATTTCTTGAAACATTATATGCAACCATGTTCAAATATATATGTAACAAGGATTCATCTGTTTAATCTTATGTGCAGCTGGATATGCCGAAGCTGAAGAGTCCGAGGGAAATAAATCAGTTGAGAGCTGCAAAGGGAATGGATGAAAGAGAAGATTTCCTACATCAGATCAGAGCAAAAGTAAGTAGCTACTTAACAATCAATTTCATTAAGAGCAGCAAATATTGAATATGGTCCTCCAAAGAGTATAATAGTATCAATTGTTGAGTGTAGACACCAGCAAATGTAGAACATGAACTTGCAAAGTTAATGATGGATTTTTATTGTATCTGACTATGCATTGTGCTGTCAAATATTGGTTCAGTCGATGAACCTGAGGCGGACAGCAACAGAAAAGCAGAATAATGCAACCGCCATGGGTCCTGCCGCCAGCGACAAAGTTTCAGCAATTTTGGAGAAAGCTAATGCAATCCGTCAGGTATTTGGTGTAGTTCAATTCTGTTTCCTCTCTTTTGCATTATGTTGTGTATCTAACTAACTTAATATCCATAAATTGAAAAAACTACAGGTGGTTGCTAGTGATGATGGAGAAGATGATGATGATGATACTTGGAGTGACTCCTAATTTTAGCATTAAATTTTCTCCCTTTTTCTTTATATATATTTTCAATTTTTGGGAGTCCTCTGTGCCTTTGAGCCTCTTGAAAGTGAAGTTTGTGTGAATAAATCTGTGTATTAGTAAAGTGTAGTGCAGCATCTAGTTTATCTAATTTTATTGTCACCTGAATTTATTTCTTCAATCTTCTGCAGCTTTTGCTTTTAAATTCCATATAGTTTTCCACCGCCTCATTTTTCTAGGTCTCCATGCACGAAGACTATGTCCAAAAGGAACTCGGTAAATCCTTAATTTCCATTACTCACTTGCATCCTTAATTTTCATTTATTTATTTATATTTTCAGGACAGCAATTTGCTGCTTGTGCTTTCTGGGTACTCTTTTGGATATGATTCGACATTCTGATTCTTAGTGAAGGCTTGGCGATATATTTTTACTAGAAAAAGGGAAATGATTTGGGATTTGATTGGTCAAAGATAATGAATGATTTGGATTCATGTAAAATACACTAGTCAGATACACATCTATTTGTACCTCCGCCACTAAGCCCAATTTATTTTCTCCAACATGAGGTATGCCCAATAAAGTTTTAGTTTCGAAAATTTTAAGAGTAACATATGTACCCAAACAAAAAAAATAAATAAAAGAAGAAGACCATATCAAATAATTTATAATTCAATATACAGCAGCTTACTAGTTAGCTATTTAAAACTAAGCAAAATGAAACCTTTATTTGCTGATTAATAGAGGATCTTGCTTTTTTGCTTTTGTTGACTTTTCTTCTTTTATTATAATCTTTTTCTTTCCTGATTAGTAATTAATAGTAGCAACTTGCGCGAAGAAACCTGCCATATTCATTTAAAGAAGTCTTTGTTTGCGAGAATATTCAACTATGTTAGCTACCCTAGTTAGATTACAACTATAATAAATAATTTCATAACTAAACCCTACACACATATACCAAATAAAGGAATAAATGCACTCTAGTATACATCCTAATCAGGTTGTAAGTTCCTTAGCATTCATTTACTTGTGTTTCTTTCAAAATCAATAAGGCTGCTCCACTTTTCATTATGTATATATGAGTGAGCTTAGAAGAAGAGAATTCCCATAGAAAGAGTGTACCTTTTGTACCAAATAAAAGTAGGTAACTATTCTAACAAAGATGTTAAAAATATTTTTTTATAATAATTTTTATTTAAAAAATATAACTTATTTTTTTTATCATACTTTAAATAAAAATAATATTTTTGTAATATATAAAAATCAAATTTTATAATTTATTATTTAATAGTTAAAATAAAATATTTTCACGTAATAATAATCATAAAATTTTCATTGGAGTAGTCGTGAAAGAAAGGATCATTCCTTGTCAACATTACAAAAGAGAGAAATGAGTTGGAAATGAGAACTTTCCAAACAATAATATCAATATATAAAGAGTCCTCTAGTAAAGAAAGGGGAAAGTAGAACATATAAAATGTTGCATATACTAAAGTCTAAAAATAGGGACCCCATGCCTATGGTGCAACCTGAAAAGTGGTGATCATACTCCCAAATTAGATTCATTGAAACCCAAAAAGTTTTTGGTAGGAAAAGTTCTACCAAATACCATTTGGAGCATGCAATATAAAACTTAATTGAGCTTCAACAATCAATATCCGCTGAAATTTTCACCATCTTAAAATCTAATTCGATACCGACCTGCGTAGTTCTTTATTTATTCGAAAAAAGCACCAAAAAGGTCAATGTTGGACCATTCATTTGGACGCATCTTAGCTAACTCACGAATAGAATATATGTAAGTCCATCTCGTTACGTTGCATCAAATAGTACCAAACCGATCAAGGCGAAGTTGAAATAATAAAATTTCAAAGTGTTCCTCATTTTGAATTTCTACTTAGTTATTTTGTTTCATCGGTAAATAAAACGAAATATCAAAGCTCCTTCCCCGAGCTTCATTTTCTGCCTTCTTGTGTTTATTTATTAGTGGTTTGGCAATAGTATATAGAATTATATATCCTTATTAGCCATATGTAATAACATGAAAGTTCCTTTTACTAATAATCCTAATGATTTATTTGTTGAATTCTTTCTAATTTTTTTCTACTTATTCTTGCTGTTGAGTTTCTTTCTAGGTGGAAATTTACTTGTAATAGACTTCATAAAAAGTTGTTTTTGAATCGTTGACACATATTACCATTTAGTTTGAAAAAAATCGATTTATTTTATACAAATATTAAAAAAAAATTGATTTGGATAGATCAAATAACCACTTTAAAAAAAATTCTGTTTTTTATGCGTGTTATCCCTAAATGATAAATTTGGTATGTTCTTCTTTTTCATCCTTTTTGACCAATCTTTCTTTAAATTTATCTTTTACTTTTATTTATTTAATTTTCGTCAAAGATATATATACAAATTATTTGAAAAAGTAAAGCTTGGTATTTAAAAAAAAAAAATTTACGTTTTTGGTCTGAGTAGGAAAGACAAAAAAGGAAAAATTAGGAATCCAAATTTACAATACGAACAAAAAGTTATAAATGGTACTATTTTTCTCCGTTTTTTTACTAAATTTTTTCTTTAACATAACTTTTAAATTAAGCTGTAAAAATATGTTTAATTACAAATTTACTGTTAAATTAAATTTCATAGTAATAAACCAATTAGTTTTTATATTAATTATAAAAAATTAAAAGGAGACAAATTTGATTATTTTAAGGATGTAAAAAAAGGTAAAAGTAATTGTTTGTTCTAACTTAAATTAATTTTTTTAATTAAATTATTTATATAAAATGAACTTGATTTTTTAAAATTAAATAATAACATGTGTCAACAATTTAAAATTTTTTTTATGTAAAGTCCACTACAAATAAATTTCTGCCTTCCTTCTAACCCTTTGAAAGAAAAATAATTGGAGCTAACTATATCGCTCGAGCACTAGTGAAATTCAACATTAAGCCGTAGCTAAGTATCAACATGATCAGCTACTACGTTCACTATTATTTCTCACTTTTCTTCCTTTTTCTTTATTTTAATTTAATTTATTCACACACTTTTTAATTCCACTACTCAAGTTTTGGCCTCTCTAGATATCACATGCGCTTCGTGCCGTAGACCATAAAACAATATATATTTCCTTAGATTTAAATCTGATTTCACTTTAATTAACTTTCCACGTTTGCTCTCAATATATACTTTTAATTAATTGACAAAAAATTAATAATTAAATTTTGGTATGCATTATAAAAATACCAATATTATTTAATAGCTGCTAATCACTTTTAGCTAGCTACCTTCATATACATCTCCATAATCTCTACAACCCCAATCCTAAACCTTCTCCATTAAGAATAATCTCTCTCTCTCTCTCCTCTCCTCTGAAATGGCTCCACTAGAAAAAACTGGAGAAGAAAGAGAAGGGATTAAACTGTTTGGCATAACGATCACGTTGCATGCAGCAGAAAGAAAAGAAGATGAGAAAAGCAGCAATGGTAGCGAAGAAGATGATGATCATGATCATGGAGAAGATCAAGAAGAGATGATGAAGAAACCAAACAAGATCATAGCATGTCCAAGATGCAAGAGCATGGAAACCAAGTTTTGTTACTTCAATAACTACAACGTTAATCAGCCTAGGCATTTCTGCAAGGCCTGCCACAGGTATTGGACCGCCGGAGGGGCCCTTCGCAACGTCCCGGTCGGTGCAGGCCGCCGAAAGGGTAAGCTGCCGTGCCCTGCCGCCGCCCGTCACGGTGGTGCCATCTGTGATTCATCATCCACTGTTCAGAAATTTGGATTAGATGATGAAGAGGGGTTGGTTTTGGACGAGTGGGATGTTGCCACCGTCATTCACGGTGGTTTCCGGCAGCTTTTTCATCAGTCGTCTAAACGGCGGAGGACGAGCTCTGAGGATGGTCAACCTTGTTAAGTTATTTTTCTTTTCTTTTGTAAATGGATAATCTGTGAAAGTGTATTTCTTTTTCTTCGGAAAATACATTTTCCTTTATTTCAATTTTAATTTTGATTTGTTTTTCTCTTTTTTTTTTTTGTTGAAAACTCAGGTGAAGTTGATATCTGAGAGCCGTTAGATAAAAATTTAATCAAATCAGTTAAATTATCTAACAGCTTTCAAGTATCAATTTCACGTGAAATCGAATTTATCTGAGTTTCCACCTTCTTTCTTTCTTTTGATTTATGAGGCTTTTTTTTAGTGGCCTATCCTCACAAAAAATTACTGATAGGAATAATTAACTTTAATAAAGTGAACTAAATACACCACCGGCCTCTTCACAAATCTAGAATAATTTTATATGAAAATCATGTTATTATATAAAGTGAAAGAGTTGAATGTGCGTGTGTCCTATTTGTGTTTAATATAAACAAAAATAAAACTCTATATTTTATTTGGATAATATTACGGTGATGGATGGGTGAAATTTTTGTGAAGAATAAAAATTATTTTTTAATAAAAAATAAAAAAATTATTATCCACATATTTTTAAAATTTAATAACTTTTTTTTAATCTAATTTTACTCTTCTACCATAAGATTCTTTAATTTTTAATACTATTGGAGATAAAAGAAAAAAGCCAAGCGAAAACTCTAAAGAAATTACTAACTTCACTTGCTAGTATACTTAATTGACCTAATGAATAGCACAAGTTTCAAGTATTCTATTTCGTTTCAGAATAAGAAGCTTTGATTTGCTAACTTTAATTTGGGAATTACTTGTACGCTTCGTTATACTTAATATTATTAAAATGGTGTCGAATAGTCCAAAAATATTTGATTATATTCTATTTCAGATTATTTTTCTGCCCTATATAGCTAGTTCGTATATAAAATTACGATCTAATTCAAGGGCATTAATCATACAGCTAGATTTCAACGCAATAGAAAATTAGAAATGGTCAAGCGAAAGAAAATAGAGATAAGATTTGAAGAAGTAAACACGCTACTTAAAATTAAACACACAAATTTTGATGGCGAATTGCAGTTTAATTATTCATTTCCCCCTCTCGTCTTAGAAAATTAAGGAAGCTATCTTTTTCGATTGTGCACAACGTGGTTCTGGAGGCCGGCTAATCAGTTTTCACTACATAATTATAAATGTAATTGAACTTTAAATATTATGAAGTTGGTACGATAAATCATAGATTCCTTTCATGTTCTATTATATTCATTATTAACGAGGTCAAATTAATTTGTTAATGATGCTGACTACTTGCAATGCCAATAGATAGAAGAATAGTTTGTATTAATTAATTAACAGGTAATATTTTATTCGCCACTTAGTTTGTATTATTCATAGGTAGAAACAAAGCCTTCTTTCTATCTGTGAATAATTTAATTCAGCTATGGATATCATATAGATTATGCTAGGTATATATTAAAAAAATTAATTATTAATATAAAATATATATTAAAATATAAATATATATATTAAAAATAAATTAAATAATATATATATATATTTATATATAAATATATTAATGATTGATTTTAACTATTAATTTTAATATACAAATAATATTTTTAGTATCATATACTATATATAGCAAACTAATAACGTTCAAATTAATAACATGCATGGTTGACATTCAAATTAAAGGATATTTATAAATTTTATATTTATTAATATTAATTTTATTAATAATTAATATTAATATTTAAGTGAATGGTTAAACAATCTTAACCAGTTTTAAATTAGTTAATTATTAACCGGTCATATATGTATGTATGTGATAGTTAGTGTGTGAAATGTGTAAGGTTTTATATTGGTTGGAGAAGAGAACAAGCATGCTTTATAAGGGTGTGTATACCTCTTTCTAGTATGACGCGTTTTGACGAGTGAGTGTAGGGGATTTCGGCTATCATCCCTATCGTCAAAGACAAAATCGTGAGACCTTGTGTGCCAAAACAGACAATATCGTCTAGCGGGTAGTTTGGACTGTTACAGATGGTATCAGATCCGGAGTCCGAATCGATGTGCCAACGAAGACGCAGTGTGAGAGGTTGTGACTTTTGATAATTCATGCAATATATATATATATATATATATATATATATATATATTCCTTCTACTCAAGACAGATACAAGCCTTATTTTCCCTTTCTTTTAGAACAAGAAATTGTTTGTCAAGCCTTATTTTTCCTTTCTTTTAAAATTCAAGAGAGTTAAAAATTTTTTATTATTGCTAATTAAGAAATTTATTAGTTTCATTGCATTATGGGAGAGTATTGTCATCAATTCTATAGCAACTAAGTGTAGGGACAAATATCTCTCTAAAGAAAGCGATCTAATCGTGCCTTGAAATCATAATACAATATAGATTTTGTCATCTTACCATCTTTATATACCCAACATTTTTGGAGAGATATTACTTGAAGATGGCACAAGATCAAAATACCACGTTCAAGGTCATGAATCAAGAGTTTGTCAAATTAAATCGTTTTGATGGAATAAACTTCAACCGTTGGAAGGACAAAATGATGTTCCTTCTTTCGGTTCTAAATCTTGCACATGTGATTGACCTAAAGACTACATCAATTGCCAATACCGCTAAAAATGTCACACCGGAAGAGAAAGAAAAGATTGTTCAATTGAAGAAGAAACGTGATGAAGATGCTTTCACATGTCGAAGTCATATTCTCAACACTTTATCCGACCGATTCTATGATCTCTACATGTCAATTCAATCATCATTGGAGATTTTGAAGTCTTTGAAAGAAAAATACAATACTGAACGACAAGGAACAGATAAATTTATTATGATGAAATATTTTGAATTTATCATGAATGATACTATGCCTGTCATGGATCAAATTCATGAATTACAAATCCTTGTAAGTAGACTTCGTGATCTAAAAGTGATGATCCCTGAATCATCACAACTTGGAGCAATTATTTCAAAATTGCCTTCATTTTGGGATGATTATAGGAAAAAATTTTTACATCTTGGTGAAGACTTCGCAATTGAGAAATTACTAAGGCATATACGTATAGAGGAGGAAACTCGAAAACGTGATGGTGTGTATCTTTTTTAGAGTTCTAAAATGAATCATATTGGTGAAAACAATACCAATAAGAAGAAATGAAAGTTCTCCAAAGATTCAAAGTAAGATAAGAAGAGACAAGGAGAGTATTATCATGGTCACAAGAAATGACACTATATCAAAGAATGTAGACTTCTGAAAAAGGAAGCATCATAGACCAACTTAGTGGAAGAGAAGGATCTAATTGCTAGGGTTGCAAAAAAAAAAAAATACAAAATATGCATATTGGCATGGTTACATAAATCAACATAGCAACACAAGAAAAATCACTTGAGTGGTGGTTAGATTCAGGGGCTACTGTTCATGTTTGCAATGATTGCAACCAATTCAAAACATATGAAAAAGTGAACAATAAAGAGGTCTTGATAGGCAATGACAACTCAGCCAAAGTTTATGGTCAAAAAAATATGGAATTGAATTTTACATTTGGAAAGAAATTAAGTTTAATAAATATATTTCATGTTCCAGATTTGAGAACAAATTTAGTTTCTGTTAGTCTCTTGTGTAAGAAAGGATTCAAAGTTGTAATGAAATTCAATAAAGTGATCTTGCTTAAGAATTATGTATTCATAGAAAAAGGATATTGTACTGAAGGCATGTTTAAACTTAGAATTCATAAAGTGAATGCTTCTTTATATGTTGTTGATTCTTGTGATTATGGCATAGTAAATTAGCACACTTAAATTACAAATCAATGGAATATATGCAAAAGAATAACTATATTGATTTTAGTAACAAGGATTTTAATAAGAAATGTGATATTTGCATACAATCCAAAATTACTAAAAAAATTTTTCATAAAGTTGAAAGAAATATACATTTATTAGAATTGATTCATAGTAATATTTGTGAATTAAATGGCAATATTACTAGAGGAGAAAAAGATATTTTATAACTTTTATTTATGATAGTTCTAGATTTACTTATGTGTATTTGTTTAGAAATAAAGATGAAGCTTTTGAAATGTTTAAAAAATATAAAGTGGAATTAGAAATATGCACAATAAGAAAATAAAAGTTCTTCGTAGTGATCGAGGTGGAGAATATTTTTCTAATGAATTTGATAACTTTTGTGAATTACATGATATTGTGCATGAATTTTCCGCTCCATATACTCCGCAACAAAATGGTTTGGCAGAAAAGAAAAACCGTACCTTAGTGGATACGATTAATTTAATGTTACTAAATGCAAAATTGTCTTACAATTTATGGGGTGAAGCATTATTGACATCATGTCATATCCATAATAGGATCCCATCAAGACATAGAAAGGTTTCTCCTTATGAAATTTGGAAAGAAAGGAAATCTAATTTAAATTATCTTAAAGTGTGGGGGTGTTTAATCTTTTATCGAGTTCCTGATCAAAAGAGAATCAAATTGGGGCCAAGAGTCATAAAAGGCACCTTTATAGGATATGCTCAAAATTCTAAAGCATATAGAATATTAGACTTAATGTCTAATATAGTTGTTGAATCAAGAGAGGTGGAATTTATTGAAAATATATTTATCAATGATTCAACTTCTAATTCAGAATATCTCCAAAATGCTACTAATATTTCACAAGAAATAAATAATCAAAACAATAAACATCTAAACAACAAAGAGTTGATTGAATCAAGGAAGAACTTGAGAGTAAGAAAAGAAAAGGACTTGGGTCCAGATTTTATTTCTTCTCAGGCTATCACCTTTTTGGTAGAAGAAACTAGGAAGTATGTAACAAACAAGATTCCTATTGTGATGAACATAGAGGGTGATACTCAAACGTTCAAAAAGGCTATGACTTCAAGGGATTCTACTTTTTGGAAAGAAGGAATAAATGATGAAATGGACTCAATATTATCTAACAATACTTGGGTCTTGATTGACTTGCCTCCAGGATCAAAGCCTATATGATGTAAGTGGGTATTTAGAAGAAAGTATAACACTGATAGTTCATTACAAACCTTTAATGTAAGGTTAATGGCCAAAGGGTTTAGACAACAAAAATGTCTAGACTATTTCGATACCTACGAACTTGTGGCAAGAATGAGTTCTATTAGGACTCTTATAGCATTAGCATCTATTCACAAGCTTCATATACATCAAATGGATGTTAAAACAGCTTTTCTAAATGGAGATCTTATGAAGAAATTTATATGGAGCAACCGGAAGGCTATGTGCTACCCGAAAATAAAAAGAAAGTTTACAAATTAATTAAGTCTTTGTATGGGCTAAAACAAGTGCCTAAACAATGGCATGAGAAGTTTGATTCAGTGGTGTTATCAAATGGCTTCTCACATAATAGTGCGGATAAATGTATTTACTCAAAATTTACTAAAGATTATGGAATAATCATTTGTTTATATGTTGATGATATGTTAATCATCGGAACAAATTTAGAAAGAATTCGTATAACGAAAGAGTATCTAATTTCTAAATTCAAGATGAAGGATTTGAATGAAGTTGATACAATATTAAGTATAAAGGTGCATAAGAATAAAGTTGGCTTAAATTTAAGTCAATCTCATTATAATAAAAAGGTATTGAAAAAGTTTGATCATCTCACAATTAAAGAATCCAATACGCCCTATAATCTTAATCTTAAATTAGAAGGAAACATAGGAAGACCTATAGCACAATTAGAATATGTTAGTGTTATAGGAAGTTTAATGTATGCAATGCATTGTACTAGACCTGATATAGCGTTTGCGGTGTGCAAATTATTAAGGTTTACAGGAAAGCCTAGCAATCAACATTTGAAAGCTATAACAAGAGTTTTTGGTTATCTCAAAAAAATCATAAACTTGGGATTACATTATAGTGATTATCCCACAGTTTTAGAAGGTTATTCCGACGCAAGTTGGATTACAAATCTTAGTGATAACAAATCCACTTCAGAATGGATTTTCATCATAGGTGATGGAGCAATAAATTGAACCTCAAAGAAACAAACATGTATTACACATTCTACTATGGAAGCTGAGTTTGTAGCTTTATCAGCCGCAAGTAAAGAAGCAGAATGGTTAAGAAATTTGTTATATGATATAAAGCTGTGGCCACAGCAGACAACAACCATTTCAATCTTTTGTGATAGTAAATTAACCATGTCTCGAGCATATAATAAGGTTTATAATGGAAAGTCTAGACATATAAATTTGAGACATGAGTTTGTGAGGCAATAATAGATGATGGTGTAATTACCATCACCTATGTAAGATCTCATCAAGAAAATTTAGCAGATCTTTTGACTAAAGGTTTGTCAAGGGATGAAATCAAAGAGACTACTGCTAAAATGGGATTAAAACCAATTATTACTAAATGATGGAACTCAACCTTATTCTAGTAGACCACTAGTTTCAAGGTTTAATAGGTAACAACAAGTTATTTAGTAATTGGAGCACTAAGGTATAGGATTTAGTGCTATTTACAATAAATTAGGAGGGTTAATTAAAATTCTTAATAAAATGATAATATTATTTATCAAAAGATTCCACCTATATGAATATAGGAGTGGTGCCGCTCTAATCGAGAATTTTTAGAGGTGTTATTCTCGTAAATATTCATGAAACCAGGATGAGTACAAGGCTATATAAGTGCTTAAAATTATAAACTCTTGAACTTGGAGGGTATAAGTAATGTATGTGATTTTTGGTACTAGCATATGAAATATAGGTTTAATTGATTAGACACCTATTACTTTGTTAAAACTTTAAAATTGACACTAAAAGAATGTTTAATTTTAGTGACACATTCTTTATTATATACTTGTATAATATTTAAATTTTATAAATAATGAGGGATTAAAGGATATTTATAAATTTTATATTTATTAATATTAATTTTATTAATAATTAATATTAATATTTAAGTGAGCGGTTAAACAATTTTAACCGGTTTTGAGTTAGTTAATTATTAACCGGTTATATATGTATGAATGTGATGGTTAGTAAGTAAAATGATATATTGTGTCTATTCACACGAGAACAATTAAAGAGTTGTGACTATTCATACAACAGTAAAGGGTCACAACCATTCAATATGGTATGTGATTTTTGGTAATTCATACAACATATATATATAAATATCCTCTCTACTCAAAATAGATAGAATAAGAAATTGTTTGTCAAGTCTTATTTTTTTCTTCTTTTAAAATTTAAGAGAATTAAATTTTTTTTATTATTATTAATTAAAAAATTTATTAGTTTTATTTTATTTTGAGAAAATATTATCATCAACCCTATAGCAACTAAGTGTAAGAATAAATATTCCTCTAAAAAAACGATCTAATCGTACTTTAAAACTATAACATAATATATATTTTATCATTTTACCATTTTTATGTACCCAACACAAATATTACCAAAAGATGAAATCACAAGGTTATGGATTCAGGAGTCTTCACATTTCGAGAAACAGAATTACTGATCGTATAATAATACCCATAAAGCTATTTTGTTGAAGACTTTGACGTATACCAGCCTGCATATGGAAACTAACTATGAAATAATTATGCTAGCATAATTGCTCCTTAAGTAAAAAAAAAAAAAAAAGACTTCTAAAACATGTACAATTAGTTTAATTTATTTAAAATTAAAATATTTATTTAACTTGATTCGTTTTAGGCTTCTCGCCTCAACTCGTTTTATTAAACAGGTTAGATTTGAACTTTTTAAAAAATTTATTATTAAAAAAATTAGGCCATATATTTTAAAAAATGCTTATAAAATTTATTGAGTCAACTCGTCAAAATATTTTTTGTAAAAATAAATTATTCTTAATTTAAACTTTTATCTATTCATTTATATTTAAAAAAAAAGAATCAATAGTTTAGACTAGTTAAGATTGTAGTTTTTTTTGCTAAAAAAAAGTTTATAAATTATAAATATGATTATGATACGTGACTTATAATTAATATATAAATAAAAATTATGTTTTATAAATTATGAATTATAAACTTTAGAACATATTTAATATCAACTTAGATTTTTAAAGTATATTATTGAAAATTCTAATTTACGAAATACACTTTTCAAATAAATTCGAAGATTTATCGGACTTTAAGCAGGACAGGTTTGAACTTTAAAAAAACACTTATAAAAAGATAATAAATCTAAGTTTGGGTTATTTATTTATAACCAAAACTCACATAGACTCAATTCTTTTTCACCCGTAAATTCATGTGTGTAATTATAATTGAAAACTTATTTTGAATAATTAAATAACTTCTATGTATTATTATTTAGAGACTATTGTCACACTAAAAAATATATATATTGCCACACCCTTATCATTTAATTTGTGTGTACTTTACTTAAAATATCCTTTCCTAAATAAACAAATAACTTTAAATTTATATAATATAATTATAGATTAAAATAAAAAATAAATCATTGATGATTTAGAATCTCTTAACATTTTCAGATGAAATAAACAGTATTTATTTTTTTATATATATACAAAGAATGTTTATTTTGAATTTATAGAAAGCCCTTTCACGAATTCTCAAAATTAATATGACATTACTTAAAAGTATATAAGTGTTTAATTTGGAGAGTCGATTTATGAATACAATTTTTTTTTCATAAAATAAAGTGTAGTTTGTCTTCGATTTGTTCAGGGAAAATCAAAATTATTGCGTGATTGTGAGGAATTAATAATTAGCTGTCTTCATATAGTTACATAACTCCATCAAAATGTTATATTAGGGGTCTGTCTAAAATCAATTCAAGCATTTTTTTTTAGGAAAAGTATATGGAATCAACTCATAATTAGCTAAGAATGGAACAACATAATTAATTATAATTAGTTTTATTAATTTATAATTTAATTTGTTTTTTAAATTATTGTTGACCACGTTCAAAACATGAAGAAAGATACGCTAGTGATAAGAGAAAATCACGGAACAGATGCTTTGATCATTCATTAGTTGGTTCCATATAATTAATTATGTTTTATTAATGCGTAACACATGAAACATAGAAATTATATTTAAAACCATCCAATTTACAAGAAAAAGAAACATCCGTGTACCTATTAGTAGCAACATCCGGTTAAAGTCATCGGTGCCTCTGATTTACTAATTGGCTGATTCTTGACTTATATAAAGTTGGTTCCTAGCATTGTTGTTTTTTTTTATAATAATTAGATTACATTCACATAAATTCCAACGGTTGAGGTTAAATTTGTGTAAAATTTCATAAAGATTAAGCGAAAGGATAATAAGCGTTTCAAAATTCTAAAAGCAGCCTCCTTAGAACTCACCAGCTTCTCATCATTGGTATAATTCTCACTCAAGATCACAGAGAACGCAACAGTATTAACTAAAGGCCAAGACAAATCTCCAAAGAAAACACTATCTTCTTCTGATTCAAACACGAAAAAAACAAATCGTTTTTCAATCTATCAAAACCCTTTCGTAACAACCGATAAATCTGTCCACGAAAGGCAGCAGCATGGGCCAAATCGCCAGTCGCCACACAGCTTTCGCTCGGGAGAATCATCTTCTCCAATTTGTTAGACAAAAGGAAGCACTCTTCCTTATCCCACCCAAAAGCCAGCATAAATAATCCCAAAATCAGAGTCCCCAAGCCACGCAATTTACCAAAAGGGACTTCATGTGTATGTAATTTTGTAGATTTTTTTCAAATAATTAATTTAGCCGAAATTGGAGATAGTGATAATAGAGATAATGTTAACTTGAAATAATACTTCAATAATTGATACTTTAATTTGATTCCATCGAGGAAGCCAAGTCCATTGCGGAGGTGTTTTGTTGAAAAATTAAGGATATAAGCTTCTTCTTGTTCTTGGTGATACCGGCATTCGTCTAAAGTAGTATTTCTCAAATTGATACTTTTAGAATTTTAAAATATATAATATTTTTTTGTCTAATTTTTAAGAAATTTTAAAAAAAATTTAATCTCAACCATTGGATTTTTTGTAAACATCATCCAATAATCTTAATTTCATGGTGCATGAGAAGTTTTCAAAATACCCTAAAATTAATAAATTAAGAGTCCTTTTTTCTTTTTTTCTTTTGAAAAAAAAACAGCATAAATTATTTCTTACTCTTGAATTTAAGACACAAAAAGACAAAAAGATCTACTTGGTGATGAATAATAATTTTCCTTTATAAAGAGCTACCTTCTCATTTCCAACTTAAATCCATTTAGTGTACTTAGTCAAACCACTAAAGTGCTAATTAATATATGTGACGGTATGATATCAAGCATTGCTATAACAGTATTATTACTCAAATAAAGCAAATTCTCTGATGTGTATAAATTTAATGTCAAATTTATCGAACTTATTTTTTTATGATAAGTTTTAAATATTTAAAAAATATTTATTTTTATATTTTTTAAATTAAATATTAATATTCTTTTTTTTTTAATAAATTAGACAACTATGTATAAATATAGTAGCAAATGTTGTAAAATAACTAAATAAATAAGGAAGAAGTAACAAATATAAAATATGGAAATATAATTAAATAATTCAAATAGTAATATTCACTAGAATTAGTATATCAATATAGTAGATATAATTAATTATTATAATAAAATATAAGAGGGAGAATAGTATGAAAGAGAGAAGCATATTATAAAAGAAGAGAGAGAAATGCTTTATTGCTTGTGTGTTTTTGTCTGAGGCAAAAGCCTCTATTTATAAGCTTTTGTGATGGTAGTTTGTCAAACTACATTAAATAAATAAGATTCTTCTTCAAAACTTTGAGCCTTGTGGGGAAATGGTCATCCACCTAGGTTTTCTTATCGTAACACTCCCCCTTGGATGACTGATGAGCGGATAATTTGTATACTTTTTGGCATTGTTTTTAGTATGTTTTTGATATGATATAGTTAGTTTTTAGTATATTTTTATTAGTTTTTAATTAAAATTCACTTTTCTGGACTTTACTATGAGTTTGTGTGTTTTTCTGTGATTTCAGGTATTTTCTGGCTGAAATTGAGGGACCTGAGCAAAAATCTGATTCTGAGACTCAAAAGGACTGCAGATGCTGTTGGATTCTGACCTCCCTGCACTCGAAGTGGATTTTCTGGAGCTACAGAAGCCCAATTGGCGCGCTCTTAACGGCGTTGGAAAGTAGACATCCTGGGCTTTCCAGCAATATATAATAGTCCATACTTTGCCCAAGATTTGATGGCCCAAACCGGCGTTCAAAGTCACCTCAAGAAATCCCAGCGTTAAACGCTGGAACTGGCACCCAAATGGGAGTTAAACGCCCAAACTGGCACCAAAGCTGGCGTTTAACTCCAAGAAGAGTCTCCACACGAAATTTCTTCATTGCTCAGCCCAAGCACACACCAAGTGGGCCCGGAAAAGGATTTTTATGTCATTTACTCATTTCTGTACACCCTAGGTTACTAGTTTCTTATAAGTAGGACCTTTTACTATTGTATAGAGATCTTTTGATCACTTTTAGATCTCTAGATCATCTTTGAACATTTCAGTTCTTAGATCATTGGGAGGCTGGCCATTCGGCCATGCATAGACCCTGTTCTTATGTATTTTCAACGGTGGAGTTTCTACACACCATAGATTAAGGGTGTGGAGCTCTGCTGTACCTCGAGTATTAATGCAATTACTATTGTTCTTCCATTCAAATTCCACTTGTTCTTTATCCAAGATATCACTTGTTCTTCAACATGATGAAGGTGATGATTGACGCCCATCACCATTCTCACTCATGAACAAGGTGACTGACAACCATTCTTGTTCCACACGCATCCGAGGCTTAGTGAATATCTCTTGGATTTCTGATTGCATGATGCATGGTTGATCGCCTGACAACCGAGTGCTCGCCTGACAAACGAGCCAGCCATTCCATGAGATCAGAGTCTTCGTGGTATAGGCAAGAACTGATGGCAGCATTCAAGAGAATCCGGAAGGTCTAACCTTGTCTGTGGTATTCTGAGTAGGATTCAATGACTGAATGACTGTGACGTGCTTCAAACCTGTAACCTACTGGGCGTTAGTGACAGACGCAAAAGAGTTATTCTATTCCGGTAGGGGAGGGAACCAAACCGGTGATTGGCAGCACTGTGACAGAGTGTGTGCATTAGCTTTCACTGCGCGGATGGGAGGTAGCTGCTGACAACAGTGAGACCCTATACGAGCTTGCCATGGAAAGGAGTAAGAAAGGATTGGATGAAGACTGTAGGAAAGCAGAGAGACGGAAGGGAAGGCATCTTCATACACTTGTCTGAAGCTCATACACCAATGATATACATAAGTATCACTATCTTTATCTTCTATGTTATTTTCGTTCATCACCATATATATCTGAGTTTGCCTGACTAAGATTTACAAGATGACCATAGCTTGCTTCATTACTAACAATCTCCGTGGGATCGACCCTTACTCACGTAAGGTTTATTACTTGGACGACCCAGTGCACTTGCTGGTTAGTTGTGCGAAGTTGTGTAATGCCATGGTATTAGGCGCACCAAGTTTTTGGAGCCATTACCAGGGATTATGAGAGTTGTGAAAAAGTATAGTTCACAATTTCGCGCACCAAGTTTTTGGCGCCGTTGCCGGGGATTGTTCAAGTTTTGAGCAAGCTTTTTGTCCGGTAACATCAGTGCCAAAATCCGGCAACAGCACCAAGTTTTTGGCGCCGTTGCCGGGGATTGTTCTAGTTTTGAGCAAGCCTTTGGTAACATCAGAGCCAAGATCCGGCAACAACATCAAATTTTTGGTGTTATTGCCCGGGATTGTTTAGGCTGGACAACTGACGGTTCATCTTGTTGCTTAGATTAGGTATTTTTTTTTCGAAATTCTTGAAGATGAATTCTAGAGTTTCATGATGATTTGTTGAAATCTGGCTGGCTGAGAAGCCATGTCTAATCTGATTGGACCGAGGTTTCAACTTCTCACCACAAGAGCTTATTGATTTCGTATCAATCTTGCTTTTGGAGCAGTGATTTGCTAAGGCTTGGCTGACCTTTGGTCATGTCTAGTGTTTTGGACCGAAGCTTTCTTTGGAAGCTTGGCTGGCTGTGAAGCCATGTCTAATTCCTGGACCGGAGTCTTAGACTAGCATTGCACTGATTCCTGGAATTCTCATTAAGAATTTTGATACCTTCTTTTTCCACTTAATTTTCGAAAAACACAAAAAAAACAAAAAATTTTACAAAATCATAAAAACCAAAAATATTTGATGTTTCCTGCTTAAGTCTAGTGTCTCATCTTAAGTTTGGTGTCAAATGCATGTCTTTGTTACATTTTTCGAATTCATGCATATATTTCTTGTTTTGATCTTTGAATTCTATTGACTTGAGTGTTCATGTGTCTCATATAGTGTCAGTAGTGTACAAACTGCTAAATTTGGTGTCTTGCATGCATTGTTATTTCATTCTTGTTGCATTTTGATTATTAAAAATCCAAAAATATTTTTAATTTGTGTCTTTTCAAGTCAATGATACAAGGGATTGAAGATTCAGAACACACTGCAGAGGAATTATACAGAAAAAGCTGAGCATTCAAAAATGCCCAGTGAAGAAGGCAGACTGGCGTTTAAACGCCAGCCAGGGCACCTGGTTGGGCGTTTAACGCCCAAAGAGGTAGCATTTTGGGCGTTAAACGCCAGAATGTATACCATTCTGGGCGTTTAACGCCAGGATGGTGCCAGGGGGAAGATTTTGTTTTCAAAATCAAATTTTTTCAAGTTTTCAAAGTTTTTCAAAATCAAATCTTTTTCAAATCATATCTTTTCAATCAAATGTTTTCAAAATCAATTTCTTTCCTTTTTCAAAGATACTTACTAACAATTAATGATTTGATTGAACATTTTTTGCCTTTTCTATGAAGGAAGGTTTTATGTTTGAATCATATCTTTTCTTGTTAGGCAAGTCACTAATTTTCAAAATCATATCTTTTCAAATTGTTTTCAAATCATATCTTTTAAAATTGTTTTCAAATCATATCTTTTCAATTACATCTTTTTAAAACCAATCATATCTTCTTAATCAAATCTTTTTCAAATTAGTTTTCAATCAATTCTTTTCAATTTTTAATTTCAAATTCTTTTTCAAAAATCACTCGATTTCTTTTCCACTTTGAGTTTTCGAAAATTATCAATCAAATTTTCAAAATGTTTTCAAAATCTTTTGATTGAATTTTCGAAAATTCTCTTCCCTCCTCCCACATCCTTCTATTTATGGAGTACTACTCCTTCTAAATGCACAATTCGAACCTTATCTAATTAAAGTTCGAATACTTCTTCTCCTTCTTCTTACTATTTCTCTTTTCCTCTGACACTTCAAGGAATCTCTGTACTGTGACATAGAGGATTCCACATTCTCTTTTTCTCTTCTCTTTCTTATGAGAAGAAGCAGAGACAAAGGCATTCTTGTTGAAGCTGACCCTGAACCTGAGAGAACCTTGAAGCGAAAGCTAAGAGAAGCCAAAGCACAACTCTCTGTTGAGGACCTGACCGAATTCTTCAAGGAAGAAGAACCCATGGCAGCCGAAAACAACAACAATGCCAACAATGCAAGGAAGGTGCTGGGTGACTTTACTGCACCTACTCCTGATTTCTATGGGAGAAGCATCTCTATCCCTGCCATTGGAGCAAACAACTTTGAGCTTAAGCCTCAATTAGTTTCTCTAATGCAACAGAATTGCAAGTTTCATGGACTTCCAATGGAAGATCCTCATCAGTTCTTAGCTGAATTCTTGCAAATCTGTGACACAGTCAAGACTAATGGGGTTAACCCTGAGGTCTACAGACTGATGCTATTCCCTTTTGCTGTAAGAGACAGAGCTAGAATATGGTTGGACTCTCAACCTAAAGAAAGCCTGGACTCTTGGGAAAAGCTAGTCAATGCCTTCTTGGCAAAGTTCTTTCCACCACAAAGATGGAGCAAGCTTAGAGTGGAAGTCCAAACCTTCAGACAGAAGGATGGAGAATCCCTCTATGAAGCTTGGGAAAGATACAAACAATTAATCAGAAGATGTCCCTCAGACATGCTTTCTGAATGGAGCATCATAGGTATTTTCTATGATGGTCTCTCTGAACTATCCAAGATGTCCTTGGATAGCTCTGCAGGAGGATCTCTTCATCTTAAGAAGACGCCTGCAGAAGCTCAAGAATTGATTGAAATGGTTGCAAATAACCAATTCATGTACACTTCTGAAAGGAATCCTGTGAACAATGGGACTAGTCAGAAGAAAGGAGTTCTTGAGATTGATACTCTGAATGCCATATTGGCTCAGAACAAGATATTGACTCAACAAGTCAATTTGATTTCTCAAAGTCTGTCTGGAATGCAAAATGCACCAAACAGTACTAAGGAAGCTTCATCTGAGGAAGAAGCTTATAATCCTGAGAATCCTTCCATGGAAGAGGTGAATTACCTAGGAGAACCCTATGGAAACACCTACAATTCTTCATGGAGAAATCACCCAAATTTCTCATGGAAGAATCAAGAGAGACCTCAACAAGGTTTCAATAATAATAATGGTGGAAGAAACAGGCCTGGTAACAACAAGCCTTTTCCATCATCTTCTCAGCAACAGACAGAGAGTTCTAAGCAGAGTACTTCTGACTTAGCAACAATGGTCTCTGATTTAATAAAGACCACTCAAAGTTTCATGAATGAAACAAGGTCCTCCATCAGAAATTTGGAAGGACAAGTGGGTCAGCTGAGCAAGAAAATTACTGAACTCCCTCCTAGCACTCTCCCAAGTAATACAGAAGAAAATCCAAAGGGAGAGTGCAAGGCCATTAACATGGCCGAATTCTGGGAGGAAAGAGAGGAGGAGGACGCCACTGAGGAAGACCTCAGTGGGCGTGTACCAACCTCCTCTGAGTTCCTCAATGAGGAACAATGGGAATCTGAGGCTCAAATTGAGACCATAGAGATTCCATTGGACTTACTTCTGCCATTCATGAGCTCTGATGAGTATTCTTCCTCTGAAGAGGATGAGTATGTCACTGAAGAGCAAGTTGCTAAAAACCTTGAAGCAATCATGAAGCTAAATGACAAGTTATTTGGAAATGAGACTTGGGAAGATGAACCTCCCTTGCTCACCAAAGAACTGGATGACTTGTCTAGGCATAAACTGCCTCAAAAGAGGCAGGATCCTGGGAAGTTTTCTATACCTTGTACCATAGGCACCATGACCTTCAAGAAGGCCTTGTGTGACTTAGGGTCAAGTGTAAACCTCATGCCCCTCTCTGTAATGGAGAAATTAGGGATCCTTGAGGTGCAAGCTGCAAGAATCTCATTGGAGATGGCAGACAATTCAAGAAAACAAGCTCATGGACTTGTAGAGAATATTTTGGTGAAGATTGAAGACCATTACATCCCTACTGATTTCATAGTCCTAGAGACTGGGAAGTGCATGGATGAATCCATCATCCTTGGCAGACCCTTCCTAGCCACAGCAAAGGCTGTGATTGATGTTGATAGAGGAGAGTTGATCATTCAAGTGAATGAAGAATCCATGGTGTTTAAGGCCCAAGGATATCCCTCTATCATCATAGAGAGGAAGCACGAAGAGCTTCTCTCAAAACAGAGCCAAGCAGAGCCCCCACAGTCAAACTCTAAGTTTGGTGTTGGGAGGCCAAAACCAAACTCTAAGTTTGGTGTTGAAACCCCACATTCAAACTCTAAGTTTGGTGTTGGGAGGTTTCAACACGGTTTTGAGTGTTTCTGAGGCTCCATGGGAGTCCTCTGTCAAGCTAATGACATTAAAGAAGCGCTTGTTGGGAGGCAACCCAATGTTTTATAATTTTCTTATTTTATTTTTTTTGTAGGTTGATGATCATAAGAAGTCACAAAAATAATGAAAAAAGCAAAAACAGAATGAAAAACAGGAAGAAAAACAGCACACCCTGGAGGAAGAAGCTGCTGGCGTTCAAACGCCAGTAAGCCTTGCTGTTGGGCGTTTAACGCCCAGTCTGGCACCATTCTGGGCGTTTAACGCCAGAAAGGGGCACCAGACTGGCGTTAAACGCCAGTAAAGGGCAAGAACCTGGCGTTAAACGCCAGGAATGGGCACCAGCCCGGCGTTTAACGCCAGAAATGCCTCAAAACGTGATTTTGAGCAACTTTTGGTGCAGGGATGACTTTTCCTTGACACTACAGGATCTGTGGACCCCACAGGACCCTACCATCACTCTCTCTCTTCTTCCCCCATTCACCAATCACCTCAATAACTCTTCCCCAAAAGCCCTTCACCTATCAAATCCCATCTTTCTCTTCACCACTCATATCCATCCTTCATAAAACCCCACCAACCTCACCCTTCAAATGCAAACCACTTTCCCTCCCAAACCCACCCATAATGGCCGAACCATTCACCCCCTTCTCTCCTATATATACCCTTCTTCAACTCTTCATTTTCACACACCCTAAACACCCTTTCTTACCCTTCTTGGCCGAACACACCACCATCTCCCTTTTCTCCATTTCTTCTTCTTCTACTCTCTTCTTTCTTCTTTTGCTCGAGGACGAGCAAACATTTTAAGTTTGGTGTGGTAAAAGCGTTGCTTTTTCGCTTTTCCATAACCATTTATGGCATCCAAGGCCGGAGAAACCTCTAGAAAGAGGAAAGGGAAGGCAAAAGCTTCCACCTCTGAGTCATGGGAGATGGATAGATTCCTCTCAAGGGTGCATCAAGACCACTTCTATGAAGTTGTGGCCTTGAAGAAGGTGATCCCCGAGGTCCCCTTTTCACTCAAAAAGGGTGAATATCCGGAGATCCGCCATGAGATCCGAAGAAGAGGTTGGGAAATGCTTACCAACCCCATTCAACAAGTCGGAATCTTGATGGTTCAAGAGTTCTATGCCAATGCATGGATCACAAAGAACCATGACCAAAGTGTGAACCCGAATCCAAAGAATTATCTCACTATGGTTCGGGGGAAATACTTGGATTTTAGTCCGGAGAGTGTGAGGGTGGCGTTCAACTTGCCTATGATGCAAGGAGATGAGCATCCTTACACTAGAAGGGTCAACTTTGATCAAAGGTTGGACCAAGTCCTCACAACCATATGTGAAGAGGGCGCACAATGGAAGCAAGATTCAAGAGGAAAGCCGGTTCAATTGAGAAGGCATGACCTCAAGCCCGTGGCTAGAGGATGGTTAGAGTTCATACAACGCTCAATCATCCCCACTAGCAACCGGTCCGAAGTTACCATAGACCGGGCCATCATGATCCATAGTATCATGATTGGAGAAGAAATAGAGGTTCATGAGGTTATAGCCCAAGAACTCTATAAGGTGGCGGACAAGACCTCCACCTTGGCAAGGTTAGCATTTCCTCATCTCATTTGTCACCTCTGTTATTCAGTTGGAGTTGACATAGAGGGAGACATTCCCATTGATGAGGACAAGCCCATCACCAAGAAAAGGATGGAGTACACAAGAGATCTCACTCATCATGAGATCCCTGAGATTCCTCAAGGGATGAATTTTCCTCCACAAAACTATTGGGAGCAACTAAACACCTCCCTAGGAGAACTAAGTTCCAACATGGGACAACTGAGGGTGGAGCATCAAGAACACTCCATCATCCTTCATGAAATTAGAGAAGATCAAAGAATCATGAGGGAGGAGCAACAAAGACAAGGAAGAGACATTGAGGAGCTCAAGCACTCCATAGGATCTTCAAGAGCAAGAAAGAGCCGCCATCACTAAGGTGGACCCGTTCCTTAATTTCCTTGTTCTCTAGTCTTCTGTTTTTCGAATTTTTATGCTTTATGTTTATCCATGTTTGTGTCTTGTGATCATTAGTGTCTTAGTGTCTATGCCTTAAAGTTATGAATGTCCTATGAATCCATCACCTTTCTTTAATAAAAATGTGCTTAATTGAAAAGGAAAGAATTGCATGAATTCTGAATTTTATAATAGTTTAATTATTTTGATGTGGTGGCAACACTTTTGTTCTCTGAATGTATGCTTGAACAGTGCATATGTCTTTTGAATTTGTGGTTCATGAATGTTGGCTCTTGAAAGAATGATGAAAAAGGAGATATGTTACTGAGGATCTGAAAAATCAATAAAATGATTCTTGAAGCAAGAAAAAGCATTTCAAAAAAACGAAAAAAAAAAAATCGAAAAAAAAAGAAAGAAAAAGAAAGAATAAAGTTGTGATCCAAGGCAAATAAGAGTGTGCTTAAGAACCCTGGACACCTCTAATTGGGGACTTTAGCAAAGCTGAGTCACAATCTGAAAAGGTTCACCCAATTATGTGTCTGTGGCATGTATGTATCCGGTGGTAATACTGGAAGACAGAGTGCTTTGGGCCACAGCCAAGACTCAATAAATAGCTATGTTCAAGAATCATCATACTTTACTAAGAGAATCATTAACACTATCTGGATTCTAAGTTCCTAAAGAAGCCAACCATTCTGGATTACAAGGGATAGAGTGAGATGCCAAAACTATTCAGAGACAAAAAGCTAAAAGCCCCGCTCATCTGATTAATACTGATCTTCACAGATGTTTTTGGAATTCATTGCATATTCTCTTCTTTTTATCTTATTTGATTTTCAGTTGCTTGAGGACAAGCAACAATTTAAGTTTGGTGTTGTGATGAGCGGATAATTTGTATACTTTTTGGTATTGTTTTTAGTATGTTTTTGATATGATATAGTTAGTTTTTAGTATATTTTTATTAGTTTTTAATTAAAATTCACTTTTCTGGACTTTACTATGAGTTTGTGTGTTTTTCTGTGATTTTAGGTATTTTCTGGCTGAAATTGAGGGACCTGAGCAAAAATCTGATTCTGAGACTCAAAAAGACTGCAGATGCTGTTGGATTCTGACCTCCCTGCACTCGAAGTGGATTTTCTGGAGCTACAGAAGCCCAATTGGCGCGCTCTCAACGGCGTTGGAAAGTAGACATCCTGGGCTTTCCAGCAATATATAATAGTCCATACTTTGCCCAAGATTTGATGGCCCAAACCGGCGTTCAAAGTCACCTCAAGAAATCCCAGCGTTAAACGCTGGAACTGGCACCCAAATGGGAGTTAAACGCCCAAACTGGCACCAAAGCTGGCGTTTAACTCCAAGAAGAGTCTCCACACGAAATTTCTTCATTGCTCAGCCCAAGCACACACCAAGTGGGCCCGGAAAAGGATTTTTATGTCATTTACTCATTTCTGTACACCCTAGGTTACTAGTTTCTTATAAGTAGGACCTTTTACTATTGTATAGAGATCTTTTGATCACTTTTAGATCTCTAGATCATCTTTGAACATTTCAGTTCTTAGATCATTGGGAGGCTGGCCATTCGGCCATGCCTAGACCCTGTTCTTATGTATTTTCAACGGTGGAGTTTCTACACACCATAGATTAAGGGTGTGGAGCTCTGCTGTACCTCGAGTATTAATGCAATTACTATTGTTCTTCCATTCAAATTCCACTTGTTCTTTATCCAAGATATCACTTGTTCTTCAACATGATGAAGGTGATGATTGACGCCCATCACCATTCTCACTCATGAACAAGGTGACTGACAACCATTCTTGTTCCACACGCACCCGAGGCTTAGTGAATATCTCTTGGATTTCTGATTGCATGATGCATGGTTGATCGCCTGACAACCGAGTGCTCGCCTGACAAACGAGCCAGCCATTCCATGAGATCAGAGTCTTCGTGGTATAGGCAAGAACTGATGGCAGCATTCAAGAGAATCCGGAAGGTCTAACCTTGTCTGTGGTATTCTGAGTAGGATTCAATGACTGAATGACTGTGACGTGCTTCAAACCTGTAACCTACTGGGCGTTAGTGACAGACGCAAAAGAGTTATTCTATTCCGGTAGGGGAGGGAACCAAACCGGTGATTGGCAGCACTGTGACAGAGTGTGTGCATTAGCTTTCACTGCGCGGATGGGAGGTAGCTGCTGACAACAGTGAGACCCTATACGAGCTTGCCATGGAAAGGAGTAAGAAAGGATTGGATGAAGACTGTAGGAAAGCAGAGAGACAGAAGGGAAGGCATCTTCATACACTTGTCTGAAGCTCATACACCAATGATATACATAAGTATCACTATCCTTATCTTCTATGTTATTTTCGTTCATCACCATATATATCTGAGTTTGCCTGACTAAGATTTACAAGATGACCATAGCTTGCTTCATTACTAACAATCTCCGTGGGATCGACCCTTACTCACGTAAGGTTTATTACTTGGACGACCCAGTGCACTTGCTGGTTAGTTGTGCGAAGTTGTGTAATGCCATGGTATTAGGCGCACCAAGTTTTTGGAGCCATTACCAGGGATTATGAGAGTTGTGAAAAAGTATAGTTCACAATTTCGCGCACCAATGACCATTTAGGATTATTGCCTCATTAAAACCTTACTAAAGGAAAACCCTGTGGGAAAAACCTTAGTGAAGGAAAAAGAGTACAATATCCTTTGTAATGGGGACTGCCTCATTAAAAACCTTGTCAAGAAAAACCCAATGGGAAAAAACCTGACTAAGGAAAAAAGAGTACAGTCTCCCCCTCTTGCCGACATCATTTAATGTCTCGAAATCGGCGAATCCCAATCTCATGTACCAATCTTTCAAAGGAGGATTTTGGGAGTGACTTTGTAAATAAATCTGCCAGATTGTCACTTGAGCGAATCTGTTGGACATCAATTGTCCCTTGATTTTGAAGATCATGAGTGAAGAAGAATTTGGGAGAAATATGCTTTGTTCTATCACCTTTGATGTATCCGCCTTTAAGTTGAGCAATGCATGCTGTATTATCTTCAAACAGGATAGTTGGAGCTATCTTATGATCAATTAATCAACATGATGACAGAATATATTAGATCAAACTCCTGAGCCAAAAACACTCGCGACTAGCTTCATGTATTGCAAGTATTTCAGCATGATTAGAGGATGTTGCAGCAATTGTCTGTTTCGTGGACCTCCAAGATATAGTTGTACCACCATATGTGAACAGGTATCCTGTTTGAGATCTCCCTTTATGTGGATCAGACAAGTATCCGGCATCTGCATAGCCAACTAGTTGTGACTTAGATCCGTAGGGATAAAACAATCCCATATCAACCGTTCCATGAAGATATCAAAAAATTTGTTTGATTCCACTCCAATGTCTTCTGGTTGGAGAGGAACTATACCTTGCTAGTAAATTCACCGCAAATGATATGTCAGGTCGCGTATTATTAGCAAGATACATTAGCGCTCCAATGGCACTAAGATATGGTACTTCAGGACCAAGGATATCTTCATTCTCTTCTTTAGGACGGAATTGATCCTTTTTCACATCTAAAGATCTTACAATCATTGGGGTACTTAATGGATGTGACTTATCCATATAAAATCTCTTCAAGATCTTTTCTGTGTATGTTGTTTGATGAATAAAGATCCCACTTTTTATATGCTCGATCTGCAGGCCGAGACAAAATTTAGTTCTTCCAAGATCTTTCATCTCAAACTCTTCTTTTAGAGTTTTTATAATTGTTGGAATCTCTTCAGGAGTCCCAATGATATTTAAATCATCAACGTACATAGCAATTATAATAAACCCAGATGTAGTTTTCTTTATGAAAACACACGGGCATATATCATCATTCTTGAAACCGTTTTTGGCTAGATACTCAGTAAGACGATTATACCACATTCGTCCAGATTGCTTTAGACCATATAAAGATCTTCGCAATTTGACTGAGTATAACCCTTGTGAATATTCACTGGATGGTTTAGATATCTTTAGTCCTTCAGGGACTTTCATATAGATATCCCGATCTAATGAGCCGTATAAATAGGCTGTTACCACATCCATTAAATGCATATGCAGTTTATGATATGCAGATAAACTGACCAAATAACGCAATGTTATCGCATCCACTACAGGGGAATACGTTTCTTCATAATCTATACCGGGCCTTTGTGAAAAATCTTGTGCCACAAGTCGGACTTTGTAGCGCAAAACTTTATTTTTCTCATTTCGTTTTCTCACAAATACCCACCGGTATCCAACAGATTTTACATCTCCTGGTGTACAGACTACAGGTCCAAAGACTTCACGTTTTGCAAGTGAGTCTAACTCAGCCTTCATGGCTTCTTTCCATTTTGGCCAATCATTTCTTTGTCGACATTCTTCAACTGATCTTGGCTCAAGATCCTTATTTTCATGCATGATATTTAATGCCACATTATATGCAAATATTTCATTGACAATTGTCTTATTTCGGTCCCATTTCTCTCCTGTAAAGACATAATTTATTGAGATCTCATCATTTTCACAATTTTCAGGTACCTGAACGTCTTCTGGCGTTATATCAGAATTTTGGACAACTGCAGGTGTCTTTACTATGTCTTTTTCAACAGGAATCGTATTTACCTCTTTTCTCTTTCGAGAATTTTTATCTTTGGAACCGACAGGCCTGCCACGCTTCTGGCGTGTATTTGCTTCTGTGGCTATTTGTCCTACTGGGACATCAATTCGAATTGGGGCATTTTCCGCCCTGCCACGCTTCTGGCGTGAATTTGCTTCAGTGGCTACTTGTCCTACTGGGACGTCAATTCGAATTGAGGCATTTTTCGCTGGTATATAAGATTTGGTTATCCTCTTTGTATCGGAAAATGCATCAGGCAATTCATTTGCTATTCTTTGCAAATGTATAATCTTTTGAACTTCTAGTTCACATTGCCCTGATCGAGGATCTAAATGCATCAACGATGATGCATTCCAATTAAGTTCCTTTTCAGGAAGCTTATTCTCTCCCCCTAATGTTGGAAATTTTGATTCATCAAAATGACAATCCGCAAACCTAGCTTTAAATACATCTCCAGTTTGTATCTCAAGATACCTCACTATAGAGGGAGAATCATATCCAACATATATTCCCAATTTTCTTTGGGGTCCCATTTTGGTGCGATTAGGTGGTGCAATGGGAACATATATTGCACACCCAAATATTCTTAAATGGGAAACATTTGGCTGCTGGCCAAAAGCTAATTGCATAGGAGAGAATTGATGATAACTCGTTGGCCTCAAACGAATAAGTGCTGCGGCATGTAAAATAGCATGCCCCCAAACTGAGGTTGGGAGATTTGTTCTCATAAGCAAGGGTCTAGCAATTAATTGGAGGCGCTTAATAAGTGATTCTGCTAACCCATTTTGTGTGTGAACATAAGCTACTGGATGTTCAACACTTATTCCATTAGCCATACAATAAGCATCAAAAGCTTGGGAAGTAAATTCACCAGCATTATCAAGACGAATTGCTTTAATTGGATTTTCTGGAAATTGTGCTTTTAATCGAATAATTTAAGCCAATAATCTCGCAAACGCCAGGTTGCGAGAAGATAATAAGCACACATGTGACCATCTCGAAGATGCGTCTATTAGGACCATAAAATATCTAAAAGATCCACATGGTGGATGACTAGGTCCACATATATCACCTTGAATCCTTTCTAGGAATTCAGGGGACTCAAATCCAATCTTTACTGGTGATGGCTTTAAAATTAACTTTCCCTGAGAACATGCAGCACAACAAAATTTACTAGTTTTAAGAATCTTCTGGTTCTTTAGTGAATGTCCATGAGAGTTTTCAATAATTCTCCTCATCATGGTTGTTCCTGGATGACCCAATCGGTCGTGCCAAGTTATGAACTCATTTGGACTAGTAAACTTCTGGTTTACAATGGCATGTGATTCAATTGCACTAATCTTGGTATAATACAGCCCAGATGAAAGTGAGGGTAATTTTTCTAATATAACTTTCTTATTTGAATCATGAGTTGTGATACATAAATACTCATGATTTCCTTCATTCATCGTCTCAACATGATATCCATTTCGGCGAATATCTTTGAAACTCAACAAGTTCCTCAGAGACTTGGTAGATAATAGTGCATTATTTATTATAAATTTTGTTCCTCCAGGAAACAAAATTATAGCTCTTCCGGAGCCTTCTATCACATTGCTTGAGCCAATAATAGTATTAACATATTCCTCTTTTGGCACAAGATGGGTAAAATATATATCACTTTTAAGAATAGTGTGCGAACTTGCACTATCCGCAAGGCAAATATCTTCAGGATATGTCCTTACCATTTTTCTTCAAAGACAAATGATAATAAAATGAGTAGAAGTACATGCACAGTAAAATTATTCACATGGATACTTAACTAACACATACATATATCAAACTATTCCATCATTGATCAAATAATCAATATTTCTTTCAGAATCCTTAAAGAAATTAGATACATCATAATGAGTGGTGAAATTTTCATTATTTGAAACAAAAATTGTTTCCTTTCCTTTGTCATCCCTTTTCAAAGATACTTGATCAAGATCAATTAGGTGCCTTGGGGTACGACAGGTACGTGACCAATGGCCCTTTCCACCACAACGGAAACATTTATCCTCAATTGATTTACTTTACCCATTATTTCTTTCTTTATCCCACTTCTGGTGAGATCCTTTATGAACATAATTTATTTTCCTTTCATAATTTTTCTTGCTACCATAGCCTTGCCATTTACCTCTTCTGGGGTTATAATTTGCCGCATTTGCTTCAGGAAATGGGGCGGCACCAGCTGGGCGCGCTTTATGATTTCTCAAAAATAACTCATTGTTGCGTTCAGTAAGCAAGAAATTAACTCAGAATATTTTTAAATTCTTTTTCTCGATACTGCTGCTGCAGGAGCACATTCGAGTGGCATGGAAGATCGAAAATTTTTTTTCTAACATATCGGACTTGAGGAAGTATCACCGTTGTTTGATGATTGTACCTTTTTTTTTTAAGGTCTTTCCACAGATCTGCAAGATCTTTTAATGTGGGATATTCATTTTTCAATCATACTTCAAGATGACGACAAAAGAAAAATATGGCTTTCTCTTTATCCTTCTGGGATATATTATTTTTCAGTCTCAATGGTATCTTCAAGATCCATTGAATCAAGATGGATTTCAATATCTATATCCATGATAAATAATTATTTTCAAATATATCAAGAGTATTATATTCAAGAAGAAAGAGTTTCGACATAATAAAAATTTGTTACCTGAAGTCTTCCTAAAACTTCGCTAGAGCTTCGTGCTGATAACGTGTTGTAAAATAACTAAATAAATAAGGAAGAAGTAACAAATATAAAATATGGAAATATAATTAAATAATTCAAATAGTAATATTCACTAGAATTAGTATATCAATATAGTAGATATAATTAATTATTATAATTAAATAAGATTCTTCTTCAAAACTTTGAGCCTTGTGGGAAAATGGTCATCCACCTAGGTTTTCTGATCGTAACAGCAAAGACCCTCAAATAAATACCATTTTAGTTTCTTAAACTGTCGTACTATACTTTTCTAAGTTAAAAAGCTCAATTATATAAATTACAATAATTGATGAAAAGTTAGATAAATCGTATTTTAAGAGATGATTATAATCTGACCACCGAAACAATTGTTACGAATTTCAGAATATAATTAAAACCAACAACATTTTTAAACAATGTGTGAATAATATGAATTAATAGAATTAAAAAAATAAATTTAAATTAATAACATTAAATTAAAATATAATATATTTTTATTTGATTGGTAATTGTTTATGTTGTTCAAAATAGTTATTGTTTATCAAACATTTTCTATTACAAAAAAAAAAAAAGTCGATGAATTACGCAACCAAACAAAGAACTCGAAAACAGAACTAGATAGAGAGAAGAGTTAAGAGAGTAAGAAACACATGCATAACACGGATATTTAGTTGAAACGATTGAGAATCCTTTTCATTGCATTGCAAGCTGAAATCAGCAGATTACATGATAGAGATAATGAAACAGCTAGCTAGAGAATTAGAATTGGAAAGGGATTCGAAGAATGATCAACTTTATTATTACAAAGAAAGAGAGTTGTGGGTCTTAATTAAGAGTCGCTGGCGGTGCCATTGGCGTTGAGGCCAAGCTCCTTGAAGATCTGAGGGCATTCAGCGAGAGGAACAGCCTTCAAGAAACCAAGAGGATTGGCTTCGCGGACGGCGGAGACAATGCCGTTCTTGTGGGTAAGGGAAACCCTTGAGGCAGTTTCCAAGTTAGCAACCTCACTCTTGATCTCATTGCAATCCTGTCTTGGGCTGTCAATCAAGAAAACCTCGCACAACTCTTCCTCGTGATCTCCCTCAACCTCAATCGAGTATTTTCCTGCGGCATCTGTCATCACGTCCTTCACGTATGTGATGGTCTCGTTTGCAGCTACCTTGCACTCCAGTCTCACGGTGGCGCCTGGCAAGAACTCGCTCACGCGGCTCAAGAACTGGATGCGGCAGGTGTCGCAGTAAACTTTGCCTTCAACAAAGAATTTGTCATAGCCATAGGCCGAACCAACAACGGACATAAGGCAGAGAGCTGCAATGACCATGATGGTGGACTTGGCCATTTTTCTCTTCTTTGTTTTTGGTTTTATTACTGCTCTTACTCTTTCTTATTTGTTGCTTTAGTGATTGAGGGTGGGATGATTTGCAAATGCCACAGGACCCCCTTTTATACCTCACTAATGCTTAAGGTTTGTTATTTTCTTGTGGTGGGAATTCTTTTTTGACCCGGTTTTGCCTCCGATCCTTCTCTTTCTATTATTCTCACCTCAATAACCGCTCCTCCTACCTACTTTTAGATTTCAGTTTGTATTCCATCATTCATGTGTTACTTATCAATGACATCATCATTATTTAAGAAGAATATATAAGGTACAATATATATCATTTTGAGCATATATCCAGGATTCACATATTTTATCATATAATAAAAATATTATAATAATTTAATTTAGCATTTTTATTTATTTTTTAAAAAATGATTTATTATAATGATTTTTTTCCCAATAATGTTTGGAGAGAAAAAGTTCAGCATGAAGCTAAACAAATATGCGATGTGCATGCGCAGTTGCGCACGGCCAGATTGATTTATTGGGCACAAGTGATTGGATTTATATAATTAATAACAAAATTAATAGAATATTTAAAATATTTTATATTTATGTTTAATAGTTTTTTTTAATGATTATTTATTTATTTTATTTTAATAGTAATAGAAAAAAATTTCTATAAAAAAAATATATTTCAATTCTATGTTGTTTTATGGGTAGAATTTTAGAATTATTTGTTTTTAATAACATTTTTAAATAAACATAATTCTATTAAATAATTTTTTTCTTATAACTCGTAAATATTTATTTTAGAATCTATTTATTTTATAACAAATAAAAAAAATTTTCAATGGAGTACTAAATTAGTGATCCCAAAAAAAATAAAATTTTCATTTTGGAATCCAAAGAGATACATATTTTTCAATTAAAAATAAAAAATAAATTTAAAAAATTATTATTTTTAGACACCAATTTAGTATTCTATTCGAAATTATTTTTTTCTTATAAAATAAATAAATTTTAAAATAGATATTTATATAAGTTATAGATAAATCTTTTGAATAGAATTATTTTTATTTAAAAATTCTATTAAATAAAAATAATTTTAAAGTGAATGAAGAGGCAATGAAATAAGTAATAATGCGAACACGTAGCTAAGGTTATACATCTCATTTTGACCATTTCTAATTATTATTGTTATTATTATCATTGTTTTAATTTTTGGTAAATCATCTCAATAAATCAAACCAAGTTAAAAGTTATTTGAATTTTTCAAACTCAAAAACGTTATTTAGTTGTTTTTGTTTACATTTCTAAGTAAATTGAATTTAATGAATTCGAATTACAGACTTAGGTAATAAATTAAATTTATAATATTCAAATTATTTTATTTTTGTATTTATGGATAAATCGAATTAATTGAATTCGAATCAGGGCTAATAATAGTAAATCAAATCAATGGATATTGATTTATTAGTTACATTATTAAATCGAATAAAAAAGTAACGATTTAACTTTCTTAGTAAATCGAATTCATTGAATTCGATTTATAGCTGGTAGTGGCTAATAGTAAATCGACTCCATTAATTTTAATTTATTATGAATTCTACTATATATATAAATCAAAAGAAGATAATTTGATTTAATACATGCATAACGTATATAAATAGGAGTTGAACGTGAAATTTTCACCATAGTGAGATTCACAATGGCTAGTGATGAGAGTTTTTTAGTTCTTTTACATTATAGAGGGTCGATCAAGAAGAAAACGAGATTACGAATTAAATTTACTAATAAGGACCTGATGAGTTTTTCCTCAAACTTTTGACGAGTTTCACTGAGTTTCAGAATACTATACTTCAGAGACTGGGGCAGCATGGCGTGAAATGGGTGGAGAAGTTATTCTATAGAATTTTGATTTTCGTATTGTGCGATGATGTGAAGTACGATTCATTCGTCATACGCAATAACAAATATTTGCAAGTTCTGTTCCATTGTCGTCGGCAGTTTCTGAGGTGAGGACTCCAGAGCTGATGGCAAAGCTTGTGGATGTGGTATGTAGTTCTGGAGGTTCGAACCGGAATCCTCAATCTTCAGAACATCCATCCTTCTCTAGTTCCATGCCTGTTGGTGCCTCATCAACTATGTCGGTGATTGTTCCTGGGCAGTTTTAGTTGCATCTCGGTCCTTTGCAGCTAATCTAAATCGCAGTGGTGACGCAGGAGTTTGTGAGACTGGACTCCTGGGGGAGGTTGTGATTGCGACGCGTGGTACTCCTATTATGGTCCCGATTTTCGGAAAGGGTAGAGTACCATATGGAGTTGAGGATGCACTGTATGATGATGATGATGATATGGATCCCGCAAAGACACCTGCATCCAAGTGAACTTCACTGTGAACTTGTCGATGCAGTTCGTAGGAGGCAAAATACCCAACAGCTCCTCAAACCATACTCACGTTGGGCGGCCACCCTTGATATGTCATTCAATGTTCGTGAGGCATCCGCTGACATACTGACCGTTGATTGAGAGCCCTAACTAGTACGCTACATCCTGCAGCGTGACCGTACACTCCCCGAATAGCATGTAGAAAGTATGCATCTTCAGACACCATCTCTCTACAAATGCGCTCACCAATGGCTTGTCCAATTGAAATCAAGTCTCGTTCAGTCTTGCAAGATGTTATAAACTGGTCATCTGCAAGTACGGAACGATTCTATTATCCAATGGCATACCGTGTTGCCTTCTCATGATGGTGATACATCGATAGAATTGATATTGATAGAAAATTCCTTATCATAACTATAACAAAACATTGTTCAATGCATAAAATTCTAAAAATGCTAAACATTGCATGCTCTAATTTTTAAAAAATCGTTTACAATAATGCCCAACAAATTTTTCATAAGACCCAATACAAAATACTAAATAATTCATGACCCAATTCCAAAAATAAAAAAATTAACCAAAACATATAGTTTCACACATTCACATAAAATAGAAAATGCTAAAATGGCTTAAGTGCGTCACAACTCTAAAAAAATTACCTTTAATGTATCAAAAATATAAAAAAAAATATTTTTAATTCTAACCCTAAACTAAATCTTGCTGAATATTAAACTAATAATTTCAAAAATTTAACATAGCCTACAATCCTAACTAACCATTTTAGGTACCATTTCAAGTTTTCAAAATCTCATGAGCTAATAGCTTATTACTTCTAACAAGCACTTATATTAAAAAGAAATTAATTTTCTAATTCTTAATTAACGACTCTAAACAACTACTATACGAACCATGTTAACATTACTAGGATGACTAATTTATGTTCAAAACAAAAATTTTTGTTCACTAACCTTTTCATGGACAGCACTAACAATATGCGCGACCTCATCTAACCGATAGAGACGATTCTGATTGTCCTTTATGTGTTCAAATTCGAATTTTTTGGGGTTGCTTTTCAAGATTTGGGAGCTGGGTGGTAGGTCTCATGGAAGGGGTTGTGTGTTTTATAATTTGAATAAACTGATTTCGAATTTTATATATAGACACATTTACACTAAATCGATCCCATTTGATTCGATTTAGTATGAACCTTATTGGTTATAAATCAAATCTATATGCGTCGATTTACGAATACCATTAAATCGAAACTATTGGCTTCGATTTACTGTGGGCGTGTTAAATCAATCCAGCTCATTGTAAATTGGTCCTAGTCAATTCGATTTATTATGAAAGAGTTAAATCGAATCTCCTTCATTCGATTTAGTAGTGGAGATAACAACTAAGTAATTCAAATTTTATACGCTTAATTTACTACGAAAACACATAATTTAAATTTCATGAATTTGATTTACATAGATATATAAATTGAGACATTTATATAACCTTTTTAACTTTAAAAGATACACATAAAATTGATTTACAAATAATTTATAAATGTCATTTTTCCTTAATTTTTTATTTTGAACATTAAAGGAAAGAATTCTATAATAGTAGAGGACTGAAAATACCAAGTCCAATAGAGAAATACAGAAACAAGATTGAGAATTTTGTTTAATATACTAATAGTATAATAAATTTTATAGCCTCATTCAATTAATTATAATAAATTTTATATGTTCATTCAATTAAATAGATAATTATTTTTATATAAAAATTAAATTATTATTATAGGTAAAGTATATTTTTATTTTTAAAGCTTTTTTAAAATTTTAAAATTTTATTTTATTTTAATTTTATCGCATAAACGTTTAATTTATATAAAATATATTCATAATACCTAATTTTTGAAAAAATTTAAAAATTAATTTAATAACAATTTCACAAAGATAACCTCAAACATAATTGATCCAAAACACAAAATTCTTGGCCTTCTACCAATGTGCAACTCTTGGCATTAAGCGTTTCTTTCATTAAGTGATTATATAATAATATTCTGAATATTTAAAATTTTACAAATATTTTGATAAAACGTTAGATTATGTAATAATATTTTTAATAAAAATAATTAGTTAATAAATTTTGAATATAATAATCTAATTATTTATCGAGTAACATAAAATAAAATTTAATTATTTTATATTTTTATATTACAGTTTAAATTATTTTAATATAATTTTTTAATATTATAAAAATTTTATTACATAATAATTAATCTTAATAAATAAAAATTACTTATTTTTTTGTATTTATGTGTTTTATATTTATTTATTTAAAAATAAAAAATTATGTTGTCATTTAAAAAATATTTATTTATGTACTAAAATATCTTGTATTTATTAGAGTCTAAAGCTTTTTTTTTATATTAGTTTTTAATTTTTATTTAAAGAAATATAAATGTAACACATTTAATACCCACAAATTACTGTGTTTGTTTTAGACATACCCACTAAATATTATAGCTTAATTTATCATAAATTTCTTGAATATTTAATTACCAAGGAATACAATTGATACAAATTAAACACTTTTAAAACAAATTTAAATTGTTATACCTATTGATTTTCTTTCTAATGCCTTTTGGCATTTGTCTTTAGTTAAAAAGTTTATAACTACTTGCTTTCTGAAAAACAAAAGGATTAAAAATACTTTTTATTTATTTATTTATTGTCATAAAATGATAATAAACGTCGATACAAATCACAAAAGCCAATATCCAAAACGTCAAATCCCTAAAAAATCTCCGAACATGTATTCACTATTGGCACAACTTTAAACCAGCGTTCTTCACTGTAAATTGTTGAAAACTTGAAATAATGCAAGCCAGCATTCTTTTGGAAAGTTGTTAAGTCAAAATGAAGCAATAAACTAAATTACAGCCAAACACCCTGCAATCTCAACTGCAGTCTCCAACTAGCAGAAAAGAAATGCATAGAATGAAATGTCATCAAAGACCTATGGTTTGAAATTTTCTAGAGACCAAATTCATGTTCTATCACAACAGCCTAATGTAATGGTACCCTGCCAAGAGTTGCAAGCTTCTCTTCATGTTCTATTACAACATCCTAATGTAATGGTACACTACCAAGAGTTGCAAACGTCTCCTATGCACACCACAAACTCCTATTCAATATGTCATGCTTCACCTCACTGCAAAAGCAAAACATAACTTTGTTAGGGTAAAACAAGTAAACGCCAAATACCATATGCTAAGAGGCTACATAACCTACCTATGCCTTCAGTCTTCCCCTTGGGCAGCTTGTGCGGACTCTACCTTTTGTTCATCAGCTGTTGAAGATAGACAAACTTGATTGATCAGGGAAATCAGAGATATTGGAACCGGATAACAACGACCACAGATAGAAGAAGTAAACAAAATACAACAGACAAATAAAAATGTGAAGGAATTCTATAGCTAAAGAATTTCATATGTTTCAGTTACATTGCAGACCAAGCTTCCATTAATAATATTACCTCCATCTTCAGGGATGTCAGAGGTCCACAAGGTAAGGTTGTCCCTTAGAAGCTGCATAATTAGTGTGCTGTCTTTGTAAGACTCTTCGCTTAGAGTATCCAACTCAGCAATTGCTACATCAAATGCCTGCTTAGCAAGGTGACAGGCCCTGGAATATTAGGAGTACCATGTTAAAATTGTCAAACAGATTGACTCAGACAATCGCACACCAAGAAGAAAGGGTAATACTATCAGGAAAAAAAAAGGAATATTTGGCATACCTTTCAGGAGAGTTCAAAATTTCATAATAGAAAACAGAGAAGTTCAAAGCCAAACCCAATCTAATGGGATGCGTTGGAGGTAACTCAGCTTCGGCAGTAGTAGAAGCCGCCTGCAATATTCACAAATTTATCAACACTAACATGCAATGGTAGAAAAAAAATTGTTAAACGGTGACCTACTCATGCTAAAATTCCACACTAGCAGAAGTTAATTGATCATAGATCAGTGACCAAAACACATGTACAACGAATGTCATGCCCAAAGAGTAAGCACACTGTGCTCTTGGCTCCCGTCTCTCCCTTTTTACTGATAAATGTTGCTCAAGTGTGATTGGAAAGTTTTTACATTGAGAAAATAATTCTATTAAGAAAGAATTCATTTCTACTTGAAACTGTCACTGTAATATGCAGCTGAGTTAGTTAGTCAGGAATAAGTTGAAGTAAGTAACTAGAGGGTGACACGTTGGATAATTCATTTAGGGAGCTAGCTTGATAGCCTTTGTATATAAGCTTCACAAGGTTCACAGTCTTCTAGTTCTTGTACTCAATGCATGAATAAGAAAACTCTCCCTCCTCTGTTTTCATATCAGTTTCTCTATATGCTAATTTCAACAGAAACTCAATTCCATGGTTTGGATTGCCTCTAATATAACAGTAGAATTGAATTCAAATTTTTAGTTTGGAATGACTTTTAAATGAGTTGAATTATCTTCTTTTACAATTTTACCCTTGATAAAACCATTTGGACTAAACATGAAAATTGGAATTCTAAAATGAATTAAAATGATTAATTTTTATTTGTTCCGAACCATGAAAAAGAATTTCATTCTTGCGTGAATTCTAATTCTTGCCATTCCAAAGATATAAGGAAAGATAAGACATAACACATAAACACTTTCCCTTCTCTGGTTTAATGAACGGAATAATTACACAAGGCATGGCAGGGAAGAAACATCAAGAAGCTTCAAAGCACACAAATAAATAGAAGAAAACCTGATATGCTTTCATGGACTGATCAGCAGCCTCCTTTCTCTCATCTCCAGACTTGAATTCAGCCAGATACCGATAATAGTCGCCCTTCCTGCAAATAACATAACAAGACACAAAAACAATGAATTCCAAATTCCTCAAAAAGAAAGACATCAGAGAGAATGAAAGGGGACAACAAAATGCTCTCACATCTTATAGAAGAATACACTAGGTTCACCACCAGAACAAGAAGGGATAAGGTGTTCATCAATAACAGTCATGATATCAGTACAGATGTTAGACAACTCAGATTCAACTTTGTTCCTATACTCCTTGATCCGCTTAACGCTAACATCGTTCCCTTTGGTTTCTTCCTTCTGCTCAATGGAGGAGAGAATCCTCCATGAAGCCCTGCGAGCTCCAACTACATTCTTGTACCCGACTGACAGAAGGTTTCGCTCCTCAACCGTCAACTCCACGTTTAGCTTCGCTACATTCTTCATTGCATCCACCATTTCTATGCATAAAACAAGAAATTTGCGTTTTTTTAAATATTTTGTTGGAGGATCTTGAGAAAATTGAAGACCTTATGTACAATTTCCCACGGAATCTCAATAAACAAGGAAAATTGCGAGCGATTGCGGAAGAAATCATCAGCGAGTCAGAAAAGAACATCGAATCGGAGAAAAGAATAAAAAAAGGGAGTTGAGAAAAGGGACCTTCATAGCGCTCGGCTTGTTCAGCGAGTTTGGCGGTGTAGACGAAGTTTTCACGTTCCTTGGTGGGCGACGCCATGGACGATCTGCTACCTTTCTCTGTGTGTCTCTTCTCTTTCTCGCTCTGGAACTAAAACTTTCTTTCTCTCTCTGAGCTATCGGTCAAGATGTAGAAAAAAAGGTTGCAATAGTTTTTCACTTTTTCCTTTTTTTTCCTTTCTTGAATATTTTTTAGTTGAGGAATCGGGACGCAGAAACTGGCACGCTTCGGTCGTGGGTTAGTAAGTGGGTCAGTGGGTGTGCTCAATCAACATTGTTTTCGTAATGTTAGTAAAAAAAAAAAAAATATATGAGGAAGAAGAAGCAATTTATGTTTTTTTTTTGGCAACAGGACTAATAACTTGCCGCATACATAGGAAGGTATTCGAACCCAAAAAAAAAAAACCTTATTATTTATTTAAGTGTACAAATAAGTGAGTTAATTATTCGAATAATTTAAATTAATTAAATTTATATTGATAAATCAATAAAAGGATTGAATCGGAGAATCCTTTGTTTTGTAATCAGTGCCAAGATCGGCATTTGGTCATAAAAATAGAAAAAATATTATAGATTTAAATTTGATTCCACAAAACAAAAATCGAAAACACCACGTACGAATAAAATAAATTTATTATTGTTTTAATGATTTAATTATAGATAATTCTGATACATTTGTTAACATTTTAGAATTTTTTAACCTCCAAAATCATTCATATTAATGAGTAAACTATTAATTTGATTTCTTGTTCATTCTTTAGAATGGCAACACAACTCCTCAAAATAAAAAAAAGATTAAACTTTGGTTCTTGTTCTCTACCTCCAGTCTTTGAAAATATTTTTCGTCAACTTTGAGACCCGTATTATGCGTTCGAACGTATCTCGAATATTAAGACCGTATTCAAAGTTTACACGCATCTCTCCACTAAACATATATCTCGGATACGTCACCCATCATTGTGTCACAGAATGAAATTTAAGTACTTAATATACCTATTTTGTAATTTCCCAAGTATTCGAGATGTAATTTGTTATGCATTTAGATTATTATTTTATATTTTATGTATTTTCGTAATTTTTATTTTTATTTAATTTAAATAAAAAATTTTAATATTTATTTAAATATACGAGTGAATGAATTAATTATTTAAATCAAATTAATTAAAAGAAATTTATGTTGATAAATCAATAAAGAAATTTTTTTTTTGTCAGAGTCAGATTAAGAAAGGAAAAAATCAAAACTCCAAATTTAAATCCGACCCAAAATTCAAATTAAACAATTTAATTTAGGACAAATAAAATTTTAATAATTTTGTTTATTATAAAATAATTTAATCTTCCTTCAAAATAATCAAAATTAATTTTACTATAAAATAAATTAAAAATAATTTATTATGAAATAATTTAATATTTCTTTAAAAAAATCAATTTATCTAACTAATTTTTAAAAATAAAAAAGTATTAAAAACTAAAATATTTAATTTAAAATTTCTTAAAAGTCAATTTGATTATTTACTCACATAGTTACCTAATACATAAGAATAATTATAGAAAAAAAGTTAATCAAATATTCTTTGAATTTAATTTTCATAAAGGAGTTTTACTCAGCACCGATAGTATATTATAGGCTTATAATAAAAATAACTAATTTTTAAATCCACTAACATAAATATGATTGAATAAGCTTTATATTATGTATTAAAATTAAACTCACTCTTTTTCTTAATCCAAACAATGTTTTTTTTCTTAATCCAAACAATGTTTAATATAAATAATAGAATGAAAAAATGTATACTTTTATAAAAAATCTAACAAGTAACAACTAAATATGTAGAAGAGAGATGTTTAAAGGTCAACAGAATTTAATATTTTTAGTCAGTATTTTTAATCATCAGTTTAATTTTTTTTAATATAACAATCTAACAACATATTTTTAATTTTACATTTCTAAACATTTTTAGCTAATTACTGGTCAATTCTGCTGAACTTCTAATATTCTTCTACGTACAAAAAATGCTAAGAAAATAACCTAATATTTTTAGTAAAATTAAATAAATAAAATTTACTAATATTGATTCACATGAGAAAAAAAATCACCTAAGATTTTTTTTATATATAAATTATATATCTCCAAATATGTTGAGGCACTGATGCGTACTGCTATTTCTAACTGCCAAAGGGAGTGTTGGCATCTAGAGCAAGCAAACTTGGTGCTCAAAAAATCAGAAATCTGTTTTCTTTCTTCATCACTCGTATGGTAATGGGAATATATGGTTCTACAAAAGTTGCATATAACGATCCCTTTAACTGAGAACTATACTATGTGATACTTTGTAAAGAAATGATGTGCGTGTCAATGACTCATAAACCAAAAGATTGATTTTTTCATCTTGTATTCCGTCCAGCAGAGTGCAATTACATCTGATTACAAGTTAGCAGCCAAAATTGATGATGCTTCTTGCTGTTTTAAGCTATCAGCAACATGAGCAATTACTCCCACACCAGCATTGTGAAGCCATTCATTTTTCACCTGGAATCAGATAAGTATTCATTTAGAAACTATGTATTAATGATATATCATCATCCATGACAACAAGGTTTGATGGGTGAATTGAAGTACATGAATGTTGTTATGAGCAAAGAACGGCCAGAATGCTGCGTGAAAGCTGACATCAACTTTTCTCCATCCCAACCGCTGTAATCCCCGTATCATCTCCTCTGTTGAAAACACAGTTTTAGTGGAACAAGAAAAAGCACCATGACTGAAATAATTAATTGATATATTTTCAGGCTCTTGGCATTGATAATCACCTTCCATGAGTTCATGATATTCCAAAGTATTCTGGGCATTGGGTACATTTTGTGCTGCCTCTTTTGCTTTTGCTGCTTTTGGAGGGAAATGAGAACCATCAGAAGGAACCGGCGGACAGTATTCCATATCAACGACATGCTTGTATCCATCTAAAGATCGCCGAGGAGGCTGCAAATATAATAGGACAATATCAGCATTTTTAACAAAATTTATATGCGCTCTTAGCTTTCTCATTTTTACTGCTTCTTTCCTTTTTACATTAAATAGTTTTTCTTTCTGTGTTTTCATACAGAATCTGCGTAATCTTTCCATAGTTTTTGTTTCAAGTTTGCAATACAGAACCTACCGACAACACTAGCAAGAAAGGAAACCCCATTATCACCCTGCCTTTTATGGATCAGGTGATCAACTGAAGCATATGTAACAAAAAAAACCCACTTGAACTATTAATGGATTTTATAATTAATTATAGATACAGTACTCTCTCAAGACAATTATCTTTCTTAATTTAAAATACATAATATCTTATTCTAATAATGAATATATAAGTACTGTATTTATAACTAATTATAAAAAAGCATAGAAATATCATTGATATGATATTTTTATATTTACCTAGACTATCTATTAATATGAACCCGTAAAATAATAAGTACACCAGCATAATATGAACTCGTGGCCCTTAAAATCACACGGAGAAAACTATCTTAATAGTTGTTATAAGGCTCCACTTCAAAATAAATTGAAACTCAATTCAAATAACATGTCAAACTCAAACCCACAAAAGTTACCCAACTCTGGCAATTAAAAAATTTAAATTATAACTAATAATTTTAGTGACAAAGTTAACACAGATACAATGGTACATATCAAGAACCTTGGTAGATATTTACTTTAATATAAGTATTAAATAATAAATTTACATATGTTGAATAAATGAATAATAAAGATCAATAACAATGAAAAAATAGAGATAATCCAAAAGGAAAAATCATAATATTCACCTTACTGAGCTCGGTTTCCCTTCTTATAGAGGATGTGCGCCACCCAACCATATCTAAACACAGTCAAAGAAAATTCCAAAATCGAGGAAATTAGACCAAAAAGGTCTTATTGATATATCTAGTATGCTATAATCCAAGATTAACATACTGAAAGGATACGATCATACGAAACATTGGCATAAACAATCCGACATCTAAATTCTCCAAGTGCAGATCTACAGAACAATAAATCATTCTTTAAGTACTCGATCACTTGAAAATTAAAAAGAAAAGAGAGAAAGAGAGCAAGCATGTTTAGGTTCCTAAACTCACAGAAACTTCCCCTCTTCACAATCCGTAGCCATCCTCAAAAGAAGAGGTGGTTTGTTGGCTTTCCCATCAGTAAGGAACAATTGACTACCAGTCCGGCCAACAAAAAAAGGAGCTATTGGTGCAGCAAGCTTTTCTAGGATTGGAACACCCAGTAGAAATGGAAGCTGAAATATACACACAGACAACAACCAAAACTGTTATGATCCGTAGATTTTCAGTATGACTCAAAAAGAAGAAGAAGAACATAAATAATAACATAGATGAAGACAGAAAAAACATCGGCACCAAAATTTATGTTGCGAAGGACATACTTGTTTTTTCCCCCTTACACCAAGATGTGGAGTTGCTAAAGTAATAAAACTTATTGGCTCTAGCCCAGCAATTGTCCCTCCTTTGAAAAAGCTTATATTTTGAGGTTTTTCTTTTATGCTGTTTGCTTGATCACCAGATTGGTCCCTATTGTATGCATCAGGTGAATATAGGACAGCAATTGCATATCTAGCAAACAAGCCTCCTAACGAATGGGCTAGAAAGGATATCCGTTTCAAGCTTTTTGTATTTTTAACAACTTCCTTGACCTATTTTGATGAAAAATAATAAGCATAAAAATTAATAATTTACAAGAAACTCCAAACTATCTACTTAAATTAAATGTTCAAACTTTGGAATATAAGTTTGCATATATCTCAATACTTACTTCTTCAGCTAATCGCTTTCCAGCTCCATTAATCCCACTGAATGTCTTAGTATAAGTATTTGATGAACTTACTGCAGCCATCAAAATAATTTTTATGGAGTTCTATTTTACACATAATTTTGTACTTATTGATGACTTAAAAGACAAAAAGTTGTTATCCACTCATCCTCAACAGCTTACACTAATAACTTTTTGAACAATGTAAATATGATTTCTCAATGCACTGTCTAGGAAAACTTAAAAACAAAAGTAAGGTTCACACATCATAGATCGAGTTTGAGATGTCAAGGCATGTCAAATAGTAATGGCCAATACATTTAGCATTTATTCTAAAAAAAATCTCAAAGTTTCGGTTTTTGTAAATTGGCTAAGAAAGTCATGGTTTAAAATGCAAGCAGAATACAACATATAACCACAAAGTTCTCATTCACACTTTTTTTTTTTAATATTTGGATTGGTAATAGTGTTTTTTAAAATTATGTACAGTTTGAGTATTAATTTCAAATGTGAAACCATTTGATTTAGGTTAATTCCTGTCCTTCCAAAAGTTTAATTTCTGTACTCCTAGAAAATCGAACCCTATAATTTTAGTTCTTTTCACAATTTTGAAAAATACAAAAAATTACGCAATGTTAAAGTATATCACTTATCTCACTTTCATATAAAAAAAATTAGCCTTGCATTCACTATGTATACATAATAAAAGTCGTAGGAAGTACCATATATTAGAAAGTTTGTTCCCAGACGCCTTTTCAACTCTGATTCTGCATATGTCCAATCACTTGTGCTGCATCAGAAAAGCCATAAGCAATTATTGTTCTCCTAAATTAAATTTTAACGTTCAAATATTTAATAACCAAAGCAACTGATGCGTCTCAGAGACAGACCTAGCCAAAATTCCATGAACAAGAACAAGGAGATGTTCAGGTTCATTCTTTGAATTCCATGCGCCAGCTATAGACTTTCCATGAGTGATAGTATTCATAGCTTGAATTCCAATGCCCTGGTGACTCTGCCCGCTGTTTGTGGCTGAACAAAAAAAAAGTTAGATTACGCCCCAAGTATAGTGACATTTACACTTGTAGCAATTTAATACAGTTTTTAAGATATTAGTGCCAACGCAAACTAATTAATTAATTAATTAATTATAGGTAAACTTGGAAATTATATATTTGATTATGGTTAGAGAAACAGAATTTGAGAAATAGACAATTGATTGCAGGTGAATAAGGTGGGAGATAATGAATGATTGAAATGAAAGCATGACGATGAATTTAATATGAATTGAAAAACATATAAATAAATCAAAATTATATTGGATTAGGTGAGGAAGATAAATTACCAGAAGAGAAAGACACAACTGATGAAGAGGAAGAGGAAGGAATAGAAGAAGAAGAACAAGAGGGGGAGGCGGAGGAGGAGGATGGTGGTTGTTTGCAACTGGAAATTCGTGGCGAGTAAAGACAGCGCGCGTGGATGAAGGGAGCGGTTGCCATCTGTATTTATTTATATAAATATAGGAAAAAAATGGAGAGGGAGAGGGAGAGCTAGGGACCGAATGGTAATCGTGATTGAATTCTCTTGCTTCAAGGCAAAGAGTGAAGAGAGAATCGCGAATCACATCTTGCAATCGGTGCCCATAACTTATCCTCTCTGCTCTACTCTGTTCTTTTCTGCGATTCAATTTGGGGTTGCTGCTGGTTCAGGTAACATCAAAAGTTCACCATTCGTGGGAATTAATTAGTTAATCACATTCGCAGTGCCGTACTCTGTCACGGCAATGTCACGCCATCCCAACGCACCTTTTCCTAATACAATTAATTTTTTATGTATATATATAAAAGTATAACATTAAAGTATATATGTATTTATACATAAATATATAAATTAATATATAAATAATATATATAAAAATATAACAATCATGTTATAATTACAGAATAAAGTATATATATATTTATACATAAATATATAAATTAATATATAAATAATATTTTTATAAATTTAAAATATATAACAATAACAAATTTAATAGTATAAAATATTTTATATAGACATTGAATCACAATTATTTATTTAAAATACTATTCACACTATAATTATAAAATAATTAACAAGAAAAAAACTCACATACAGTGGTGGATATCTAAATTTATCGATTCAACAAAAATGTCTAAAATACACGGTATTTTTTAGAATGTTTTTTATACTATATTAATTTATCTAATTATACTAAGAGGGAGTACTACATCTATATATATTGAGTACTTCTTATTGAATTTGAATTTAATTATCTTTTGTTGTTCAAATTTTATATTTTCAATTTTTAATTTTGAATAAAATAAAAAAAAATCATAAGTAAAACTTTGTTAATAGTTCATATATGACATATTTAAAGTTAATATAAAATAAATTTTATTAATATTATTTTAAATGAGATATTTTAATATTAATAGGCAAAATATTTTATATTAATACTGTAGTTATTATAACTCATTTAATAAATTATAAACTGATTCAGTTGTCATAATTAATTATTCTTATCTCTGATTAAGAATTCGACCCGTTTTACTTTGATTATTGTCTAGCATATATGGAAAAAAAGTTTAAGAAGTTGTTCGAATGCCAATCTATAAATTCTGAGAAATTTCTGGCAATTGCTATCAAACAAAATCAAAAATTTGTAAATTTATCCGGTGAAACGCCAACTTAATTCCAACTTTGCTTTCTTCTTAGTTTCATTCTTAGTTTCTGAGATAATCTCACTCTTTTTATGTAGTCCTAAATTTTAAACAAAATATTTTCCTTCATTTAACATAATTAAAATAACCTATTGTCTTTTTAAAAAAACAAATAATTGATTATTCTTATCTAACTTTTACTTTGTGTGAGATTCTAAATGTAAATTAATGTTTTCAAACGTGAAAGAATCTCACATAAAAATAATTATATCTAAAAATTTTATCAAACTTTATATGGATTCAAATATTTGGTATGACTATTTAAATTAATTAAACACCTATTACTAATTTTTTAAGTATCTTGTTCAAAATGTTCTATTATACTGTATAATGTTTGACTCCCTATCACCCTATGTTCCAAAACTCAAGTTGCTTCTAGGTCATTGTAGCTTCTTATTTTGTCCGAAAATCAGTGTTGCATCTATTCAATCCATTATTTGATTATGACAAAATTGCTTTAACAGTGAGATATGTAAGGACATTAAAAAAAATATTTGTAATTTGTGAGCAAGACATAGATGATAGCCTCAGCGAACAAAAACTAAATGAACATCAGACTTTTAATTAAAGGTATTAAACCTTTATGAGATAGCTAATACAAATTAGAAATTCAAAAAAGCATTCATAGGTGTTAAATAAAAAAAAATCTGTTTCATATTTTTATTTTTTTGATCTTCCATAACTTCTAGGTCTCTCTGTCCACGTTTATCCTTTGCCAAGTGGTCACCTTCTCACAATGAAAGGAAAGCAATGCAAACTAATGAAAACGTATTCAGATTGTAAACAAAAATCTGCAATATATCATTCTTTAAAAATATTTATTAATGGTTGCATTTATACCATTAACAATTAAGGATTCATTTAATAATAGATATATAAATCACAGAATGCTTTAAAGGATTATAATAACAATGTAATACACACTTCACAAGTGTATTTTCATGATGTTCATTTGAGCTATGATTTTCTTAGTCTGTTTTTTTGGCACATGACTAAAGCTATTCTTAAAATTAGCTACCTTTCAATAGCCTTTTTCTTTTGTTGTCCATACTTTTCTATATCAAAATCACCATATCATCATTAGAAGATCATCACAAGAAACTAAACAAAGATATGGCTAATTGCTTAACAAAATGCGCCTGGATGAAAACATATTCACTCAAACAATTCTCAAACATTACAGTTTAGTCGTTCAATCGTGCAAAAAAAAATGGTGAATGCTACCCAACCCCCTCTAAAATAACATGTAAGTTACCCTTCATTACGTGTCACATTGTAATTGGTTCTTATCTTAACCATAGTTGGGTTATTTTATAATTTATTATTCTTAAAATATCAAAGCTCCACTCCCGTTAATTGAAGCACATTCCACTCCTCCATTCTTTGTTTATCACTTCATCACCTGGATTTGGTCCTTCCAAGCACCGTCGCGTTCGTGACAAAAAGCGCTAACGTTATCGCCATGCCCTCCCACACAACCTCTCTTCCCAGTATAGTATAGCCAGTACCTCTTTTTGACGTGAATCACTGCTTACCCACGTAATTAATGGTTAATTTGGTTATTAAATTTTTTTATTAAAAAAATATATCTTTATTTAATTACGTGATGGAACATATATTTATATGTAAAAAATAATATAATAAAATAAAGTTATTCAAAATATTTAAAAGTATAATTAAAATCATGAACATACAAATATAATAATAAAATTTGTACTCCAAAAAAATAAATATATTTTTTATCATATATTATTTAAAAATAAATATATTATTAAAATTAATAACAGAAATTTAAAATGATAAAATTCAAATTTTTTACCGTATTTTTTATAGTATTTTTATTTTTTAATTTTTAATTTATTAGTACTTTATTATTTAATTAATAATTAAACAATTTATTTTTATGAAAAATTATTTTTTATATTATATTAGAGAAGAGACCAATATAACAGTTTAAAAAATAAATTGTATAAATATTTAAGAGATAAATATAAAATACATACCTAAGTAATGTTTAGTTTGGTTATTAATTTTTTTATTAAAATAAATCTTTATTTAATTACACGATAGAACATATATTCATATGTAAAATATAATAATAACTCTATTTAGAGTACTTAAAAGTATAATTAAAATCAGAAAAAATATATTTTTATTGTACATAAATTATTTTAAAAAATAATAAATGGTTAAAATTAATAACACAAATTTAAAATGATAAAATCTAACTTTCTTACAAGTATTTTTTATAATATTTTTATTCTTTTAATTTTTAATTTATTCGTACTTTATTATTTAATTAATAATTAAATAAATTATCTTCATGATAAATTATTTTTTGTATTATCTTAAAGAAGAGACCAATATAACAGTCTAAAAAATAATGTAAAAATAATTTAAAAAAAATAGATAATATTAAAATTTTTAAATACAAAAGTAAATTATATAGATAGATATTTAAGAGAAAAATATGAAATACATGCCTAAAATAAATAAAACAGACAAAAATAATTCTCCATTTTTCAATAGTACTCCCATTTTGTCTGTTTTATTTATTTTAGGTATGTATTTCATATTTATCTCTTAAATATTTATATAATTTATTTTTTAAACTGCTATATTGGTCTCTTCTCTAATATAATACAAAAAATAATTTTTCATAAAAATAATTTGTTTAATTTTAATTAAATAATAAAGTACTAATAAATTATAAATTAAAAAATAAAAATACTATAAAAAATACGGTAAGAAAGTTAAATTTTATTATTTTAAATTTCTGTTATTAATTTTAATAATATATTTATTTTTAAAAAAATATATGTATGATAAAAAAATATGTTTATTTGTTTGGAGTACAAATTTTATTATTATATTTGTATGTTCATAATTTTAATTAAACTTTTAAATACTTTGAATAGATTTATTTTATTATATTATATTTTACATATAAATATATGTTCCGTCACGTAATTAAATAAAGATATATTTTTTTAATAAAAAAATTTAATAACTAAAATTAACCATTAATTAGAGGTTGTGTGGGAAGACAGTAGATGGCGATGACGTTGGTGCTTCTTGTCACGAACGCAACGGTGCTTGGAAGGACCGAATCTAGGTGATGAAGTGATGAACAAAAAATGGAGGAGTGGAATGTGCTTCAATTAACGGGAGTGGAGCTTTGATATTTTAAGAATAATAAATTATAAAATAACTCAACTATGGTTAAGATAAGGACCAATTACAATGTGACACATAATAAAGGGTAACTTACATGTTATTTTAGAGGGGGTTGGATAGCATTTACCAAAAAATATATATATATATATACATATTAGGAGGTAATCAGAATTTATTATTTTTTACCATCATTTAGTCATCACTTTAATTCTTAGTTTAGTATTTTTAATCTAATTTTTTAATAACATGCTTTATTCCATACTTTTAAATATTAATGATTAACTAATAACCAAAATTTGTTAAACAAATATAACACAACATTTCAACAAAACCAAGCATTTTCAAGTCCACAAAAAAAAAAAAAAAACCAAGCATTTTCAAAAAAACTAAGCTAAAAGATCAACACATTACACCAAAGTCTTTTATAGTAATTCTCATATATAATTCCAGCACCACTTATCCACATAGTACATTAATAAGAACAGCCCACTATAAACTTTAATGGGTTGGATTCTTAAAAAAAAAAACTAAATATTGGTATATTGCAAGGAATTTAACATAAAAATGATTAGACAATTCACACAAGTAACTCATTGGTTAAAAAATCATAGATAAATAAAATATTGAAATAATAGAACTTGAAAAATAAAAAATGCCAATTAGGCTAATGATAGAAATGAAACTTACAAAAAATAAATAAATAAATATTGGGAACAATAAATGAACACAATAATCTGAATTAGCCTTGATAAACCAACAGAATGGAACTATATGATCCATAAAAGTATAGAACATGCATGTCTAGAAGTTTTCAATACGCTGATTCATCAACATAACAAAATGTTAATTTTTGAATTATGAAGGTGAATATTTACATACTTAAACTTTTATAATATTGACACTAAATAAATTTTAAAAAATTTTATTTTTTGGTATAATTGTTAATTGTGGTTGTATAAACAATTTTAATTGTAAGTTTATTTTATGGGATTTAAAAAAATTATTTAATTAAAAAATATTAATAATAATATTTTTTTTAGATTTTTTTAATATTGTTACCTAATTTTTAGATATTAAAAGTCATTAATATTTAGGTTAGAATAAACTTTTATTTATATTAAATTAAATATTAAATAAATTTTTAAAAAATTAAATCATACTTAATAATTTATTATTATTAATTTTTTTTTAAAAAAAAGCTAAGAAATCGAGGTCTCTACTCGCCGTCCTTATATTTGCACGTGTTCACAAATCATACAAGACACATCACATGGTTACTTTAGTCACCTTAAACACTTGGCCTACAGGCACTCCCTTTTTTTATTTATAGGAACACAATCATGATGCCCATAAATATGTGTAATTATATTATACGATATTATATAAAAAAATAATTAATTCTCTAATTTCTAAAAAATACCATAATATTGTCTTCGCATGTTAGACACTTAAGACTTGGTTAATAAGCAACTCAAGTAATTTTTATATTTTATGTAACTTAGATATCTCATATATATTTTGACAAACAAGCATACAAATCAATAAGAAATATTACATAATGGTGAGATCACATAATAGAACAAGCATGAGGGTTTTCGTCGCTGAAGATAGCCATGGCCTTGTCACTAACGATGGAAGCAGCAATAGGCTTTCGGTAATAGCCAAAGTCATCGGCAAAAGTGTAACCATGGTGGTAGTAGTTGTAAGAAGAGGAGGAAGAAGAGGTCATGGTGTTGGTGTGGTTGGCATATTGGCGTGAGAATGCATGGTATTCAGGGTTGTATGGATATGGCCACAGCTCAGCCCTCCTTCCTGTCTTCCTAACCGCTTTCAAAACCTTCTTTTGCTCTGCCCATCCCATAACCGTCACCTTTTGCAGCTTCATATCTATGTCCACCTCATCAACTCCTGTGTATGCCATTTAAATCCATCATCATATATACATGTTACATAGCACATAACGCTAAATTAATTAATTTTACATACCAGGTAACTTCTTCAGAGCTTTCTTTATCTTGCTCTCGCACCCCGGACAATCCATATGCACACACATTTCTACTATCTTAAGTCACAACAAAGATTAGTTAGTTAAATAATGTGTCATATTTTTATGTGATTACCTTCAATATGTAAAGAGGAGTGTTAGGAGGTCAGCAAAATTTGTGACGTTTAACCATTAATTAGTTATTATTAATATTTTTAATAGTGTAAGATGACATCTAATAGTGTAGGATTACTTATTTTCTTTTTAATAGTTAAATGCTGACTAAATTTTAACAAAAATACTGATCTCTAAACTTTCTCTCATGTAAAATTAGAAATACAGTACTAATTAAATAGTCTAATACTCTCACTTGCCCCGATAAATATGACTGTTCAATTACAAGTCTATAATGATTTCTTACACCATACATATATTGACATAAATAACCAATAATACAAGGTGATATGCTAGATAGCCTTAAATTGCGCTAACAATTTTTTATATATCATTGTCATCACATAACCAATTGTTTTAGTATTATTCGAAAGTTTTGGACATATCAAATGGAAACTCATTTAAACTTTAATTTAGGCTCGTATAGTAAATAGGGGTGGAAATAGGACAGGTCAGGTTAGACTTTGTTTTTAATAGACCTGACTTGTCATATTTAATAGTTGATTGGTTTGAATCTGACCTGCAGCTTGTTATAGGCTCTTTATAAATCAGCCTGGCCTAACCTAAAGCCTGTTAAAAGGCCTGATAAATTTTTCTTACAAAAATAAAAATATTATTTAAAAAATTATTTTTTAATAAAAATAGTTATATGTAATATGTCATATATTTAATATTTATAAAAAATTTTAAACTTTTAACATATTTAAAATATACAAAAATATTTATAATAAAATATAATAAATTTAAAATATCTCATAATTTTATTAATAATAAATAATTATTTATATATTTAATTATATTTTAACAAGCTCAAACAAGCCTGACAGACCTATAAAGCTAATTAGTAAGCCTGGACCTAACCTATTAATGTATTAAGGTTTTTAAAAGAGTTTGGACCTGTACCTATTTTATAACAGGTCAGGCCAAGCCAGGCCAAACACAAACCAGGCTACAGGCCCCTGGCAGGCTGCCTGGCCTTTTTCCACCCCTAATAGTAAGTCCATTAATTTCACGTTAAATTTAAGTATCATGGATATACTAAAACAATTTATATATAACAGTAATATGATAACTGAACTTCTATACGTAGTTATATGTGCATTACATATGATGCAAACGCACAACAAAATGCAAATTCAAACAGACATGGTATACACTATACAATAGCAATGGCAGGGAGAAAAAATATTAATAAATAGTAGTGTTTTCTAACCGTCATATTTGGAAGTTACAGGAAGCTCTAGTGTTCTTTGTATTTTTGAAATGATGTGAGCTTTAAATTAAGTTCTAATGGTGAAGGACAGAAGCTCATATGTCCTATTTATAGGTGGCAAACTATTCATCACAAACAACCGATGAATGTGTAGTGCACGATTGTGACCAAGCAATGCAAGGACGACGACGAAGACAAGAACATTAAAAAATTGTGACATAATCAATAAAGAAAGGTTATTTATTTATATAATTATTTCACACTTGGTTCCCACGGCACTTTCTTTCTCTTTTCATAACTCGTTTCCTTGTAAACAATTAGTTGAGCGTGTCCACGTTATGGAAATTGCATAGCAAATACTCAGAAATAGGGAGGAGCCCCTAGTGAAACCTCTACATATATGTTGAAATGTGCCACACGTCACTATTAGTTCATGTCACTTTATTAATATTTTAACTCTTATGTCCTAAATTATGACTTTATGATTAATGATGATTAGCTTCAAGAGAGAATTGCTTTGACCATTTTGCAATTTAAAACGGCACGGCGTTAGAATTTTTTTTTTCTCTAATGCTATATTTCTTTGAGAGAAAAATGGAAGAAAAGAAAAGCGAGAAAAGAAAATGAGGAGAAAAATGATTATTTTTTATTGTTTGGTTGAAAAAGAAAATTAGAAGAGAAAGAAAATGAATGGAAAAAAATTGGTGAAACCCACCAATTTTTTTTCTTTCCAACATTGAAAAGAAAATGGAGAGAAAACTAATGTTTCTCCCTCTATTTTCAATACTATCCTTTTACTTTTTTAATATATATTATAATATAAGGATAAAATTATCTTTTTATAACATTTCTTTCCTTCTTATTTTCTTTTATCTAAACACATTTAAAAAAAATAAAAATTCACTCAATTTCTTTTTTTTTTTTTCTTTCCTTTCTATTTCCTTCCTCTATCCTTCTTTCCTTCCAACCAAATATAGCCTAAGTGATATAGGACATAGCTGTAATTACAGAAGCTGACTATGAAGCTCTGTTAGCGAGTTCTTCTTGACTGACAAGCTCCAGAATAATGTTTTAAGCGCTTAGGTGTAATTGTGTAAATAAATAAGAGAAATGTTAGGGGCACTCAAATTTGTGATGTATAGTTATTAATTAACTATCATTAATATTTTTAATGGTATGAAATGATATCTAATGAATAGGATTATTCATTTCCCTTAACTTTCTCAGTAAATAAATCAAGGAACGAATCAGATCATGGGTGTTTCTGTTAGGAAATTATTTTAATTCCTAACTTATTTGTGGGCAATACATATATTAATTAGGGGCCTGCTACATATACAAGTAAAAAGGCCGTACAAGTTTTACAAGTTATCAGCCCAAACTTCATTAACACGCGCATTAACTCATTTTGAATGGAGCGTAACTACACGCGCCCCACTCAAACGGTTCCTCTTCGTTTTTTTTCGATTTTCATGGTTTCTGAAATTCTTCTTCTTCTTCTTGCTGCACGTTCTTCTTCCTCTTACTCTTCTTCTTCTCATTTTCTTTCGTTTCTGCACGTTCTTCCTCCTCGTTTTCCTCTTCTTCTTCTTCTTCATTTACGTCTTTTCTCTCTGTTTTCTCGTTTTTTTTTTCTTCGATTTTTCATGGTAAAATCGTTTTTGAAGAAGAAGAAGCAGCAGAAGATGAGGAGGAGAAAGAGAAAGAGTTCTGAATTATGCATAAGATGTACTTCAACGAATTTTGGGTGTATTTTCTTAAATCCTTTGGGTGTATTTTCTGTAACCCTTTGGGTGTATTCCTATAATCGTTTGGGTGAATTCTTGTAACCGTTTGGGTGTATTTTCTGTAATCCTTTGGGTGTATTTTTGTAATCATTTGGGTGTATTTGAGTGATATCTGACTGATATCTATGGGTGTATCTGACTCATATCTATGGGTGTATCTTACTGATATCTATGGGTGTATTTTTTATTTCAGAAAAAATGGCAAGCATTCCAAACGATTACATAAAATACACCCAAGAGATTACAGAAATACACCCAAACGATTACATAAAATACACCCAAGAGATTACAGAAATACACCCAAACGGTTACAGGAATTCACCCAAACGATTATAGAAATACACCCAAAAGATTACAGAAAATACACCCAAAAGATTTAAGAAATACACCCAAAATCATGCATAATTCAGAACTCTTTCTCTTTCTCCTCCTCATCTTCTGCTACTTCTTCTTCTTCAAAAACGATTTCAGAGCTTGATGTCAAAAAACAATAGAAATCGAGAATAACGAAAAAAGAAAACAGAGAGAAAAGCACGTAAATGAAAAAGGAGAAAGAGAAGGCAAGAAACAAAAGAAAAGAAGAAGAAGAAGAAGAGGAAGAGGAAGAAGAAGAAGAAGGTGCAATGAAAACGTGCCGTAACAGTATGTGGAGGAACTAACGTCAACGACGAAGAACAAACCAGTGAGAAAGAAGGAGAAAAGAACGATCGAAAAAGAAGGAGAAGAAGAAGGGATGTAGCGTGTGTAAAGGATGTAGCACTTGCAGCGAATTTTGGGCTTGTAATACTTACAAGCCCTAATCGCTTGTACGCAGAGTTTTTCTCATATTAATTATAATCACAAATTATGCTATTTTAAATTAAATGACTTATATAATGGTGATCTCATTTATTGTTATAAATGCTAAATTGAATAAGTCATTATTACTTTTAATTTGGAATTAAATGAGAATAAAATTAGATATTATCTTTTGTTCCTTAATAATTATCTTTAGGATTTTAGATATATTATCTTTTGGACTTTAGATATTATCTTATTTGGGCTTAAGGGTTTAATAGGTGTTATGCTCAAATATAAATAAGCTTTCAGGGTTTTAGTCCCCAAATATATCAAAACCGCCTTTATTGTTCTTTTCCCATCAAAAGAGTTGCAGTTCAGCGACTTAAGAATATAGAAGGCTTTAATTGAGGAAAATTAAAAAAACCACAAGATCTAAACTCTTATGAATAAAGGTACACTTTCACATTATGTTATATTTTTGGTGATTTAATATAGATGATGTAGGTTAATAAAATTATTTATTCCAACAGTGTCAACTACTCCTCAGGCAATTTCCATGCATCCATTATGAAAACAAATCTGTTGACAATATATGTAACAATATTGAATTATTGATATAGCTATTGAAGTCTCTTGTTTTCGAAATAATTAATTATTCTTATGAGTGTGTATTATGTCCAATTATATATTTCTGACTATATAAATGTTGGTAGTCTACGGATTTAGTCAATAAGATTAGCATCATATAATTAACTCTTGATAAGATAAAATGTCAATTTTATGATATTTTTTATTCAATCTCGCTACATTACCAACAACATTTCTGTCAACATCTGCCAACTCTTATTTATAAGTGTGTTTAATAGAAGTGTCTTTGTGGATGTGTCTAATAAAAATGTCTTTTTTAATTTTTATAGCTGTATTTAATAGAAGTGTCTTTATAGATATATTTTTTAGATGTGTCTCTTTATATATGTGTTTAAAATATAATAATTAATCATTGTTGGCAATAAATTGGCAGATAATATGTTAGTACTCTATATTTTTCCTTTTTTATTTGGTGTCTAATTTTTGCCTAAATTACCTTTTATAATAATTTTAAAATATTTAAAAAATTTTAACTTTTATACTTTTAAATTTAAAATTAATTATTTAACCTATTTTAACAATTAGACAATATCTTTTAGGCACCATAACAAATACTAAGATAAAATATGAACAAAATTAAATCGTTAACGATATTTTTTTAAAAAAATCAAAATATTAAGGACAAAAATCATATTTTATCCGATATAAAATTTGGATAGATAACTCTCGAGAAACTTAGTAAGAATTAAACTCATGATTTTTTCATACAAATTAAATTCCTTATTGCTTATCCGTGACGCGGTTTTGACCTTAGAGTGTAGTGTATGTAGTAGACATACAAATAAGTTAAAGGAGCCGGCTGAAAAGTGTAATCAGTAAAATAATTTGATGGTTAACACAATGCTACAAATCTTGGTTTCTCCATGCACTATTTGTCACATATTGGTATGCCACTCTCTACATAACAGGCCACTGAATTGCATCAGTTACCTTAGACAAAAGAAAAAGTAAAAAGGAAAAAAAATGGCAGAGAAAGAAGGTGCAATTGTTGGCAAGGGCCATGAGGAGGGAATGAAAATGGCAATCTCCCTCTTAGAAGAATCTGGACTTCCACTGGGGCTTCTTCCTCTGGCCGGCGTGATCGAAGTCGGTTATGTCAGGAGCACCGGTTACATGTGGATCCTGCAAAAGAAGAAGGTTGAACATAACTTCAAGTTGATTAGCAAGCTTGTGAGTTATGACACTGAGATCAATGGTTATGTTCAGAAGAAGAAGATCAAGAAGCTCAAAGGGGTGAAGGCCAAGGAGCTTATGCTTTGGCCTCCAGTTAGTGAAATAAGTGTTGATGATCCTCCCACTGGGAAGATTCACTTCAAGAGTCTTGCTGGGATCACAAAAACATTCCCACTTGAGGCTTTTGCTTCAGGCCAGTAACATAACTATCCTATGTAATCAATTGCCTTTGCTTGAGTCTCAAGCAAAACTAAGTAATAAATCTGTCATCTTTCCTTTTCAATTTTGCTTTGTCCAAATACTACTGTGGAAAAAAGAAAAGAAAACACTAAAATTAGGCATATAACCCAATTACCCATGGTATATGACTTGGGATTAAACAAACATTTCAGTTGCATCAACTTACATCTATTTGGACCAACTTAAACATCTCTGAAACTACTTTATAAACATTCTTACACTATTCTTCATATAAATACTATGTAATTTAAGAATAAATGTTTTAACTGCTAATGACAACTTCACTCTATTTCTGAGATAACATCTTGTTCTTGGTTCAGGCTTCCATTACATAATCTAGCCCTCTAACCCCTCCCCATTTCTTTCCACCATTTGAACCACATCTTTCATGGTTGGACGATTCGCCGGGTGCCACTGAATGCACCAAAGTCCTACAACTGATAGCTTCTTTGCAACTCTAGTGTCTTCTTTTCTTTCCATATGGATTTTAATGTCTTCTTTGTTATCTAGAAGATTGTAAATCCATTGAGGGTAATAAACATGGCTGCTATTTTCTTCTGTGATATCAGTGATTTTTCTTCCACCAACCATCTCAAGCAGCAGCATTCCATAACTATATACATCCGATTTACACGATACATTGCCAAAGTTCCTAGAAAATACCTCTGGTGCAATGTAGCCCAAACTACCCCTAGCTGTGGTCATTGACACTATACTTTGATCCTTGGGCAGAGCTTTGCTAAACCAAAATCATAGAGTTTTGGTGTGAAATCACTGTCTAGAAGTACATCACGATTCACGAGGCTTGATATCAAAATGTAAAATTCTTTTCTCACATCCTTGGTGAAGATACTCAATTCCCTTGGCTATGCCGAGAGCAATATCCTGTAGCTTTTCCCAGCCTAGAAAGGCATCTTTGGTGTCTGCTGAGGAAATGAATTTTTGCAACGAACCATTTCATAAAAATTCGTATACCAAAGCTCTTCTAGATCCATCAGAACAAAATCCGACCAAGCGAGCCACATTGACATGGTGAATTCGACACATTGCTTCCATTTCGTTGATGAACTCTTGGCCATTAGCTGATGAAGCATTTAAGACCTTTACAGCAACCTCAATTTCATCCCCTAGCTTCCCTTTGAAGACAGTTCCATATGCTCCTTGCCCCAATTCTTCCCTAAACTGATTTGTAATTCTTCTTCCAAAAGCTTTTTGATCTTCATATAACTCAGCCTTTCATTGCCAGCTACATAGACACAATAAGCTGCCACTCCAACAAATAGAAACATAAAAGGGCCTAGAATTTCACCTGTACATAGAAACATAACAAGTTCATTTTTGAAATTTCTGTCTTCCTTATGCAAAATGACCAATAGCTATAAAAGGCTTACCAGCAAGCTTTTTCCCTCTATGTAAACCTGCCAATAAAATGAACATAACAAGTTAACAATCAATGCAATAACAATGTTCAAAGATTTAAGAAAATCCCTCATAAACTCAAAACTAACATATAGGAAGAAATTATACCTTTAGTACTATGGGGGAGGCCTATACATTCAAGCCTATGATTGGATTCGTTTCCTCTCACTTTCGCAGTCTTTGCAATCCGGTTGGAACCAATTAAGAACAGTATCAATGTTCCTGTCAAACAAAGAACTAGGCAATGGTACACTGCTGCGGATACTAGTGCAAGAGAATAACTGAGTATTAACAATGGATTGATCAGAATTCACTGCTACAACTTGAAAAGTACATGAAGGCAAGAAAAGCTTCTAGATGCTAAGAAGTATTCCTTATCCATCCTCGAACAATTGAACAATGCATAATTATGGAGTAGAGAGCCATCAATGAAGCTAAAAGGAGAAAGAGAAAAGTCAAACAGTGGAATGTGTGTGTGTGAATGGAGCAGCCTTGAGGATAAGAGAGAGTTATGAGTTGTGATGAATAGTTGATGCTTTTGACTAAGGCCTTGAAAGAGAATGGGAGCTGCAGCATTGTGTTGTTGGTATCAGTGCAAGAAAGATCAAAGGAAGAATCATGGCTACACCATTCTGGTTGTGTTCCTTTCAGCCTGAAGGGGAACCTGATGGAAGGTCCATCCATGCTGCAACTTGCTACTTTGCATTGCTCGCTGGAACTTCTTCCTGCTGAGATGATCAACAAGAAAGGGATCAAGATTCCCAACTGGTTAGCCATGTTTGAAGATCTATAATTAACACCTACTTTGATTTAGTGACTAGACTCTCCATTTTAGAACAAATTCAGAATTAAAAACGTATACGTACAAATGATTGGAACACTATCATTGACTCCAAGTCAACAGCAAAGTCAAATACTCAAGATGCGGATAATGTATGTTTTTTTTGTTATTTAATTTATTTATCTATGTTTGCTTTTGCTAAGAATACTCTTTGGACATTCTTTGACTAAATTCTTGTAGTGGTTCCGAGTTTTACTATTTTTATTATTTTAGTCTTTTAAATTTAAAATTTATTATATTAGTTTCTGAGATTTAGGTTTAGGCACTGTATTAGTTTCTGAATCATTTTTAACGTTAAATCAATCAATAAAATATTAAGTTAGCTCTAATTTGTTATGCTAGACACATTGCTAAATAGTATTTTTTCGTTCTAACTCTTAAATAAAACAAAAATGATGTCGTTTTAGAAAATAAAGAAAGATATAACGATTTGTACATCATATAAACTATTCTTTTAGCTTTTTACCTTGTTTAAGTGCCAAAACAAAATGACACTGTTTAGCAATGTACGATAAGTCAAAGCCAATTCAGCACTTAATTCACTGATTCAGTATTTAGTTCGCTGATTTAATACTAAAAAAAGTTCAGGAGTCAATATGATGTCTAAGATTGAATCTCATGTATCAGTATAGATAATTTTAAATTCGAAGGACTAAAATAATAAAAATTATGAATTTGAGAGACCACTTTGAGGATTCAATAGCATTCTTTATTAAATTTTTATAGTGTGAGACACAATCACATGTTAACTTGTGCAATCTTATAAATAATATATTATTTATAATATTATTTAACTAAATTTGGAAATAATATTTAATATTATTTATTAATACAAAAATTATCTTTAATAATTTTTATAATTAAAAAAAACAGTAAAAACATAAAAATATTAAAATATTATTATAATTTATTTAAAAAAACTTTATATTTTATATACATTTTATATTTCCAAGTTTTACAAAAAATGTGTGCCATGTCACACGTCTTATAAAAAAATTGAAATTAATTAGTGCTTCATAGATGATTATAAACTTAAAACTTGTATTCTTTTTTTTTCCTCGAAAGGTTAAACATTTTACTTTTATATCTTTAATAGTTTAATTAATACTTTTAAGACATTTAGTAAAAACTCCTATTTTTTAAAAATAGACTTATCATATACAAAAGAAATCCGAAACGAACAATATTATTTTTTGATTAACTATAGATCGAAAGTTACAGGTGAAGCTAAACTTTCAAGTGTCTTTAAAATGGGAAACAAATCAGCTTTTAAATTCTATAATTTAAAATATCTACATTATCACATGAATCTCATGTTCAACCATAACTTCATATAAAAAGGCAGATAAACTCAAACAAAAATGGAGTGACAAGAAATGCATCCAATAAAAGAACAAAGTTGATGTTGAAATGGTATATGAGATAGAGTACTTATTCTGGCTTAAGACATCAATCATCTCCACAAGTTTCTCAATCACATGACATCCATTCAAAAATGGAATTTATACTATTCTGCTACAGCCGCAATTTATAGATAATACATTGTCAAGTATGTCATATTCCCGCTTCATGATCCAAGATTAATTAAATCTTATAAAAAATGATTAGCTCCTTTCATGTTTTAATTTTTGCCAAAAAGGGCTACAACACAGCCAACAAATTATTAAATGCTCAAAAAGCTTGAATCCAACACAAAATGCCCACCACTAGCTTTCCCTACAACCCAGCAGATTTCTCCAATTTCTGAATCTGGTTTAGGAAAATCCATGTCATCTGCATAACCAACCAAATAACAATGATTACTAACATGTGAATGATAAAACAGAAGCCATTAGAATCATTATAGGCAGGACTTTGGAACTTGTTTACATCATCGAAAAATTGTCCAACAATGAAAGATCCTTTTATATCACATCTAAACATAAATTAATTTTTATACCTAATATGAAGTATAACTTTCTTGAAAGATATTATTGGAGATCATCCAAACCAACCAACGGGATAAAAGAGAATACATACCATGACATGAGGAGCAATTCTAACACAGTAGACAGGGAATCCAGTGTAGAACTTGAAAGGTCCTCCTGATTTCAAGGTTTTGAGAGCACAATCAACAGAGCCTGTGTATGGATATTTTCCCTCGGCATCCGGTTGCATCTTTTGAATCTGGGTCTTGACATAGTCAAATGGCAAACTGCAAGCAGATGCGAAGAATCCAGAAACAGCACTTGCACCTGTATAAAAGATTCAATAGATGGTTAGTAGTAAAATGATGACCATGCATAAAAGCAAATTTCACACATAATGGTCCTCATTCAAAAAATGGAAGATCACAAGAAAATGAACAACCATTAACAAACAATATCCCAATCAAAACTTAGAATATAAATGGTTAATTGAATATGATATGTACTTCATTCAATCCAATTGTTTCAACATTACCACTGATAATCCTAATAATTTAACAGAAAGACTCAGTGCTATTTGACAAATATCATGAGCCCCAATGGAAAAAGTAAGTGACCAGAGAAATAACCCTCTCAATGTATATGCAATGTATATGCAGTCTCGCCATAGATACATTAGAATTGATGAACACGGTACCACATGCACAAAACAGGTGATGAACACAATTAAAGTATTAGAGATGAACTTTAATTACCTATAACATGAAAAAAAAAATAACTACACAGGATCAATTAATTTCATATCCTCTTCCAAAACTTTAGAAGTTTAAGTGATCAACTATGGCAGTATATAGATCTAAAGCCAATAAATTGAGTAAATTATTCAAGGACAAAGAAATGATTACTTACCGACCACAGTAGACATTTCACCAAAGCCCATCGAATCCTTGAAGAACTCAACACTTTGATCATAAGACGCAAGCATACCCATGTTCAATGCCATGGCTCTTACTACAGTAGGTCCAGCGCCTTTCCAGAGTGCCAAAACACCTTCATCAGCAACAATACGATAAAGTGCATGGAAGGCATTTGTGTAATTTCGGCGCTGAGCAGCAGGTAAAGTTGCATCGGCCTGCATACGAATAAGTGCCAAATCTGCTGGACTACCAACAGTCGCTCCAATCGCACCAGCAGTCAGCCCGCATAAAGCTTTCTGATAGAGTGGCAGGGGCTTGCCCTCGTTAGCCTCAATTGCCTTGGATGTCAATATTCTAGAAAGCAATTAAAATCACCAATAAGACACAAACACAATTTGATTCCCTTAAACTCATACAAGATTATTTACCCCAGCTAAAAATGCTATCAATTTCCACAAATAACAAAAAGGAACGAATAAAAGGCCCTAAAAAAGGTCGGTTATGAAAATTCTCCTTTTTATGGATCAAGAGTGTGACAGTGATCAAGACAACTCACCTAAATGATCCAAGACGAGCTGTGGTGTAAGTTGCTTGCCTAAGAAGTCCAGCAGATAGACCCTGTATCAAGGTGATTTAGATTATTTAGAGGCCATTAGATGTATATCCGTGTAAAAATCAAGGTCCAAATTCAAATAAATACTAGTCGATAAACACTTTCATAACACATAAGCCAAAGCAATAATGCATAAAACCCACTTCCACTCACAGATCTATAGGCAGGTATGTAAAAAGGGTTAAAAAACAAGTGTAAGAAACAAGCATAGAACATCCAAGCATATTGTAAAGAGCAGAGCATGCAAGCTACATTGGAATCATCAACGTTAATCTTTCAGAAAGACAAAAGGAAACTAAGGCAAACCCGAACCAGCCAAAATCAATCAAGAAAACGCAGGTAAAGAAAACCAATAAAGGAGGGAAAAAATGCAAATACCTTGTAGAAAGCAGCAACACCCTCATTCTTGAGCATGGTTGAAGTGACTTGTGCAGCTGATCCTTGACCCAATTGAATCCTGACCTACAAAAGTTGTTTCAAGGAAATCATTGGAAGATGGATCGTACATAAAGAAAACCACAGATCTGAATCTGGGAGGAAAAGCAAGAAAGACCCAGTATTCCAATTGAGTGAAGAAAGAGGAAAAAAGATGAAAGGAGAGAACTTTGATGGAACCTTGATCATATCGATGGGTTGGATGACGCAGGTGGCAAGCATGCCGGAGGCGCCTCCATTGACGAAGGGCTTGACGGTGGACCATACGCCGACGGGGGCAGCAGGCTTGGCCTTCTTGTCGTCTCCCATTGATAGAAGGAACAAAGGGGTTTGACGAAGAAAGCGAGGGAGAAGAAGAAGAAGAAGGTGAAGCCTTGAAGGTGCTGCAAGTAGAGCGAGGTTTTAGCGGCTGAGAAAAGAAGCGAAGCTGAAATATTAGTATTTATTTATCAACATCACATAAATAAAATAGTAACACTGAAGGAGTAGAAAAACATCAAAATTTGCAACACACTAATCTCTAAACAGAGCCCATAACCTACGAATTACGATACTACGACGAATTACGATACTACGAAGTACGAATCTACGATTCCGTCTAGCATCCCCAATGTTTAAGTATTAATTTTATTTTATTTTAGATACTACAAAATTACATAAATATTTATGACATTATATATAATAAAATTTAATTTAAAATTTAATATAAAATTTATCATTCTAATGTATAATTTTATTTTAATTTAAATTTTAAAATATTTTTAGTTATTTTAAATGAATTTAATTAAATTAAAAATTTTTAACTAAAATAAAAAAATAAAATTATAAAATTAATAATTATATACTATATTTAAAATATATTACATACTAATAAAAATAAATTTTAAAATATTATCTAATTAAGCATAATAAAAAATAGAATAAAATTGATAAGAACTTACGTTAAATTGATTTAGATCTATTTTTTTTATCAAATTAATAAGAAGATAAAAAAATAAAGTAATAAAATACAAAATACATCTCATTTATTTAAATAAATTTTAATGGAGCCTTTGTTACAATATTATAATATAATAATGTTATAACATTATAGTAATATTATTAGTGTTCATTTAATGGATTTAAGCAGCTGACAACGTTTTACTCTTTTTGTTTTAGAGTGAGACGGTATTTCATTACTGATATTAGTATCATTTTAAAAATAGTATCTAATGCAAGTTTCAATTTTATATCAGTTCATTTACTGTACAAATCAAAAGTGATACCCAAAATTGATCCTGATCCAATAGTTATAACTCGGTGTAACTATGCCTATAAATCAAAATTCAAATACAATAATAAATGTGGTTTATCTTTAGTGAGAGAATTTCGCTCATAACAATCCACTCAGAAACAAACTAAGGTGGTTATCAAAAGATCAGGAAAATATCTCAACCTCTCTGCAAAGGATTACACTCTATAAATACCAAATCCTAACTATGTAAAAAGTACGCTACTCACTCTGAGTAACGTTATATTCATCTTCTACTCTTATTAACTTGAGCGTTTGAGTGCCTTTGCAGGTATCCGCCACTGTAACATCCTACTACACAGAGTTTTATGCTTAAGTCATAGAACAGAAGTAGTGTGGTGTTACGGACCTCTATTCGGAAATATTAACATATAATAGTGAAAGGAAGTAATACACTAGAAGCCTTGAAAAATGGGTAAACAAAATCGCAAAATGAAAAGCGCAACGCTCCAGAGATAAGATTACTTGTATGCTAAGAAACCTAGAAGATAAGAATAAGAATAAGTAACAGAGTAAAAGAAGGCCAAGAATACAGCATAACTAGCTCCTGACTCAACCTGCGAAGCCAAGGCTTGTCGGAGGATATATATATATACACATATATAGGTATCCCAAAATACACAAAATACAAGATAAGGTCCTATCTCTCCCTCCACCTCTATGAGGAGCAAAATAAATAAGTTTTTGGAAAGCATACTAGGTAAATATATACATATATACAAACAGGAAATCCAAAATACACCTAGGTACTACTCCGCTTCAGGATCCAGACGCCTAGCAAGGAACCTCTTGACCTACATCTGAAAACAATAACACAATATGGGATGAGAACCGAAAGTTCTTAGCATGGTAAAGGTGCCACGCGTATAATAAATAAGGTCATGGGAATGCCAGAGGCAATCTTAAAACTCTGTCGTACAATTGTAAAACTTAATTACTAAACAAAAGCCATAAACATGGGTAGGTAATCTAAACCTTCCTAAATTACTCAACTTTAATCCTAACATAACACCAAGCCATTTCACCCCTCCTCCGTCCCTCTGTCATCCATAATTCAGCAGAGAGAAGCAACCAAAACAAGTTCACGCACAATTAATAAGTAGATAGCGCAAGTAGCAAGTATAACAGATAGCCGGATATATGTTCAAGTAGGAAATCCCAATTAATGCACAGCAGACAAACAAACAAGATGCATACTTGTCCTATGGCTGATGAGGCTCATCTGTCAGTTATCCAGCCAACCCGACAAGTCCGAAAACCTTAGACTGTCCCCCCGTCTCGCATCCCCATGAGTCTATGCATAGATTTCACATTCATTCATCATTTAAATCACTCAATGGGGGCTATCCATACCCGAGAATTTATACGTGCCCAGTCACCCTTACGACGTAGGGTCAACAAAATATTGAGATTCAATCTGGAACACGTGGTGACAAGCCACGGTTCTGTTACCCAGGAAAACTCGTATCTCATATATCATTCATTAACATTTCATAGTCATTCATTACTTACACATCATGTCATTACACTTTTATACATAACTCATCAGGTGGTGGTGTATAGAGTTGGTGACAAGATGGATAAGTGTTTGGATTCATTAGATGTGGATGTGGGTAGTGGTGTAGATAAGTTATCACTCCCTACAATATAATCACAACCTAACTCCAAGCAAAAGAGGTGATAACTCATAGAGAAAAAAAACAAAAGACATCAATAAACAAGAGGGACAAAATCCTAATTACTAACAAAAACAACCAAACAACTAAAAAGTAAGCTATTCACACTATTCACATATTCACAACAACATAAAATATGACACCAATTGCATAGTTTCTCGACAACGGCGCCAACAACTTGATGTGAGGATTTATGCCAGTTCAGAATTTTTCAATAGAAAATAAGTGTTTCGTTGTAAATATAGTCCAAACCGGTCATCGATCCTCACATAAAAATTTAAATAGAGATTGTCACAATCCAAAACAAAATAACCAGGAATTTTAAATTTCGGGTCGTCTTTCCTCAAACTAGCAATTAGGTGCGCACACTTTTGGTTGTGAAATAGGTGGGGTTTTCAAGCATTGAACATAAATTAAAAAGAACTAAAGAATAAATAAAATAAGAATGGATCAAAAGACAATTGATGTCAAATAGAAGAAAACAAGATCAAAACTAGAGAAAATGAAAGTTAGAGCATAAAAGAGCCTTGACTTGGGAATGAAAGTTAAGAAATCCTATCCTTATCATAACCACAACTATGGTAATTACGTTAATCTCACTTTGTTAACCCCTAACATCGATGAGTAAGTCAAGCAAGCATAATTGACTTTAATCTACAAATCCTAGCTAACTTACTAATTAACTTAGTAAAAAGCTAACGTTAGTGGAAACAAGAGCAATTAACAACCCAAAATTACCTTTAAATGTTGGACATTATGATTCTAGTATTCTAATTACTCATTTCCCAAGTTAAAGTGTGAAAATCTACTCAAAATTCACAATTGGCATTTTCACAAAAATTTGGTGGGCATAAAAGCAAAACATAGCAAATTGCACGAGATAATGAAAACTATAACCAAACTATGCACAAAATCAACAATAGAAACTCAAGCAAACATATATAAATCATAAAATATCAAAATCATCAACCAAAAACTCAAGAAGTCAAAATTGAATATATTAACAAAGTAACTTCAAATATAAGAAAATGTAGCAAGAGTAGTGTAATTAAAGAGATGATTAAAGATTACTTATAATGAGACAAGCAAATATCCAATATCAAAATTGTAAATTGGCAACTTCTACTATAAACCCTAATAAAACCTAAGAGAGAATTTCCTAAAACTAACATAAACCTAACTAAAAACTATCTAATATGGTGTGTAATGTTGCTTTCCCTTCATATCCCATGTTGTCCCTTTGATATAGCTCTTATTTCATCTTTAGGAACTGCAAAATTGGGCCAAGAGGCCTCTAAAATCGTAAGTCATGTGACTTTTTAACGAAGTCACGCGTCAAGACTTGTACGTACGCACACTAGCTAATTCGTCACTTGTGTGTGTGCACAGAAAGGTGTGCGTACGCATATTAGAGTGTGTGCTTCTCCTTTGTTTTCTGCATGAAATCTCCCATTTTGCATGCTTCCTTCCACTTCTACCTAGTCATTCTTGCCTATTGGACATGAAATCACTCAACAAAACATATCACGGCATCGAATGGAATAAAATTGATTAATTTAAGCATAAAAAACATATTTTCACATTTAGGCACAATTTAGAGAGAAATCACAAAAATATGCTATTTAAGTGAATAAATACGAGTTTATGTGATAAAATTCACTCAATTAAAGTCAAAATTTACCATCAAATATGAATTGATCACTATTTTACCCTCAACGAAGATGATCTATACAAGAAGGGGTTATCCCAACCATTACTCAAGTGTCTCGAAACCGCAGAAGCAGAACTAGCAATCTCGAAGGTCCACGAAGGTGTATGCGATACGCATATAGGAGGCCAAGGTCTGGCCTCGAAGATTTTAAGAGCAGGGTACTTCTAGCCTTTATTGAGAAAAGATTGCATGTAAAAAGTCCAGTGCTGTCACAGTTGCCGAAAATACGCGCCGATTATCCATAACCTTGCCAAGTTGTTACACACCTCGGAAGTCAGGTGGCCTTTCCATAAATTGGGGCTAGATATTTTCGGACCATTCCTAACATCAATAGGACGGGTAAAATTCTTACTGGTAGCTATAGATTACTTTACAAAGTAGATAGAAGCACAATCACTTGCTAAAATAACCTCGAATAAGGTACGCTCTTTCATTTAAAAATCTCTAATATGTAGATACGGATTACCCAAAGAAATCATTACCGACAATGGTAGACAGTTTACTTATAAGAAAATTACATCTTTTTTAACAAATCTTCACATCAAACACCATTTTTTCTCTGTCAAACCCACAAAGCAATGGACTCGCAGAGGTAGCTAATAAAATCATATTACAGGCTCTAAGCAAAAAGCTAGCAGAAGCCAAAGGACGCTGGGTTGAGCTAATTCCTAAGATCTTATGGAGTTACAACACCACGCCACAATCCTTAACAAAAGACACACTATTCTGACTAGTCTATGGAGCAGATTCCATGATACCAGTAGAAATCTCTCAAAAATCAATCCGAACCGACCTTTTGGATGAAGAGACCAACACACGAGCACGATTAGCTGAACTTGATACATTAGATGAGGAGCGGGACTTAGCCAGACTCGGCAACAGTCTATGCAAATTACAATACAACGAAAATATAACAAGAAGGTGCGCCCAATAATACTACAACAGGGAGATTTAGTACTCCACAAACTCGAGGATATCCAGAAATCACTAGGACAAGGAAAACTAGCGGCAACCTGGGAAGGTCCTTTCAAAGTTTCAAAGGTACATGAGAGAGGTGCATATTCTTTACAAACATTGACAGGGACCGACCTTCCCAATACTTGGAACATATCGTCATTATGTTTATATTATAGTTAGTTTTTTGTAAAAGACAGGGCCGAGAGGTACTCTTTTTCCTACTTACGAGATTTTTTCCGCATCGGATTTTACTTAGAGAGGTTTTTAACGAGGCTAATCACCCCGCGTCTTCTACAACGAAAGACCTTGTCAATTCAAATAAAATGTTATACATTTTCTTCTCTATACAAACCAACATACAAAAGTTGGAAGCTAGCAAAATTATCATAACTAAGCACGATAAATATTATGTCATTCAAAAGTCTAACAATTGTTCATACAAAAGACATTGATATTAAAGATCGGCAAAAATTTGACATAACATTAACAAAGTTCAACAAAAGTTTCATACTAAATTCATACAAACATATATCAATTATCTTTTTCGTCAGCAGTCATGTTTTCATCCTCAGCCTCCCCAACTTCATCATCTACAAGCTTACCATTAACAACAATTTTGGTAACATTAAGATTGCCGATATCAAACTCGGGCACAAAGGTAACCACTTGACTCACCGCCTGATCAAAACCAGCCGAAAACATTTCTAATACCTCATTTTCCAGCTCATGAATCCTAGAGGTCATTTTTCCCTTGTCATTATTAGACTCTTTCAGTTGACTTTGTAACAGGCGAATCTGAACCTGCAACTTCTTTACTTCTTCCTCTTTTCTTTTCATTTTTGTGGTCACATCTACAATAACATCATCTCTTTCTTTCAAAGATTTCTCCAATTTTAATATCCTTTCTGCTTCACCTTTTTCTTTAGCACCCAGCAGCTCTGTTATCGGACCCATACATAGTAATCTAGTACTGACCATCTACAAAGACAAAATATTAAAATCAAATTCAACATAAACATACACATTCAATGCATATAATTTTATCCATACTTGCATATAATGTCAAATGCCCTCTTTTCCCACATCCTTCAACAGCTTGACATTGTCAGAATACTGCGCAATCTTATCTGCCAATTCCATAAGCGAAAATTGCTTGCTCCACATCGATTGAGCACTTGCTCCATTGATATAACCATGAAGTCGCCTTTGCTTTTTAACCACATTCCCACTTCCCAGATCCATCTCCTCCACTTTTCAAAGACTTATCCGAATCAAACATTTTCTTCTTTGCCTTGTGAATAGGACGAGCGCTAGACTGAGCAGCGCCAACACCGACATCTCTGTCTGCATCTATAGCATAATAATCTTTGTCACTTCTCTTTTTCTGCACCTATATAATAATAAAAAATATAATTAAAAAAAATTAACAAGAATAATAAAAAAATAAAAAATAAGTTGTGTTTTTATATCTTTTTTATCAGAATAAATATAAAATATATTCATTTAATATCTCTAAACATAATATCTTTATTCATATTTTATCTGTTAAATATAATTTTTATATTTATATCTCAATTTTGTCCCTATAAACAAACACAACCCAAACCTCAAGCTTCGCTTTTAGATTGAATTTAATGTATTTTGAAGCTGAACTTAGCTTGGTAGTAACGCTGAGCAAATTAAGTCACACATGCATCGTGGAGGTAGAAATTGATGCGATCTACTACTTTGACCTTATCGAATTACTATTTCTCAAAAAACAAATAAGTAAATAACACAGAAAATAAGTCAATGACTATTAGCGTCAGGTTACAATTACGGACAAAAACTATAAAAAGAAAATAAGGAGAAACGAATAATAATTTAGTAGCAATTATAAAATATTAGAAAATAATGAGAAGGATAATAGATATTATGACGATAAAAGAATAAATTATCATTTGTATATTTAAAAGATATAAATACTGACAAATGTATCCATATAAGAATAAAAATATAAAACGACAATTGTACTCACAAAAGATAGTTTTCATGTGCCAAGAATATTCTAATAGATCAATTGTATAACCAACGTTCGAGTACTCTAGGCACATAAAAGCCATTTTCTATAATATAATTATTGATTTATTTTTACAAGAGTATATTTGTCGGTATCGATATCTTTTATGGATATAAATAGGAATTTATTCGACAATAAAATTAGTGATTTTTAGTTACAAAATATGAAAAAGAAAAAGGAGAGACGAGAGGAAGGGGGTGAATCGATTTCAACATATGCATATAAGATGCGTGGTTCTCTCAATATAGACGTAACAAACACTTAAATTAAATTAAAGTAAAGCAATGAAAATGTGGCCTCTCATAAAAACTCAACTAGAGTCATGGGTGGTTGAATTTCTTTCTTGGAAGAAATGAGCATTACTATCCAAGTAAAGTGTCAAACTGTCAAAGTGTGCACGTAACTCAACAAATAGCAGTTTCAAAAGTAATAAGCAAGTTCAGGTCAATTTCAGCACATGATGATAATGCAGCATGGTCCATCCTTCATACGCATGCTCCTGAAAAATACGAATTCCTTCTTATTATATTATCTTTTTGTATTGCAAAGTGCAAGTGGCTAGGAAACAGAGACAATAAACAATCCCGTTGTATTTTTTACTTAATAATTTGATTTTGTTATAATCGAAGGGTTTTAATTTTTAAAATATCAATTCCTGACCTATTTTTAATTTTTAAAATAAAAAAAAATTTAAAAATGACTTTACTACAAGATTAGATATGAATTTGCGTATTATCTACCCCAAAGTTATCAGATAGTTCTTTCACAAAAGGTACATATATCGGATGTAAAATACTTAAACAAGATAACTCACAATTTATATACACCCATATCAATATATCATAATAAAATTAAATTAGGAATAAGATTGTTCATTAGATCAGATTATATTTATAAATGTGCAGTACAATTTGTAAATATTATATCGATATCTGCAAATCTACTTCGCATATTTGCGGATCCACTACACCAAATAACAAATAAATAAATAATAAATATTTTATATATTATATTATTTTATTTTTATTATTTAAAAAATTATTTTAATAATTTTTTAAAAATAAATATGTTTAAAAAATAATAAAAGAATTATTACAGTAAAAAAGAATTTTATTAATTTTTTTATAAAAATAATTTTTTATTTATACGAGATCTTATCTGATTTACAAATATGTGAATTAGATTAGAGTATGAAAAATATAAATATTATATCTAATCTAATAAATTTAGTATAAATCGAATTGTAATTTTGATCATATTTAACCGAATTTGATTTGGGAACACCCCTAATTAAAAAATAAACAATCACCAAATAAATAATAAATAAGAAATTAAAGATTGACAAGGATGCGTGCGTATACGTTGTTTTATGTTAGTGTTAAATTATCAAATAAGGATACTAAATTCTCTTTATTTTTTATCAAGACAATTATATTTAAAATACGTGTGTCAAACAGATATAATATTAAAAATGTCACTAAAAAATGTTGAATACCAGACTTTTTAAAAAATTTGTTAGTAATTTGTTTTTCATCGAATTTAGTAATAGAATAAATTCGACGGTATAAATTTCATCGATAATTATTTATCGTCGAATTTTTTCGTCTGTCGCTAATTATTAACAGATTTAACAGCAGATATAAATCTTTAATTATGAAATTCTGGAGCTTGTTATCGTTGAATTTTTCTTCCGATAAATTCGACAGTAATATATTATTTATTATTAATAATTAAATTGATCTGTCAAATATTGTTTTGTAAAAATCTACAATAGCCAAAGATTAGAGTCCAATAAAGAGCTTAAAACAAAAAATTTGTACCGTCACCATTAACATTCAGTCATAAGTTCACAAACTATACATGAACGAAAACTAAGCAAATACCAAAAGCACCAAAACCATAAAAATTTTGCAGATCTATTCACCAAATCTAAATCCACAACATCAGCCAAAACAACCACATACAAAATCAATCAACTAGCCACATCAAACACGAATTGACATTCAGCCATCATTAATAAAAAAACATAATTTAAACCAAACCTAAAACCATTTACCATTGTCTTATATCAATCAACTTTTAAACACCAACACATCTTTTGTAAACCCACCTAAACATTCATCAAAAACAAAAACAAATTTAGAAAAAAAATTAGAATAGTATTTTTTTTAGTAATAAATGAATAAATTTTTGAAAATTAAAAAAATTCTATTTTGAATAAAATAAACTACCCTTTTTCTTTTTCGACATCGTCGATAGCAAGACTTCCATTATGGTTGTTGCAGGCTATTTTTTGCTACGTGCACAACTAACATTAATTTTGTTTCTTATTCTTCATCTCTAATTCGTTGTCGGCAGAGGAATCAGAGGCAGAAGTGGACTTGAAAGATGGTTCAAAAAAGGGGTTAGGACAAAAATGGGTTATGATTTTTTTATTAAAAAAAAATCAAAATAAGATGAAATAGGAAGAGGGATGAGACCAACCTACCTGGACGACAGAGGAGAGACACAACTCCGACATCAGAGGGAGCGGCAGCAGTAACACTTCTAACGGTAGCAGAAATAGATGGAACAACTTCGTTTGAGGCAACGAAACACGATCCAGACAACTTAATACATATTTTAGAGGAGAATCGAGGTGGGTAGTGCTGGCGAGAGTGGCTGGAGGGGCTGTCAAAAAATGTTGTAGGGGATAGAGAGGAGAGAGGAGAATGGAGGAGAGAGAAGGTTGTTCTCGAAAGTGAGGGGAGAGGATCACGCATTTTTAGGTTTACCGGCGAATTTACTGGCGGATTAATCCGACAGTAATGCATTGCATATGACCAGAACACAACGTTTTACTAATTGAGATTTACCGACAGATAAATCTACGGTAATTTCAGCGTCAATTTTTTTTTCTCTCTAATTATTATAGACAAATTTATCGTTGGAATATCAAATCTGACGATAACTTTTTTATCTGAAAATTTTTTTATCAAATCTGCCGGTAAACTTGACGCTAACGTCCGACACTAAATCCGAGGATATTTAGTGATTTTAGTGATTTTCAACTAAATATCTGTACTTCATTAGTGTAAAAGCATGAAGGGTATTTAGAGTTTCACAAAATTAGGTTAGGTGAATTCCATGTTGGTGCTCCACACGAGGATATGTGGCTATGAATCCATGTGAGATGCATGCAACTTGTAGAAGTAGTTGCCCTCTTGCATGCTGTGAATGTTATATGACCTACCGAAGCAAAACACTGTCCCCACTCCCCATATAACAAAGAAATAATATTTAAATTACCAAACTCTCCATTTTGTATTCGTCGCTCTTAAGGTGATTATTACATTAAAAATGTCTCTTTCATGCCTCCGTTATTTTGCAAAATTTCGGTGGTTGATAAAAACAAGACAGCAGTAGCCATATGGCAGAAGATACGTCATTTGTAACCATATTTTGTAGAAAATACTATCATAATATAAAGCATGCTTTTAAATATTATCATGCATTTACGAAGACAACAGAAAGCTATCGCTTTCGAAAGCTGTTTATATCAAGAAAATTGTTTCATAATTCATATTCAGTTATTCAGAGAACAACAGCACCAAATATGGATCTAGATAGGTGTTACAACTTGCAAAGCACTGCAACACCAATGATCTAGATCTAATGAATAACAATCATAATGTCCTTTTTCATTTAATTGTTGAAGACAAAATATCAAATATTAAGATATTCAATACTTTCTTTTACTTTGTTATCTAAATCTAAATAAATAATGAATGGTGAGAAAAAGGTTATTAAAAAGTATATGGTGTTGCTCTCTAAATTAGCGTATAAGAAAGGAAAATAATATTTGCTTCCTGTAAAGGAGAGCGCTATATATGGAATATAAATGATAATGACTATGGCTAATAAATAAGACCACAGAATATTCTGTAACCAATGGGGTATTTTATTCTTTGAAAAAGAAATATTTTTATTCAGAAAATAAAAGGCAATTTTCTTCTGACTTTTTTTTTTGAGAAAAAGAATCATTCTTAGGAATTAAATATTTCATATAATTTCCCAATTTATGCATATGATTATGACATGAAAAAAGGGGTACGAGTGTATTATGGGAGTAACAGTAAACCCTATAAAAAAAGAAAACGATGTAGTGAGAAACTCCTTTTTTTAGAAAGTGAAATGGTCAATGCAAACTAGTGTGTTTAATATTTTGAAAACATCTACTATATATAACACAATGCAAATTTGACTACACAAAATTGTTATGGAAAAAGAGTTCTAATTTTGATCCGTTGGAAAATATATACACAAACTCACCTTAGTTATTTACTTTTCCTTAATACAAGATCACAGTGAAACAAATGTTGCGGCATATTTGGTTGTACGCATGAACGCATCACAACAAAGACAATATTTTAGTTGATAAGGGCTACATGACATTTCTGAAATTTGATTAAAAACGAAAACGTGGCAAAGCCTTGTTGTCAATCCAGGCAGGCTTTCTTTGCATTGTAATAGAAAAATGCCATCTTCTGAACTAGCTCATCGGCATTTCTCACTTCTGCAATGGCATCAGAAGCAGTGTTTCATTGTGAAAAAGAAAAACTAAAACAACGAGAATGCTGTCTTGGAACGAAGCTAACCAAACAAATACTATGTGAGTATGTGGCCTAGTATATTCAGAGAGATATGTTATTTGTATCCGTTCATGCATCATACATGAAATGAGGTATATATCTGCTCAATGTACTAGGTAAAATGAATGTACAATACTTCTCTGTTTAAAATGAGACTAGAAAGAGCAGCAATCTCACCTTTCTTCCTGTACACTACTCCGTGTCCCCGCAAAAACAAAATTTGAGGACATCCTTTAACTTTCAGGGCATATGCCAAGTCTCTCTCGATGTTAATGTCAATCTTAACAGCCTATAAACAGAAAATTCAAGGCATTATATGAATTGCAGTTTAAGGCTTCTAGCAAGTTTGAGGTTTAGCTATAAGAAAAAAGATTGACTATACCCGAGGAGGTAACCGATCTTTGGCGTTCCAATATACCTTGATTGCTTCCTCCAGCTCTTTCAAAAGTTTCCAGTTATCACTTGCTATGTGGAATAACAATTTCAAACACCAAAGGCTGGTTTTTGTGCCTTTTTTTTATTAATATTAGTGAATGAAAATATACTATATTATTTAGAATAGGGGAGTTTACCTGTTATAACGTTTAAATACAAGGATAATTAATGGGCTGGGATGGAAAGCAAAATTCTCCCACTCCAAACAGTTGATCTCCTGCACCCAGTAATCATCAGTTTTCACTTTCTTCCTCAATCACCATATTCTTTACCCTGTCATTGTCATCTTCATCATCTTCCTCTTCTTCATTGTCCTTCTTCAACTCCTCTTCACCATCATCATCATCATCATCATCATCATCATCATCATCATCATCATCACTGCTTCCGGATTCATAATTGCCATGGACGCTATCCTTCATTATGTTTTCCTGATCCTCCAAAACATCTTATTTTTGCTGCCGAATTATTTCAAATGTGCGTTCAAACGAACCATGTATGTAATCTTCCACTGCCATCGCTTCCCTTCTACGACCATGCCTTGGCTTCCTTCGAATTGTTGTAGGGAAGGCATCAGCAGAACCTATTTCACCATTGCCAGATGCAACATCTTTTGAACCTTAGGCCTAACTCTTTTGTTAGAGTCAGGTTAAGTTCAGAATCATATTCAGTATTTGAAGGAGATTCTCCTGAAGCATAGCAAGAAAACTACTTCAGAGTGCAATGGATAGATATAGGGGAATGAAACAAGAATCCCAAATGAATAATGGCATGAGTAGATTCTAAACTAGAATTCTGAACATTAACTGATGAGAATGAACGCAAACAATCATCCATTTTTGTGGTACAAAAGGAGAAGGGCATCTAGGAAGGACAGTAGTTTGGAGATATAGCATTTTGATTACTTCATTGTGAAGCAACCAATCAAACAGGACACAAGGTTGTCAATAATAACACATATTTTAAGCTTCTGTCTGCCTGCTTCTACTTAGCCTGGTGTCAAAGAAGAAAAAGAGAAGGGTATCACTATTATAGTTCATAAAACAAAGGCTTTAGCTGCGTTTAATGCATGACCACACAAAGAGAACAGAACTTATTAAAATCACAAAATTCCAAGAACTTTTCACCAAGTGAAACAGAATTAAACAAACATGAGTACGAAACAGAAGAAACCCATCCCGGACCGGCGGGTAGTGCATGCAAGAGAACATGTAGTTTAAAAGACGTAATGATTAATTGAAATTTTGAAAAGACTGTGGGAATCTTCTATAAAGCATTTCGTCAAACACCTACTGTGCTCTAATCGACTAGCAGAAAATCATGCATACCAAAACTTAGTAATGCATGGTTTTTTCTTCACTGTTTCTGAGTCTTGTAGGAATGAAATTTATTCAAATGAAGGAGCTAAGTATTAGAGTAGATGGATCACCAAATGATACTCACGCTTTTCCTTGTTCTTGGGTGGGGTTTTTTCCTCATTTTTTGCTTTCAGTGTGTTCGGACGGCTGATTTTTTTTTATATGGAAGAAATATTGGTGTTTTTTTGGGAAATGGGATTATTTTGTATAATTACAGATGGATGGATTTTGTAGGTGAAAAGTCAACACGTGGGGGGCGTGATGCAACACGTGGGGGGCGTGTTGGACACGTGTCAGCATCCTGGCCAACACATGGGGGCGTGTTGGACACGTGGCAGCGTATTGGCCAACACGTGGGGGGCGTTGTGCAACACGTGGGGCGTGTTGAATGAGTTCCACAATACTATAATACACTTCAAATATCAATATTCAACCAAAACACCATCTTCATTTCCATATTAAAAATAATTTCTGGTGTTCGGACTGTCTCTCTTGTTTTGTTTTTTTTTTTTCCTAATCATTGATAAAGATTAAAGACCCAAGAGAAGCAAATATCTTAAAAATCCTTAGTTCATTTCGAAGATAAAGTTTTATTTCTGTTTAATTAACTTAATGAAAGGTGAATTGAGGGTAAAGTGGTTAACAAATAAAACCGAACTCATTTCTTAAAATATTTTCACTTCTATTAACAATAAAAATATTTTCAAAATATTTCAAAATATTATAAAATGTCTAATATTAAATATATATTTTTAATAAGTATTTTAAAATTGAATTTTGATATAATTTTTTGTAACTATAATTAGAATAATAGTTTTATCTTTAAAATGTGATGATTTTACCTCATTAGGTTTTATTTTGTGATTTTTTTTTATCAATGGACAAGAATAATTTTAAAAAGTAAAGAGAAAAAAAATTTAGAGATTAAATTTTTATTTGATTTTTTTATATATTTTTAAATAATTATTCAAATATTCTTACAAAATTTTGAATCGAATGCATAAACCATTTAACAAATATAAAAATAGTTTGTCACCTATGAAAAAATATTTTTATGTTATTTTTATAACATTTTAAAATATTTTAAGAATATTTTTATCTTTTATAATGTTTTAAAGATATTTTTGTTATTATCAAAAGGGAAATTTAACGTTTTCAAATATTAGAGACGGTTTAGAACTTGTTTGGATGTCATTAAGTTGTTAGAAAAATATCTTTTTTTATTTGTTAGTGTGTTTGACAAAGTTTTAATAATAAAAATAAAACTACTAGAAAAAAAAAATCTTTTTTTAGGAACTACCATTTGTATTTTTTTAAAAGATCTTTTTTTTATTTAAAAAAATTAACATTATGAATAAACAAAAAATATTTTTATATTGTTATACCTAAACATAATTATTAGATAAAAAAATATTTTTATATGAAATATCTAAACATAAAATTATTTTTTTAAAATATCTTTTTAAAGGAATTAATTAAAAAAAATCTTATTATAAAAACTCATCCAAACGGACCTTAGATAGTTTATTGGTAAATTAATTTCAGGCAAATTTTTTACTTACCTTACCTTATTCTATATTAAAAAAGAAATGAAATCAACTAAATTAAACTCCCGCTACTTCATGTAACCGGGACATGAAGATTGAAGAAGGCAAAAAGATGTCAACCCTTTGAATGTTGTGCCTGTGCCATTGACTTCAAATCATACATGATATATCAAATATCATTGCTTCAACATCACATTTGTACTTTTATGTTCCCATAACCTTTTGCAAAACATTTTTTATGGTATTACATTGTATTCCTTGAACATTATTATAGACAATTAGACATGCTCCTTCAACATTGTTTATTATGGTCTGTCGCTAAAGTCTGCTCTTAACTGATAACTCTTGCTTCATTTGATCTCTCAGAACTCTCCTCAGTATTTTGTTCGAAGCTGTTCGTGGAAACTCCCCCACAACTTTAACATGGCTTACCTGTAGTGTGATGCAATGAGAAAAGTTTTGAATGTTGAATCAATTTTGTGTCCCTTCACCAAATAATAAAGTGCTATTGGTATCAATCACAACTGTTTAATGATCATACCTTAAACAAAGGATTAAGGTTGCTTTGAATTGCTTTGGAAAATCTCAGCTTTAGAGTTTCTGCATTGGAAACGTATCCTTTCTTTAAAACAACAAATATAGCCAGCTGATCTGGACCACCACTTGGAGGAGCAACACTGACTGCTGCTGTCTCCGAAATGCATTCGTCGGCCCTATCACAGACACGCTCGATTTCTATAGAACTTGTCTGCAAATCAGAATCACAGAAACAGAAAAATCCTAAGTAACAATAATAGCCAGTCTCATAATAGCAAAAGCAATGATAATACTAATACCTTTATTCCACCAAGATTCATGGTGTCATCTGCCCTCCCTTGTACAATAATATAGCCTCCAACAGTTCTCTTTATTATATCCCCATGTCTCCTAAGTACCTGTTAATACAGAAATAATAATTATGATTAAATATTTATCATGCTCGAATTTACAAAGAAGGGCAATCTGAAAATGATTAATAGTACTTTGGCAGATTGATAGCTTATGAAGTTATTAACATTTGATAACCGATAATCTAACCATCCATATATGGTTTAGAATCAAAAGAATATCATCCCTCTAGCTGCATCTACATGCGAAAATCATTCGTTGGGACTAAATGCAGAAATTGAAGTAGATACCTGTCCTTTATAAGTTGGCATTCCCTTAAAGTAAACCATATCATGATCAGCATTAAGCAATCTATCAGAAGCACCCAGAGATAAAGGGAACAAGCCCACCTCACCAACACAGGGAACACCCTCTGGCTGTCATATAGTTCAAAGAGATCAAACACATTAGAAAACCTATTTTCAATGACAATGGAATATTTATAATCCAGAAAATGTACTTACATAAGCAACTCCATTTTCATCAAGAATGACAAAACCAGTTGTCATTGATGCTGTGCTAAAAGCACCAAAGGCTTGAGCCTGAAGTGGGCTTCCAGCAATGTAACTAGAGGCAAGTTCTGTTCCTCCACACAATTCAACAATTGGACTGTAGTAAGCTTTTGAAGACAACCATAGATCATCATCAACATTTGAAGTTTCTCCACTGGAACAAAATGCCCTACATATGTTTAACTAGTTCAGTCTATTTTCCATTAGTGGTTTAGCTACTCACTTGATTATTTAAACTTGTGAGAGATGTTACTTTATCTTTGTCCAATCCAAACCCTCCATGCATTGTGTACTCTTCCAAGCTTTAACTAAGCTCGGCACAGTTCCCAGTATGGTAACACCTGCATCCTGAAAAATCATAGTTCTATAAGTTCTTTGAATGCACTCCCAGCTTTTCAGGAGATCAAAATAATCGTTACCATTGTACAAATGATTTGGAAGAATCACCTGAACAAATTTTCCAAAATCGCTGCCTTGAGGCGATCCATGGTAGAGAGCAAGAGCTGCACCATTTAGAAAACAATGGTATAACACGGTTGGTCCGATCACCCATCCTAAATTTGTAGGCCAACAATAGACATCTCCAGGTTGAATATCAATTGCAGCCCATCCATCGGCAGCACTTCTTATTGGTGCAAGTTGAGTCCAAGGAATAGCTTTTGGATCTCCTGATGGAATCAAAACATATGAGTATATAACAAGAAAAGCATTAGAATGATAGTCTCAACCTGACACAATTGAAGGATAATCTTTACCTGTGGTTCCTGACGAGAATAGTATGTTAGTGACAGAATCAACTGATTGATATATCGGAGAGTAGCCGCCTGATCTGCCAAGAGCCAAGAGCAAAGAGTTGGATAACTTGGATGATAAGTTACACAAAATACAAGAAAAGAATGATTATCAGTGATCATTAAGTTAGCAAACTTTACCCTACTTTTACTAGATTAAAATATGGTTTAACAACACAAAAGTTACCATTTATTAGATTAATATGTTCATATGTGGGGAAGAGACACAATGCCACACAGTACCTGCCGTTTTGACTGACAGTAGAAAGGAAAGCCTTCCATGACATGTCTTGTTCTCTTAACTGTACACCTAGTTCTTCGCCAGTCACAGGGACCACGATAACTTTACATGAAGCCGCTTCAGTGACTCGACTGCAAGAAGAAATATGGAAAGTGAGGTTTCCAGTGGTTTATGTGCTGAAACTCACCTATATAAATCACTCAAAAAGTAATTCGGATGGCTTTAATTACACTGAACATGACAATTATATCAAAACAGTGCCAAGTCAAAAAGTCAATTGTAAGTATAAAGTTAACAAAAGTTTTACCTGTACAAATGGAATTTCTTGCCACCTCTTAATATGAAATCCTGAAAATTAAAGCTGAGTGAAATACAATATTTGGGATATGAAATTGGCTATATTATGAAATGACTAAACATATGAATCTTCTACTATGTGTAAGTTGGGAGCCATCAAACTCTCTTGGTATTCAAATTCATAAGGAACTACTAAAATTTATTTTAAAACAACTAGATATCTCTCCCTCATTTCTTTTTCTAGTTTTAACCTCGTAAGGGAAACTTATCAAATAGATAGTAACACCATTAAAAATTCAGAAGTAGCTGTAACACTGATAAATTTGACTGCTGCTAGAGATGAGATTTCCGGAAACATTGAAACTATTTAAGTATTTAACTTGAGCATTGCTTCACAAACACTGATCAAGATTGTATATAGAAATTGGTAATGAAGAAAGAGCAAAGACGTATTTCCATATATTGAATAGCCTCACTTCAATCAACCGTTGTTATGCTACTAAAGTCATGCACAGCACCGGATTTAAACAGTTACCTGTGTGAAAATTCCCTTTGCTTTAGAAACACGCAACCGAGAAGAAATTTCTTTTGGTGCAAAGCTATCTGCTATAGATACCACAGCACATCCTGCTAGAACAATGGCCAAATATATAACAACGGCATTAACTGTCATTTGCATGTCAATTGCAATTGCATCTCCCTTTGAGAATGTGCCATCTATTGCACTTGCTACCAACCTTGAATTAATAAGGCAAAAAATGTGTTGAAAAGGAGATCACAGTTTGAAAACTGCTTCAATTATAAAATCTAAAAGGAGAACATACATTACTTGCTGTCGGAGTTGTTTGAGTGTCATACGATTAACCATGGAATCATCACATTCTTCATCTCTCCAAACGATGGCTAAACTGTCATCCGATTTGTAGGGGCGTGTGCACGGCTGCAAGCAGCAATCAGCAATATTCAAGACAGAGCTGGGAAGCCAAGTTCCTCCATGTTTTGAGGGATCAGAAGTATCCAAAATGCACCTTGGAGCTTCAATGAATGAAACTGAGAGTTCCTTGAGAACAATGGACCAGTATTCCTACCCCCCCCCCCCCCCCCCCCCCACAACAATAACAATCCATGATTTCATTATGAGATGGAATAGGATAACTTCAAATCATAACAATAATACAAAAAACGAAGGGTGTTAAAATGCTTGCCTGAGGATTGTCAACAGAAAACTTGTGCATGAGAGGATAACTGGTAATTGGGTCTTTGTAGGAAGACCCAAAAAGCTTTGGACCATAGGTTTCCATGACATGCCCCAAGTTGGAAATTCTGGCCTGTTCCCTACAATCAAAATGTTGCAATGAACACTAAAACAAGATTTAAGACAAAAGAGAAAGAGAAAGCGGAGTTAAGAGTACATACAAAGAAGGGAACCAATATAGAGGAGGATCAGCATGATGAGAAGCATTAGAAGAAGATTGATAGAGAGAGTAATAAACAAGTTGGTGGAATGAATGAGGCTGAGATGGCTTCAGCACTCTCCGAGTCACAATTTGGCGCCAGATATCTGTAGAGCAAACACAAAGGGACACAATTTCCCTCAAAACACCATCAAATTCAATGGCTTCTGCCACTGATAACCCTGCCTCCAAGAAGTCCTTCACTCCCAACTCCCTCAACCCCTTTCCCATTTCTCTCCTACCTCTTCCAAGTTCCAACAAGCTATGGCTACCAAAAGTGGCCAATGGCAGGTCAACAAGATCAAGATTAGATTAAAGTCAACAACTTGAGCACGTGGTTCTGGACAATACCTAACAAAAATACGTGGCGCTTATTATATAATATCTATAGTGACAGTAATAATTAAGGTAGTGCAGATTTCAATAATCAAAATGTAGTAGAAAAATTTGAACTTTTTTTTTCTCACCAGAAAAATATGGTACTTGATCGAAAGGCTTTGGAATCGCAATTGGTATCTGTCCTTCAAGGCTGCACCAACCTCAAAAAAGTCAAAGAAGTCCACGCTCACATCTATCGCAACGACCTCCACCAATGTTCCTACGTCATTACCAAACTCATCCGCGTCCTCACGGTGCTCCACGTTCCAGTGGAATCTTACCCTCGCCTCGTCTTCTCACAGGTCCAAAACCCTATCAACCCCTTTCTATGGACGGCTCTTGTTCGTGGCTATGCCCTGAAGGGACCACTTTCCGAGGCATTTCGCCTTTACGCCTCCATGAGGACGAAAGGCATTGGTCCCGTGTCATTTATGTTCTCTGCTCTGTTCACGGCTTGTGGCGCCGCGCGTGACGCGACCTTGGGGGCGCAGGTTCATGCCCAAACGGTGTTAGTTGGTGGGTTTGAGTCTGATTTGTACGTAAACAACACAATGATCAATATGTATGTAAAATGCGGTTCTTTGCACTGTGCACGCAAGGTGTTTGATGAAATGTCAGAACGGGATGTGGTTTCTTGGACCGAGTTGATTGTTGCGTATGCGAAGAGTGGTGACATGGTATCGGCGCAGGAGCTGTTTGACGGATTGAATGTGAAGGATATGGTGGCTTGGACTGCAATGGTTACTGGTTATGCACAGAATGCCATGCCAAAGAAAGCCTTGGAGTTTTTCGAGCGGTTGCAAAACGAGGGTATGGAGGCTGATGAGGTTACCTTGATTGGTGCCATATCCGCTTGTGCTCAATTGGGAGCATCCAAGTATGCTAATTGGATAAGGGACATTGCTGAGAATTCTAGGTTTGAACCAGCAAAGAGTGTTCTTGTGGGATCAGCATTGATAGACATGTATTCAAAGTGCGGTAATGTGGAAGAGGCACATAATGTGTTTGCAAGAATGAAGCAAAGGAATGTGTTTTCTTACAGCTCCATGATTGCAGGGTTTGCAATGCATGGCCGTGCTCATGCAGCTATTGAATTGTTTTATGAGATGTTGAAGACTGAGACTAAACCAAACCATGTTACTTTTTTAGGAGTTCTTACAGCTTGCACTCATGCAGGCATGGTAGAGCAAGGTCAGAGGGTCTTTGAAACCATGGAAAAATGTTATGGTGTTGCTCCAACTGCTGATCATTACGCTTGCATGGCGGATCTTCTTGGCCGTGCTGGACACCTGGAGAAAGCACTTCAGCTCGTTCAGACAATGCCTATGGAGCCCAATGAAGGTGTATGGGGAGCACTTCTTGGAGCATCACACATCCACAAGAACCCTGATGTTGCTGAAGTTGCTTCTAGCCATTTGTTTGAACTTGAAGCTGATAACATAGGGAACTATCTATTGCTTTCTAACACATATGCATCTGCTGGAAGATGGGATGATGTGTCAAGGGTAAGAAAATTGATGAAAGAGAAGAATTTGAGGAAAAATCCAGGTTGTAGCTGGGTTGAAGCGAAGAATGGTATGGTTCACGAGTTCTTTGCTGGCGATGCGACACATCCTGAAATTGGTGAGATCAAGAAGGCTTTAGATGATCTTATGGAGCGATTGAAGGGAATTGGATATCAGCCAAACCTAAGTTCAGTGCCATATGATATTGGTGATGAAGAAAAGAAGCGTTTACTTATGGCTCATAGTGAAAAACTAGCTTTGGCATATGGATTGCTAGGCACTGATCCAGGTTCCACTATAAAGATCATGAAGAACCTTAGGATATGTGAGGATTGTCACATTGTAATGTGTGGTGCATCGAAAATTACAGGAAGAAAAATTGTTGTGAGGGATAATATGAGATTCCATCACTTCCTCAATGGAACCTGCTCCTGTAGTAACTTTTGGTAATGGACACCAGGTCATTGTGCAGGCAAAAAACTGACATATTTTTACGGAACGAAAAGCTTTGAAGTGGGAATCACCATTTGTTATTTTCTGGATGCAGTATATGCTTAGAAACAATTGCTTTGTGGTTGCCCAGATATCAACTTTCAGAAAAGGAAACTTGAAATCTTAGATCAAATTCAGGGTTGCTCAATTTGTCACCGGGGAAAATAATAGATGGATGGCAAGGCAAGGCAAGCGACTATGTTTTTATGGATACACATACATGCATGGTCAGAGTAATAGGGGATTGAGATAAATTGACCAACTTTGATTCTGTTGGAATCCTGAAACTTCATGACACTGACAAATAAAGCAGTGCTAGTAATAGAAAGAATGTGGAGGAGATACTGAAGAAACCAGCTAAAGGAAACCATTATATTTTTTGTTCTTCAATTTGATCCGGTCTATTAAGAACTATATCTCCATAATTATGGAACAGATATAGCTGGCTGCTAAAGAGTACCTTGCAAAGATGGTTCCTTTAATCATTACCTACTGTTATAGGAAGTTCTTATGAAAACAGACCTAATAGTCCAATATTTTGTGATTCCTAACTCAGTTATTATTCAAAATTTTAGACAGGAAAATGTGAATATCCATTCTCCAATTATTGCAATGTATACTGAATTGATACAGGTAGAGGATTCAACCTCAGATATGTTACTTTCAATTGATGAAAATTGTATCACAATCATAAAATGCTGTTCAAGAATGAACTCAAATTTCATATATCATATGCATGCACGTACCCCTTGCCTTCCCTCAAAAGAAAAGTAACCCTTTCCCTCCCCCAAAAGAAAGGAGAACAATGACAATGGGCGTAACAACTTGGGAGAGTATATTTAAGCAAAGACAAAGCCAAACTGTGTTAATTGATTTGGAGTTTAGCTGTTCAAGCATAAAAATATATTAGTATGAGAAAGATTAATATCTGGTCGGTTAACATAAGGATTTTTTTTAGTCCAAAAACCTAATTTCCCTTATCAAAGTCTTGCGTCATTGATACTTTTGTTCTGAAAAAGCTTACAGCATTGAAACTTGATTGCATGTGCAGTATGAGGTGGACGCATTATATAAAAATGGTTAGTGTACTTGAAGCATACTTTCTGAAACTTTATAAGATCCCAAAACAAATTATGACTCAAAGTGATATTGTTTGTTTAATTTCTTTTCTTTTTGTAATATCAAAGTGATCATAGTTAGTTAGGTCTAGTTATGATACCTAATATATTTTAGTTATTGGAATATAAGAATAAGAATATCATATATTTCAGTTTCACTTTATTGGGTAATGAATTGATTCTAAGTTATCAATATTATGTCCTTCACTTGTTCTGTCCAACCATGAAAATCCAATAAAACAATAATTCAAAACCAATAATGCAATTATTATAGTCTTATGCACGACACAAACTCTAATGTTTGTTCTTAATTAAGGAAATGAAACAAATTAATGGATTATGTCATATGCTAACATTTGTTGGTAATTGTCCTTTTCTAGAATGACCAAAGTATCCAACAGATTTTGTTCTTTTAATTAGCTTTCTTTATAATTACTCTAGTGGCTTTGCACATTAACTGGCTGTGATTGGCATGGAAATTTTGTTATAGTATGACAGATGTCATCCCTTTACTTGGCAGTGATATTATTAAATATTGATGTAACAACTATCATTTAGACTAATTAATTAAATTTCATTTGTAATTTTATATAACTAGAAGCCTAAGTTGTATTGGTAAGACTTTCAGAGTTGTTATTTAGGAGATCTTTTAACTTTACGAGATTATTATTAGCACTTAAAATCTTATATGGTAAGAGCAACATAAACAATTACCAAACAAATAAAAATACACTACACTTTTAAATTATCTACCTAAATCTTAATATTAGAATAACCATCTACACACTTAATAAAATAAACATCCGATATATTCATTATTCACATTGTTTAATATTTTCATTGTCTACCTATACTTTTCCATCTTATATTATTACAATAATCTATGTGCTAATACCTACTCAACACATCATATATAAACTCGCATTAAACGTGATTAATGAAAAAAAAAAAAAGAAAAATTAAGAAAAATAGAAAGAGAAGAGAAGAAAACTCCCCTTCTCAAAATATACAGAGCCCTTAATCAATATTGTCTGATACAACAAATGAAATAACTGATACTAATGATGAACATTACAAGAAAAACAAGAAACAAATACTAGAAAGCATCACCTAAAGAAAAGGAAAAGAAAAGTAAAAAAAAAAAACACACATCTCTTAATAGATGATTGAATTTGAAGAATGAATGAGTCATTCAATACATGAGCATGTCCATGATTGGTTGATTAGCAGCCAGAGAGTGGAAAGGGTCCATGAAGCCACAATCATTGAAAAGAGTCTCCTGAGCCTCATGAGCATGAATAAAGTGGTGGTTGCCGGTGGTGCTAGACACAGAGTTGATGTAATTGATGATATCATTGAGAGAATGCAACCTGTTGGAAAGTTCAGCCATCTGAGCCCTCAAGATTGCATTCTCAGATTCTATGTTGAGATAAAGCTCTGTGGTGATCCCTATGCTTGTGCTGATCTGGCTGTTCTCCTTCTTCAGCTCATCAGTCTGGGAAATCAGGCTATCAAGATGCTGCTGCTTCCTCATCCTCGATCTCCTCGCCGATTCCCGATTCGACTGCATTCTCTTCCTCTTCCTTTGATCCATTATATGCTGCTGTGGATCTCCCTCAGAGCCAGAGCCAGAGCCAGAGCCAGAATAGCCTCCGCTAATTGGAGAAGCCATAACTATCTATCTATCTATCTATATATTACTAACTATTTGATTTTGAATTTTGATGGTAAAATGGTTTGAAATGAAAAAGGAGAAAGCTGGGAATATTATGAATGATGAATGAAGGGCTAGTTCATGAGAAAACGTAGAACCAGTAAAGGAAAACAACTGAGAAAGATTGAACCAAATGACTGCGGCGTCTTAGAGTTGAGTTGATTGTGAAGCCAGAGAGGAGGATCTCACAGATTACTGGAGACATTCTTGGTGATATCTCTCTCAAATTCAGACATACATAACTGCATGTATGTATGTATCTATATGATGAACAATAATAGAACAAAGCTGAGGTTCTGTTAATGAATAATTAAGATGGTTGCTGATGATGGATTAGATGGTATGTATCTATGTATCTATATAGAGAAGGAAGATTCTAGAGGATGGGAAAAGTGTTGTGTGTGTGTCAAAGACTATGGGCAAGGAGGGAAAATAAATAAAGGTGTAATAATAATCTTATAATCTAAAATCTGGAGGCGATGAAAGGAAAGATGATAAGGGAGAATATGCAAAGAAACATAATATGAGGATGGATATGAATTGACCAACTCTCTCTCTCTCTCTGCACAAGGATAAGATGACTATGGGAATGTAAGAGGTTTTCAAGGGACTTCACTTCTCCAATTTATACACAAATTCCCCTCTCTAATTACATATTAATAATTTAATTATATACAGTTTAATTTTGATATATTGAGAGTATAAAATATTTTATAAAGTCGTGTAATTACATTCGTCTTTTTGAATGACTATTCACACCGTCAATAAAAATAATAATTATTTTTCATGAACGTGACATGATTAGATGCACGTGTAAAGCTACTTCTATTCTGACACAATATATCAAAATTAAATTCTATTTATAATGTTTTAAATATAAAAAATAATTATTTTTATTAATATAATAATATGTAATTAAAAACATATATAACTTTTTAAATTAAATTAAATCCACATGATGAATTTTTTATATTTATGAATTACTACTAAAAATATTAATAATTTTAGGGCATTAGTAATTTTTTTAAAAAATATATATAGAGTAAGGAAAGGACTAGGAAGGGGGGTGACATATATAATAATATGTTACTGTGCATGTGCACGCGTATATTTATTTATTTGTAATTCCTATTGTTTAGTAATTTACATAATGGAAAACGCAATATGATGGTGACCTACATACAAACAAGCCACCCACCATTTGTAATAAAATTGTTTTTTTCGTTGAATGGTATGCAAATGGAGTCGTGGAATCTTAGGTAATGAATGGCTCTTGCAGTTAAATTATATAATTATTTAACTTTCTAATTCTACAGGTTAGTTTTCTTGTTGCTCCTTGCATGTGAATTTTTAGTCTTTGTTATTATCTACGGTCAGACATCAATCCTATTCTATTTCAAACATTAGTCTTTGTTTAAACATTTCAAGATTGTTTGCTTAATAATATTATTTGTCGTAATTTTGAAAAAGTTACTTTAACAAAGAATATGCTTTAACCGCAAAGTAGCTTTTAAATATCGATCTTTTTCCACGGAGTAGTCTTTGGTATTTGTAATACGACTGCTACAGGATAATAAATTAAATTAATAATATAGATATATACGGAGGCCTAAAATCATTCTTTATCAATACGTAATAGTGGCATAGAATATTAAATTTTATTTACACCAATCAGAATTTTCCATTATCACAAGATTGACTACTGACTGGTTATTAATAGATGCGAAAGTTTTTCATCTAGATACAGCCGGCATTTGACCACTATATGATAAAGTTTCTTTATTTGGTGATCAATATTTATGGAGTATTATTATTTGAATAATATAAATATATAATCACAACCAATCAAAAATAATTTTTAAAATATAATTTACTAGTAACTTATACCTCACTAAAATAGTATTTTATTGATAATAATAAACACAATATAATACATATGAGACTTTAGAAATACCTAAAGTTTTCTCCATTGCATGTGTATAAGCAGCATATATAGATTAATGTATGTTGTCTAATAAGCACATGGTTACAGTTGTGGGTTGTTGAAAAAGAAGCAAAAGTTATTAAATTACCCGACCAAAATCCAGTGGGGCGGCAATGCCAGCAACTATTTGCTCTTCAATATATATATATATATATATATGAAAATTTTATGATAGGATTAATTTTGGTGACTAAAAATGACCTAAGTTTGAGTTATAAATAAAATACTAACACATGTTATAATAAATTTATGACCAAAATAATTCTTTCTCTCTTATAATTTCTTATTATTACTTTTATATCAAAATAATTTCTTATATTATTTTTATAATTATAAAAAAATTAAAAAATATAAAACCAAAATAATTTTTTTATTATATTTATAATTATTATATTATTTTTATTTTTATTTTTAAAAAGTAATTTTTTATAATTATTTTTACTAAAATAAGTTTTTATAATTTTTTATTATTAATTATTTTTTATTATTATTATTTTTAATAATTTCTAAAAATAACACCAAAATTTTTTTTAATTATTTTTGTTTTAAAAAAAGTTATAATTATTTTATTATTATTTTTGCTAAAATAATTTTTTTATAATTATTTTTTTGTAATTTTAAAAAAGTAACACCAAAATATATTCTCTCTTATAATTTTTTATGATTATTTTTAAAGTAACACTAAGAGAGAAAATATTATTTGATGTTAGTTTTTTAAAATTATAAAAAAATTATTTTGGTAAAAATAATTATAAAAAATTATTTTTTAAAAATAAAAATAACTACAAAATAATTTTAGTGTTAGTTTTAGAAATTATTAAAAATAATAATAATAAAAAATAATTAAAAAATAAAAATAATTATAAAAACTTATTTTAGTAAAATAATGATAAAAAATTATTTTTTTAATAATAAAATAATAATTATAAATATAATTAAAAATTATTTTAGTGTTATTTTTTAAAATTATTCTTTATAATTATAAAAATAATTATAAAAAATTATTTTAATAAAAATAATCATAAAAATTATAAGAAAGATAAAATTATTTTAATCATAAATTTATCATGTCATGTGTTAGTATTTTATTTATAAATCAAATTTATATCATTTTTAGCCATCAAAATTAATACCATCATAGAACTTTATATATATATATAATTATAATAATTTTCATTTATCACTATTTCAAACTAATTAGATTACATTAGATATATTATTCCTTTCTTTTCATAATATTTGTAACTTTGACACTCATAAACTATAAGTAAAAATTCTAGTGAAATTAATTTCATATGAAGTTGATGACCAAAAACAGTACTGTAATCATAATTAAAACCAGCTTATTGGGTCTCACCGTCACCCAAGTTTTCATCTTATTTAATATATATTTTTTGTGTTAGTTAGTTGTTTCTCAGAAGCTTCAAAACGAGAATGTACATTCATTCATTTTACAACTTGTAAGAACCTTATCCCTTAAGTCATTGCATTGACATCACCTTCGCCAGCCATTTTTTTTTTCAACATAGTAACACACTAATGACCCTTTCTTTCTCATATATTCTACTCTCTATTGGAAACTCACTCAGACAAATGCTTTTCACGTGGTACACTCACATATACAACTTTAAGTCTAATTATCTATTCCAGGAAAGATGGCTGCTGCTAGCTTCAGCTAATCTTTTTCTTTGACTCAAAATAATCTCCAATATAATTTAATTATATATATCCATAGAGATATTTATTTTTTGGAGCGCAATTAAATAGTTACATACAGAAAGGCTGCTATAATATAATAATAATAATATTGCATGCATAAATTGGATATACATGATATATACTAAAGATTTATTATTACCCATATTTGTCAATTAATAAAACGACTGATGATTGTTGCGTTTCTAATTAGTGTTATGAAGGGAGAATAATCAAGTAAGCAAGCACATGCAGTGGTTGATGAGTTTGTTAATCCATTTTCACAATGTCAGGTGCTGATTGTGACTGGCCCCTGTTGATGTTTCATCATCTATGTCAGATTAGGAGAAGGAGCATCTCTTGCTCTTGCTGGCATATTCCAACTCAGAATTCCCTTGTTTCAAGCAATTAAATTACAAGAATTTGCCACCCTCACTTAACTTATTATGAGTATTAGGGACCAAAGTTCTTATTATGAGACTTGTAACATTGTTCCCCATAAAAACCATCACTCTGAAATTTTGAATATGAATTTATTATATATTTTGGAACAAAATGCTTAAACCAAGCTACTACTCAACTTGCCAATGAGTTTGTGTGTGTGTGTGTCTCTCTCTCTCTGCGTGTGAAGTTTTTGTTTCAAACTATATAAAAATGTGAATTATTCCTTTGTGGAAAAGAAAACATCACCACAGCTGGATGTCTGTTAGAAAATAGTAACACTTGTATATAAAAGACAGAGAATGCTAGATGGATGTTTTAGTAGTCTTTTGCATTGCGATTTTGGAAGTGAAGGCATTCAATTGTCACTTTAATTACTATATATAGGGGGGGGGGGGGGGGGGGGATCTTCCAAAGTGTGCAAATTTGTAAAGTGATAAAGTAAGAGGTTTAACATATGTGAGCTTCACTATCTTGAGTTAGGGGTGATTAGACTCTCATTTTCTCGCTTTATAAGAATTTAATCCTATACATGTGACTCAAACTGTGTCTAATTTGGTCTGTTAGGTATTAGAGAAATACAACATGTCATGGGAATTCGACTTTGTTTTTATGTTGGTTGTCGAAGACTTAACACAACCCTCTTCCTTTATCCGGGCTTGGGACCGGCTATATACTGCAAGTGTAACATAGGCGGAGTTAAAAAAATATATAAAATACTTGAAACAGAGTAAAAAGTATGTTTGTAAAAAAAATAAAACTCTGATATCTTTCTTGTAACATTACCTCTTACAGGGGATAACACAGTTATCTCTATGCAAAGTAAGATAGCATCCATTAATGGTGAATTGGTAGCAAGGAAATGCGGTACATAATTAACCGGAGGCTTTACCTGCTTCATAATCTCATTAAACTCCTCATAATTGAATGTCACAGAAAACTCATAATTCATGTAACTAAAATTTTCCATATCAACTGATTTAGATTGGAGAATTACAAGCTCAAAGGATCTCAAAACCTGTGGCAGCTTATATACTGTAATACAAATATGCCCCTTATGCAGGTCCTTCATAAACACAAGATCACAATGTGAAAATTGGTAAACAATCAAGAGCATTTTGGTTACATAAAATGATACTGCCATTGAAAACCAGGTAGTAATTCACTTCCATGTTATACAGAATAGCTTGAAGTTATCTAAGAAAAGCTAAAGTACTTAATCAGATATATCCGGAGGCAGTCCTCTATAGTTCAGGGAAACAGCTAAAGAACAAGAAACATTGCAAGCAGAAATTTACCACATGACTAGAACAGTAAGCACGGATATTTACAACTTCAGTTACAAGATGACATTTTACCTTATGGGGACATCTAACAAAATAAACAATCTTTTTATGCAAGTACAAAATTTGGCAGCTAAGTCCTTAAGATTACATTTTTCTCTATGGAAAAACAGAACTACTTCTAGACACAAAAAATGTCTAGAAGCCTTGGAAGAATAACCTTCAAACATTGGCAGAAGCAGCTTCAGGATGATACTGAAGCATCTCATTCCACATCATTTCTCTAATCATCTCTTCGCCCCAGTTTTCGTCTATGTCAAGATTGACTGGAACTTGAGCAGGAGGGTTAAGTCTTGGATCATACAGGCCAGCCATATACGGATGCTGGAGTGCTTCTAAGACAGTAATTCTCTTAGTTGGATCAAATACTAGCATCTTTTGCAACAAATCAATTGCTAATGGGTCGGCTTGTGGAAATAGTTGAGCAAAGGGTCTACCCCTTGTATACGGCAGTGATCTGATAAACCTCCTGGCCTTCTGGTTATCAATAAATGCAAGATCAGACTCTTGCTGGCTTCCAAGTACACTTATGATCAGTTTCAGCTGGTTGAGGCACTCACTTCCTGGGAAGATTGGCTTTCTTCCAAGAATCTCAGCAAAAATGCATCCCACTGACCATACATCAATAGAGGTTCCATAGTTTTCACAGCAAAGCAGGAGCTCTGGAGCCCGATACCAGCGGGTGACAACATACTCTGTCATGAACTGGCCCTCAGCTCCATTGGTTCGCGCAAGGCCAAAATCACATATCTTCAAATCACAATTGGCATTAACCAGCAGATTTCCAGGTTTCAAGTCCCGGTGCAGAATATTCGCAGAATGAAGGTATTTGAGACCTCGAAGCAGCTGAAAAGATTTTATGATTTGTATTGGCGTTAATGATAGTTAACACATCAAAAATGAAAAAGAACTAGAAATTCAAAAATTAAAAATCCAAATGAAACAGGATGCTGCAATTTTCTAGCTAAAAATACTTAAAACGACCTAAATGAAAAGCCAATAAGAAACCTGAAGTAAAGAACTGCAAATACCCCTTCCCTAACTTCACTGGTCTACATAATGAATTAATGATAGTATATGCTACTTCTTCACTTGGAAACTAATGGAACTGAATGCAGTAACTTAATTATCACAAACATTCAAACCACAGAACTTAATTTTTCCAACTGGTAAGAACAAAACAAATGCTATTGTATGAGAATGCATGAAAAGGACATTCAATGGTAAATTCAACCAAGTTACATGTTCACAAATGAAGAAGGTGAATTCACAAAAGGCAAAGTTAATCCATATGAGAGTGTACTTTGAGTGTACTCTGAACCCAAACCAAAGTTGTTATGAATATGTGTTATACATTTACGAAACTCCAAGAATGGCCACACCCATAAATGCTTTAGAAACAATATCTAAACAGGTAGAAATAGGTCCATAATAGTCTGGTTTGTACCTGAAACAAGAAATATTTGCAATGATCATTGGAGAGTGGCTGCGAAGACTTAATAATTTGGTGAAGATCTGTATCCATGAGTTCATAGACCAAGTAAACATCCTTAAAGCTCGTCCTCTGGATTGGCATCATCACATCCTTCAAAGCAATGACATTCTCGTGCCGGATATGCCTTAGCAGCTTCACCTCTCTCAAAGTCCTCAGCGCATCAATACAGTTATCAAAGATATTGCCAATCTTCTTGATTGCCACCTTCTCATTAGTCTCCCTATTGATGGAAGAGCAAACCACGCCATATGCACCTCGACCAATTGGCTTGATTGGAATGTACTTGGTATCAATCTCGAACAATGTTTGCCATATTGTATAATAATGCTTTCCCTTTGGCTTAATTTTGTTAGGAGGCTCAACTAAAGTTGCCATCTTTTCCTGCAAATTAACAGCAACAAAATGAATACACAAATAGGAGACAACTATTGAACTCACAACAGCAAATTCATTGTTATAATTAAGCACAAGAATGGGAGAAGTGCATTACTATACTATAGCTGAGGCAAGCAAACAAGAATCTGTTATATAGCTGATTTGAATGAATATGAGGACTAGAAAAGTTAACATATGTTCACTTGTTCACAAATTACAAGCAAAGAGAGTTGCAGTGTTGCAGGACATAGGATACTTTTTATGTCATGTAAGAGAAGGTTCGAATCAATCCTTGCTTGTAATTTTCCACATCTGGGTTTCTGATCTTTTGATGTCAGCTTGTCTCTTCTTTGAACTTATTCTCTCCAAGCTCAAAACTTTAAAAGATGATTTTATTCTTAAAAAATTACCCCACAAAATAAAGAGAAAAAAAAAAATCAATTTTTACTATTGATCTTCCCCCTGAGGCCCTGATCTGAGGCTTGAACCCCACCCCACAAAAGAAATAAAGTAAATCAGTTAAAGAAAACAATCAGAAAAGAAGAAAAGGCGTTGATACCACAAAATTCAGCTTTCATTCAAGTTCCCCCAAAAAGCAAAGCAAAGCAAGTGATGATGAATCTTGCCTTCAAGAAAACGTTCTGCAACACCACATTCAATATTGGAAAAAGTTGAAAAGAAAGAGTTGAATTGGATAAGTGGAATTCACATATGATTGAAAATCTTATGATGCCGAGATCAAGATTGAGAAGGCATAGAGAACTGACCCCATAGTCATCATCATATAATTATTCACGAATAAGAAAGAAAGAAAGAAACAAAGAATCATATAACATAATATTATCCCTTGGCACTATGCTTACCTAGGCATAAAGGCATATGATTTATTTAATTTTTTTTGTTTGAAATAAATAAAAAAGAAGAAAAGAGGGGATTATGTTACGGTAATTAAAAGTAGGAATGGGTGGCGCAATTAAGAAGGTTAAGATTGAGAAGAGAGGAGGCTAACCCACACGGCATTGGTGTTTGGTGTTAGAGATTGCTTTGCTTTACCCGCAAGAGAGTTGAGAGAGAATGAGAAACCCATAAAACGACACCTGCTTTCTCCTTCGCCATTACGAGCCCACAGTGTGTGCACTTCACACACTACTTACTTATTCTTCTTTTAAACGTGTCTTGTCTTTTTCCTTTTCACGTTATTCATTAATCAATCTATCATCATCATTTTCGTTTACCCTATTCGGTAAATAACCGAAATTATTACTACTACTACATAAGAAACTTTACCTAACAATTAATTAACAGGATGCGTAAGGAAGGGATGGGAATTAAGTGTAGTGGAATTTGATCCGATAATTTCACCAAACACTGACTCGTATTCGCAATGGAGGATTGGTACGGTACCTACCCAAAAAGGAAGCTATTTATTATTCACTGCACTGTGCCTAATCCAACTGACTTACCCGCCCCTTCTACTACGTAGTGCCACTTCCATCCACACAACACTCCACATTTCTCCCAAACCTCCTCCTCCTTCTTCTTCTTTTTTCAAATTAAATTTTTATGAATATAATAATACAGGTTTTAATATTGATCAACTGTATGGCGTTGAACAAGAAACAATGTGGAAATTTGTACAGCACCGTCGTATCACTGAGGCCTATTACAACTCACCACTTATCTTCTTCTTAGTGGTTATAACTTGGATTTTAACATCCGGTCGGCGTATCGAAGCTTCCACATCTGCGTTTTCCATTCACATCTTTTTTCAAAACAAAACTGTTTTCAATTGACGCCGAGCATATATATCTTCAACTCATGGATGCCTTCTTCTAAAATATAGATAAAAAAATTCAAAACAGTTTCTGACAATTATTTCAAAAGACAATAAATTTTTTGATAAAAGAAGGATCAGTCTGTGTGCTAAAAAAAGTTAATGTTATTTTTTTTGTATAAGGACTAATCAGTCTAAAAAAAATCAAAAATTAGATTAAATGTTTTTTTTAGGCCTTGTTATTCTTTCGAAATAATTGTTAGGAGCCAAATTAGATATTCAATCAAATATAAAATATTTAATTTCTCAAGCCTTAGATAATTTCATGTCTATTCCTTTCTTCTTCTTTTTTTTTTCGTTTTCTCGTAATTTAGACACATTATTTTTAGCTCAACTGCGCACGTCTTACTGTGGCTTGTGCTAAAAGAAACCGTTCCCACTCAGGATTTTTAGCCTACGTTTGGATTTTAAGTGGAAACTTAGGTGCAATTAATTTTATTACTGTAAAGTTGATAATTAATAATTTTTAGATAAAAATTTAGTTAAATTAGTTAAATTATTTACGGTTCTCAATTATCAACTTCACATGAAGTTGATTGTACTTGAATTTTTATCGATATTAAAATAGAATAACAACACATTGATAATAAGACACAAATAATTTAAATACAAAAATTAATATTTTTATATTTTATTTTATAATAAATTAAAATAAAAAAGTAAAATTTAATTTATTCTATTTTTTCATACAAAAAATTTTAAAAAATATATAATTATAAAAAAATTGACTAAAATAATAAAAAAATAAAAAATAAATTATATCTTTTATTAATTTTTTTATGTCTTTTTTAATAGAATATTTTTATTTTTATTTTATCTATTAAATATAATTTTATTTTTATATCTTTATATTTATTTACTAGGGATACAATACCTAAAGTAACACATAAGACCTATAGACCTTTTAAGTTTTAAGTGGCTTGGACTACACACTCAAACTTTAAACTAATAATACAACAAGCTTGAAAATTTGATTCTTATGATGTTGTGAGGAGCCTTAAGTGGGTTCCGCAGAAGGCTCAGAAATTTAACTCAAAAATCTTCGATAATATTTTTGTCAAAAAACAGGATTTAGAGAATTGGATTAACAAAATTCAAAATTTGCTAGAGTTTTATGATGATCTGTATCTAAAAAAAATTGAAAAGGAGCTGCATGAAGAGTTGAACACTATCTTTCTCTAAGAAGAACTTATATGGTATTAAAAATCGAGAGAACAGTCGATAAAATTTAGTGATCGCAACACTAGTTTTTTTCACTTGCAAATCATTGTCAAAAGAAAAAGAAATAAAATTTATGGCCTCCTTCTAGAGAATGGTTCTTAGTCAACAGATGAAGCCTCTCTTCAGATGAAAGCAAATATATTTTTTCAAAAATTTTTCTATTCTAAAGAAGAAGTTATGATTGATAATTTGAATGACATTTTTCTCCCTTAACTTAGTCAAGAAGCTTGTGAGAGACTCACAGTTTCAATTTTTATGGAGGAGGTAAGAAAAGTGATCATGAAAATTAACTCTTTTAAAGTGTCTGGTCCTATGGTTTTCAAGCTTTCTTCTTCAAAAAGTATTAGGAGATTGTTGGGTCGGATGTTCGTAGAATTGTGAATAAAGCTTTTCTTGGAGATCTCTTAGTAGCCACATTTTTCAAGACTTTGTTGGTTTTGATCCCTAAGGTAGACAATCCGTCTTGTATGAAAGATTTTCAGCTGATAAACCTCTACAATGTAATTTATAAGATTATCACAAAGGTTTTGGTTAATCGTTTCAGGCCATTTCTTTTAGAGATTGAGGGCCCTCTCCAGGGTGGTTTCATTCCTGGTAGAGGGACCTCGGAGAATATAATCATAACCCAAGAGATTATTCAATTTATGCGAAAGACTAAATTAAAAAAAGGAGTGATAGCTTTCAAAATTGACTTGGAAAAAACTTATGACAGGGTGGATTGGCGTTTTCTTCAGTATACTTTGCAAAATTTCGATTTTTCTGACAGCATTGTCCAGCTGATTATGACACGTGTGAGTTCTTCTTCTCTATCTATTATATGGAATGGTGACCGACTGCAAAATTTTATCCCCCCCCCCCCAAAAGAGGGCTTAGATAGGAGGATCCATTGTATCCTTACTTATTTGTGCTTTGTATGGAAAGATTGGTTTGTCTTAACTCTCATCTTGTTTCGACTGGTGACTGGATGCCTGTAGCTATTTCTAAGAAAGGGAAAAAAATATCTCATTTAATGTTTGCAGATGATCTTCTTTTGTTTTGTAAAGCAACAAAGACCCAAGTTGAGATTGTGATACATGCGCTTGATCTCTTTACTAAGCTTTTGGTTTGAAAGTGAATATTTTTAAATCTAAGGTTCAATGCTCGAAGAACATATCTCAGAGAAGGAAGGAGATGCTTTCGGGAGTTACTAGTATTCGATTTACCCAGAATTTAGAGAAGTATTTGGGAGTGAACATAGGGCATGACAAAGCAAACAGGAAGACGGCCCAGGAGGTGATTGAAAAAGTCAGAAGTCGCTTGGCTTCCTGGAAATGGCATTTGCTTAATAAAGTAGGTAGGCTTTGTTTAATTCAACCAGTTCTTTCATCAATCCATGTCTATCATATGCAAGTATCGCTTCTACCAGCTTATGCAAATGAGAAAATAAATTTCATAATGAGATAATTTTTTTAGAAAGGGAGTGCGGAATGGCAGGAACTCTCCTTAGTAAACTGGAACCAGATTGCGACTCCCAAAAAGGTAGGTAAGATGGGTATTAGAGACTCCTATTGTGTGAACTATGCTTTACTTGGTAAGCTCATCTGGCAGATTTTTCACTGCAAAGACAAGCTATGGGTCCAGCTTCTAATAGGCAAATACATGAAGAACTCAATGGTTCTCATCCCAAATAACAATAAGAATGTTTTTAATGTATAGCGTAGTATTTTGAAGGCTTACTCTCAGATTAAGGAAAGGATTTATGTGGTGTTACGGAGATCTTTAGCAGTCTTTGTGGCATGACCACTGGATGCCAATTGACAAAATTGGAGGTACTCTTCTTTATATTCACATTTCTGAGTTGCTCTTTACTATTGCGGATGCTTTCGATGGAAATTCATGGAGACTAGATCACTTGATATCACCTATACCAGAAAATGTTAGAGATATGATCTTGAGTTTATCCCCATCCAAACATTGTAATGATGTCCCTAGTTGGTATTGGAATCCAAATAATCATAGGGAGTATAGCACCAAAACTGGATACTTCAGGCTTGCTAAAAGAAAGTTTCAGTAGAATGATGGGACTGATTGGTCTTGGTTGTGAAAATTAAAGATTCGGGAGAAGTTTAAGAAGCTTATTTGGCTGGCGGTCAATGAGGCTCTCCCAACTGCTATTTTTCGTTTTAGAAGAGGTCTTGTTGATTCTGATGTTTGTCCTCGATGTAACATGACTCAAGAATTAGTACTTCATTGCCTTAGGAAGTGTGAGGCTGCGAAAGTAATTTGGAGGATGTCGCATTTGGAGTGTCTTATTCTTCGGAGAGAGGACAATTTTTATGAGTGGTTCAGGAATAATATCAAGGGAAGAGAATTTATCTTTGCATCAACAATTTGGTAGATTTGGAGACCTAAATACCAACATATTTTTTGTGCAGTTGCTGAGTGGTCTGATAGGAGGGTGGTGAACTTAGTGAGAGCTACAGCGAATGAGATCCAGGGGCAAATGTTCTCATTCTACTCCACTACTTCTCCAGAGCAAAGTCTGATTTGGCGACCCCCTCCTCGGAATGTGATAAAAATTAATTGTGATGCTCGTATATATTATGACGAGGGGTGTGCAGATTTTGGGTGTGAGTTAAGGAATTATGCTGGTGCTTGAATTCTTAGTTGCTCTGGGACTCTTTCTGTCTGGTCCATAAAAAGGTGCGAGCTCCTTGTAGTTTGGAATGGCCTAGTCCTGGCTTGAGAGTGTGGCTTTCGACAAGTTATTTGTGAAACATATAGTTTAGATGTCTTTTTTCTTCTGGGTGGTATTTAGAATTCTGATAATGCTTGTGACATCGATCTTGTAAACAAAATCCAGCACCTACTGATTCGACATTGAAATATTCAGTCCGATCTTAACAAGCGTGATGCTAACAGCGCTGCTGATTCGCTAGCTAAAACTGGTGCAAGGGATAACTGAGATTACTTGGTGTGGTTAGAGCCTGGGGAGACGCTAGACCATCTCCTCCAGAGAGACATTGCTAAAATTTTTTAGCTTTCTTTCTCTTGTTGTCTCTTGGTTCTTATTTAATTTATCAAGACACCAAAAGCGCAACTTTAATATTGGCTATAACAGTATATAATGGTAAAATATGAATTTTGGTGTCCAAAATTTCTTTTCAATAATATCCTTTTTAATTAACTCCTCCACTTAACGTCAATTCTTCTGTTTTAAAAAATTTCCACCAGTTTCTCTCACATCATATTCACGTTATTAGAGCAACTTCACATTTATTCCACCTTATCACCTAACTTTCACCAGTTGTCTCTCACTACCTCCTGCCAGTTTCTCTCATTTCATCATATTCACGTTATTAGAGTAACTTCGTACTTGTACCACTTTAACATAACTTTATACCAATACGGCAACTCCATTTAAAGATATCAAAAATAGAGATGGACACATTGCTGATCATTTATTGATTTTGATAATTTATAATTCATAACTTTTATCATTTTTCTAATTTTGCCATATTTTATGTTTATGCCCTCCATGTGTTTGATGAAATGTCAATTTTAGTTATGGGGTAATTTCCACTTCTTGACTTGGAGAAAATGAGTATATGGATTACTAGAGCCATAATGTCCAACATTTAGTGATAATTCTTGAATTGTTAGTTGTTATTGTTTCCACTAACGCTAGTTTTTTCCTAAGGTAATTAGTAAGTTAGCTAGAACTTGTGGATTAATAACAATTATGCTCACTTGACTTACTCTTCGATATTAAGGGTTGACTTAGTGAGATTAATCAATCACAATTATCATAGTTGTGGTTATGGCAAGGAAGAGATTCCATAATTCATCCCAAGTCAAGGTTTTTTTTATGCTTTTAACCACATTTCCATCACTTTATAGCATTACTTATCTATATTGCATACATAGTTCTTTTATTCCTTTATTAGTTTATTAATTGTAATTTTGTCTTGTTCTTTTATCTCTTTATTTGTTTGCTTCACCATTGAATCCCCTTTTGCTCTCTCACAACCAAAATTGTATGCACTTGTTGTCACTAGTTTCTAGGGAGAACGACCCGAGAGTCTAAATACTCTCGGTTAATTTGGTTTAAATTGTGACATTTTCTTGGATTGAACTTTGATTGAGAGGATCCATTGCCGATTTGGACTAGGACTATACTCACAATAGAATTACTTTATCTAGTTTTTCGAATTGACATAAATTCTCTCTTATCAACAGTCTTGCCAATTCCTCCAACGAATAGTTCACTCGGATAGGCAAAATGTGAGTGGACTTGGTTAAGCAATCCACGATTACCCAAAACGCATCAAATCCTGACCTAATCCTCAGTAAACCCATTATAAAATCCATAGCAACTCTTTCTTACTTCCATTGAGGAATCTCAAGAGGTTGTAGCATTTCTGACGGTCTTTGATATTTTATCTTCACCTTCTGACACATCAGATACTTGGACACAAGTGAAGCTACATCACCCTTCATTCCAGGCCACCGAAATATTTTTTTCAAATAGTGATACATCTTCGTACTTCTTAGATGAATAGAAAATTCACTCCTATGAGCCTCAATCAATATTCAATAGTAACCTTGCTAGGGTTCCTCTTCTTCAATCTCAGCTGCTCATTCCCTTTCTAGTGCTGAAATGAGCTGAATAAGCTCATTAATGAAGTATATATATGTTGGGCACAGTCCAACTAGTTAGCATTTTTTGTTCGTATGACCCAATTTTGGACCAAAACCTTTAGAATAAGCGTTCAATTTTTAATTCTAATTATTTTTTAAGTATTTTTGCAGTTTTTATTGTTCTTACACAGTACCAGACAGACTTAAGTTGGTACTGCCGGTTAAATTATCGGTACTCATTTTTATGTAAATTTTTCGCAGAAAAATACATTTTTTCACTCGAAAAAATTCACTGAATCCAAATCTCACTTTCAAATTTTTAAATTAATATTCCTAAATTTTCAAACCTATTTCGGATAATTAATTTATTATTTTATTCTAATTAATCAGTTAATAAACTTCTGGTTCTTACAGATAATATATAGGCTAATTTAGATAATTAAAATAAAATAAAATAAGTAACTAAAAGAAGATATAAAATTTTTACTTTTTATTATATGGTACAAAAATAATATAATAATTAATAATATAATAAACTGTAATGTTCTGAACAAAAGAATATAAAACTTAATATTATCCTCTTAATTTATTTTAATTTTGTTAAAAAATACTAATATCATTTAATTTTAATTTTTAACTTTTAAGATAAATAAAAATATGTGATCTTTTAAGCATTATATAATTTAAAAAATATTTATTATAGAGGAAGTTAAAAATATTATGGAGAGAGAGGAAAAGAGTTGAAATTTTTTAATTAATAAAAAAAATTACTACCATCAACCTACTAAATTATATTATGTGAGGATTAAGAAATAAATTAGAACTATGAATTAAAAAAAAAATTTCTCTCTTTGTATAGTGTTTCACTTGAAGTAACTATTTTTTTATGAATAGTATTTAAATGACAAATAAAATATTAAGAAGATTCACATTAAATTATGAAAACTAATGCCATTTTTATAGTATGATCGCATTATTTCAAAATATGTAAAATAAAATAATAAAGTATAGTTTAATTAATTTGCGCAATAAAGTAAATATGGAACTTATATAATATAAGTCAAATGTAAAAAATAATGACAGTCTTCTCTTCTAAGATATTATATTAAATTGCAACTTAAATTTATAATTATTAGTTGAAAAATTACAATAATATACTATTTTTATTATATTAGTTAAAAATAATTTTTTAAGAATTACTGACATCAAATTTTGATAATTCGAGCAAAAATTTTGAATACTTTATGTCTCAAATTTTATCTTAATAGAATAATAAGACAACTTAACACGCACATAAAAAAAATTATTGTTTTTATACATCTAGATATTCAAAAGATACAAAAATGAATTCTTTTAACATTTCAACGACTTATAAAAGGTAACAGAATGGATGGTTATAGATCAAAATGATGGACAAGATTGAAAGTTGTGATAATAGAATTTGGTGATAATTAATTACGATCGGGTGAAGAGAATGTGGAAGAAAAAGAAGAAATTGAAAAAAGAGAGCAAGATAATACAATAGTGATGGTGAGACAAAATATGTGTATAAAAAATAATAATAAAAAATAATAGTGTGTGATACAATGAGGAGATATAATAAACATATAAATTAATAATTTTTAAAAAGTAATAAAACTAAATATAATTTAATAAATTGAATATAAAATTAAAAACAAAATATTTTTTATTTATTAAAATTATACATAAAAATAAAAAATACTTTGAATATAAATTTTTATGTTTGTTTCAAGTTAAATACTGTTAAAAAATATATAAATAAACTTATATAATATTTATAGATAATTATTTTATAAATATTTATCTTAATTTTATTACACAAAATAATAATATAATAAGTTTCTAATATCTTATTTAATTTAAATTTATAATTTTTATACGTCTTAAAAGTTAAATAACTTATAAAATTTATATATATTTAAATATTTTTAATTTTTAATTTTTAAATTATTTTATTGAATTTATAATTTTAAAAGTAAAAATATAAAAAATAATTTCTTAAAAATAATAAAAAATAGTTGAATAAGTAGAGTAATATCTATTAAGTCTTTAATTAATGTTAATGGTAATAATAATAACAATAAATAATGAACACGTTTAATTGGTATCGTTGAGCAGTTAGTTAATGCTAATGGTAATAATAATAACAATAAAGAGTGGACACGTTTTTTTTTTTTTTTTGTGACTAAGAGTGGACACGGTTTAATTGGTAATTACTTGCCCTTTAATTCATTCTAATAAATTCTAATAGTATACGTATATTTATTTGTACGTTACGTACCATAATCCATAAGGTAGCATTTTGCCAATTGAACCAAACCGCATAAGACTACATGGAAACTTCTTGGGGGCCCTGTTTAAGTTACTCATTTCTTTTGTGATAGATTACTTTTCTTGGAGTACTTTCTTTCATTAACCGGACAACAAAGTGTATGTATTGTACTTCTTAGATCAATTGGCTGTACTATAATGTAAACTAATTGAGTTTTGAATGTTACAGCTGACTAGGAGAGATTTAATAGACATAGAAGATTAAACGTGAATAATTCATCTACCTTAATTTTCTGGCTTAATAGTTAAAATGTCCTCAAATTATATTCTCATTAATTTGATTCTTGAAAAATCAGACACCTTAAATTAATAAATGAAAGATACAACCATGAGTAAGATTGGTTTTCTAATTAAATAATAACAAGCTATATAAATCATTTTATAACACGGTTAATTTGGTCAACAATCAAATTAAAATACATAATCTTTTAGAACCACTTTGCCTAGAGTTATCAAATGAGTTAGTTTAATCAGTTTAGTCCCGTTCATTTAAGTTTGCAAACTTACACAAATAGTTTAATTCATTTACAAAAATTTGTCAAACTAAGCAGGCCAATCGGTTAATTTTTTATTTTTTTCTAAATAAATAATTTTTATTACAAAATAAAAATAATTAATTGTTGGATTAAAATATTAATTTTGGAGCAAATATTTTCCCTTCTAATAGGTTATTGCGTTAAAATTTGAGATATTTCGATTGAATTGTTAGAAACTGAAAAAAAAAAAAGAGAAAAATTTAAATGGGTTAAAACGGATTAGTTCGTTTATTTCACGAATCAGTCTATTTAATTAATGGATTAACCAAGCTGAGCTTGTCAAACGTCTCATTATGAGATTAATTTGAGTAAAAAAGTCCGTCTATTTAAGGTGATTGTACGGGCCAGCTAATAACTTGGCCCATTTTAACTGCCAAAAACTTTGACTATTCATACATTATTTTCATGTTGGATACATTTTTGTTTATTTTTCTTTTGACGGATCTCGTGGACTCAACTATTGGGCCTTGCTTTGTTAACATGTCCATATTCCAGGATCCAACAAGTAACAGCCCACAATAAAAAATAATGCGTCAGATGACCAAAAAAAAAAAAAAGAAAAACCTCATTAACATTTCCCTTCTAATTTGGATCTTGGAAAGTTCACCTTATGATTTATTACAAAGTGAACATGATTGTATCTAAAGGGTTGCATTGATTGAGATTTGAGCAATGGGCCACAAAGGGCAGCAGTTTGGTGTTTTGTGATTATTGTCATCATTTCCAGATGTAATTATTCGTTTAAGAGTATAGTTTTACTTTTACATGAACGAATTCCTTGAAAAAAATGTTTAAAAGTAGTGTAGAATTAGAGCTCATGGAGCGGAGGACATTATGCACGACAAGACCACAAGAATAATCCTACAATTTGGAAACAGAAAATAAGTTAATTAATGATAGTTAGTTATATATAAATATGAAAAATAATTGAATTGGTTACACGACATGTGAAAATGATTAACAAGAAACGAGGGCGGAGGCCTGCACATTCTGTAGTATGTGAATGTTATATATATTGTGGCCAAGTGGGTACCATCTGCCAACTAAGAATTGCAAGACTACTAATGGGATTTAGATCTTCCATCTTTTATTATATATGGTCCCTCTCATCATAATTCTATTTTTGTTTGCCAGCAGCATGGTCAATATATAGTACTCACTACTCAATACGGTATATATGTGCAATTCAACAGGAAGAATGTACAAGTTTATGCAATTATATTATCTAACGTACCATGGTGTAACAAGAATGTTATAGTTTGAATGGAAGAGTTAACAATAGTTTTTTCTTTTTTCAAATACAAGTTCATTCCTTATGTACAAGTTTGTTATGTTGCATCAGTATATAAGATCCTTTTACTGTATGTGGATGTTGAAGAAGAGAAGGGAAGATGGAGGGAAGGAAAGTAATGAATGGTGTTTAGGATAAAGAGGGTAAAAAACCGAAAACGAAAGAGATATCAGATAATAGTGTGGGACAGTGTGGGTTGGGATGTTGGCATGCTGGGAGGGGTGAGACTAATAATTGTAACTGAGAACTGAGAATGAGAAGTGAGAAGAGTGGTATGCACATGGCCACTATGCTCCACCAAATACCAACCCCATCCCTTCCCTTCTATTTAAACAGTAATCACAACTCACACAGATATTAATATGCAATATACTATAAAAAAGAGAACTCTTTTCTTTTTCTTCAATTTTGAGAAGGACCAGGGATTAACATGAATTTAAATTACAAGAATAATATTTCAATAGTTAAAAAATATTTTATGCAATTAATGAATCAAAATTATTTGGTTATTAATGTAAAATATTGATTCAATTGCGGGGTGGGGACGTGGGGTCCGTGGGTGACGAAAGAGACAGAGAAAGGGAAGCTAGGCTGGCGCCAAATGAAGAGAGAGAGAGAAGGCGGATTCTAAACCCTTATCAATTCCCCTTTTCTTTCTTTCTTTCTTTGCTTGGTTCATTTCCGATTTCAATCGCTCTGCTCTGCAACACTGCAAGTGAGAATTGAGAAAGAAGGATGAGAGAAATAATCAGCATACACATAGGACAGGCTGGCATCCAGGTTGGCAATTCTTGCTGGGAGCTCTACTGCCTCGAACATGGCATCCAACCCGATGGAATGATGCCTAGGTAACTAACTCACTCACTCACTCACTCGCTCACTCATTCCATTTCAATTTCAGTTCTTCGATCTGATTTCTGTAACTGCCAGTGACACATCCTTCGGAGTGGCGCACGATGCATTCAACACTTTCTTCAGCGAGACAGGATCCGGCAAGCACGTTCCGCGTGCCGTCTTCGTCGATCTCGAGCCAACCGTCATCGACGAGGTCAGAGCCGGCACCTACCGCCAGCTCTTCCACCCGGAGCAGCTTATCTCCGGCAAGGAGGACGCCGCGAACAACTTCGCCAGGGGACACTACACCGTCGGCAAGGAGATCGTCGACCTCTGCCTTGACCGCGTTCGCAAGCTCGCCGACAACTGCACCGGCCTCCAGGGCTTCCTCGTTTTCAACGCCGTCGGTGGCGGTACTGGCTCCGGCCTCGGTTCTCTCCTCCTTGAGCGCCTCTCCGTTGATTACGGCAAGAAGTCCAAGCTCGGCTTCACCATCTACCCTTCCCCTCAGGTATAACTTGAAGATTTTAGGGTTCAAGAATTTACCTGCATGTTTTCTATTCCCTAATCTCTACTTTGCCTGAAATTGACGGTGCTCTAATCTCTGATTTCAGGTTTCGACGGCTGTTGTGGAGCCATACAACAGTGTTCTCTCCACTCATTCTCTCCTGGAGCACACTGATGTCGCTGTGCTCTTGGACAATGAAGCCATCTATGATATTTGCAGGAGGGCGCTTGATATCGAGAGACCTACCTACACCAACCTCAACAGGTTGATATCTCAGATCATATCATCCTTGACTACTTCCTTGAGGTTTGATGGCGCCATCAATGTGGATATCACTGAGTTCCAAACCAACCTTGTGCCTTACCCTCGCATCCATTTCATGTTGTCCTCATACGCCCCTGTTATCTCGGCTGCCAAGGCCTACCATGAGCAGCTTTCAGTGCCTGAGATCACCAATGCAGTGTTTGAGCCCTCCAGCATGATGGCCAAGTGCGATCCTAGGCATGGCAAGTACATGGCTTGCTGCCTAATGTACCGTGGAGATGTTGTTCCAAAGGATGTCAATGCCGCCGTTGCCACCATAAAAACAAAGAGGACTGTTCAGTTCGTTGACTGGTAACAACTCTTACTGAACTTTGTTTCACTAACGGGTTCATTGATCATCATATTATTTTTTACTTGGAACATGTTTGCTTTCTATAGTTTTACATTGTTGTGTACACTCAGTGACCTGGTGATATCGAATTTTAATCTTGAAAATAGTAGCCTCATCCCAACGTGGGTAATATAACACGATAAGGTGCCAATGTTGCTCAATTCAATTCTCATTCCTTGGAGTCTTGGGAGTTTTGTGCTGTGGACCAACAATTTAGTAGGGATGAAATAAATTTTCGTTGTATCACTATGATATACAACATCAATCTAGCTGTAACACTAATATGTGGACCATAAATTTATTTTGGTACGGGTAGGGTAATTTATAACAATAACAATGATTTTGACCTGTCTTTAAGTGCATTATTCACCTCAGAATTGTTTAGCCTGGTTGCGTGTGAAATATAGCTCGTTAACTGAGCATTTATGTGAATCTTTGGTGTATGTCGGCTGCAACGATGTGATCTCTATTTTGCTGTCTTTTTCTATGATAGGTGCCCAACTGGCTTCAAGTGTGGTATCAACTACCAGCCTCCTACAGTTGTACCCAGTGGGGACCTTGCTAAGGTGCAACGGGCAGTCTGCATGATCAGTAACAACACTGCAGTTGCTGAAGTGTTCTCTCGCATTGACCACAAATTTGATCTCATGTATGCCAAGAGAGCCTTTGTTCACTGGTATGTCGGTGAAGGCATGGAAGAAGGGGAGTTCTCCGAGGCCCGTGAAGATCTTGCTGCTCTTGAGAAGGATTATGAGGAAGTTGGAGCTGAGGGAGCAGAAGATGAAGAGGAAGGAGAAGACTATTGATATTATAAATAATTGAGAAACCATTTTCTACATAATTGTTACAAGTAAAAAGGGGTATATGCTTCGTTACATTGCCCCGAACCCGCATTGTTCCTTTTAATCCTGTGTGAAGTAGTTTTCTATTATTCCAACTGTTAAGTGATTAAAACAATTATGTTTCTATATGTTGACTTAGGATTCTATCGTTTGTTGCTTCAATTGTGTATTCAGAGTTGTCCATCCTATATGTTATTATATTTTTTCTTAGTTTATGTGTCGCCGCTTTCAATTTCTAATAGATCTCCGTTTTTATTATTTCAATATAGATGGAAGTGAAAGATTCACCGAGGCACGTGAATCAAATGTAACTACTGCTAGTCTAAGTGAAAACACTCATAACAGCAATGATAGTCAAGTCTTTGTATGGAATGAATGAAAGAAAGTCAATCATCTTTCATGATGCTTTTTAACTGGATAGAGTCAAGTCTTTGTGCATTTTATGTTGGTCTCAAAAATAGAAAATGCAGCACCTAACAAATGTGAGAATCTTTGGTAATGAGGAGCTTTGTACTTTTGATCCGTTGGCCGCTAGATCATTCAGTATCAAGTATCATTTGGAGCTACAGGTTCAGTTTGCTTAAAACTCAAGTAAGCCTTTAAACTCCAAATTATTTGGCTTGAAAGAGAGCAAAAATAGAATGAGCCTCTAGTCTACTTTCGGGAACCTGCCATTGCTAGGCTGCAACTTTTTCCCTATTTGCATATTGAATTTATCGAGCTCCAAGAAATTTTTGTGCCGTTTATTTATTATGGATATGTTTGGTTGAAGCTAGAATAGTAAACTATCATAGATGAGCTATATGAGTAACTTTCACTTTAAAAAAATGACATGGAAAAGGTGGTAATTTCATACAAACTAGAGTATTCTAAGTGCATATAAATACTTCCAATTACAAAAGTCGATTTCTCAAAACAATTACTCATGGATAAGAACATGAACATCAATTAAAGCAGAACAAGTGGGAGAGAGGATAACTGACATTACACTCATACTCATTCCCATGTTCATCCTCATTCATGGCAAAAAGTGAATCTGACAGTTTCCTTTCTTCATTGAATCCACTTTCTGGTGATAATATTGGTAATTCATTAATCCTTTGTTGAGCTAATGCCCATGAATAATCAAACTGATACTCATTTAGTTCAACCGGACCCGTTGCGCAGTTCATCATATTCAATTCTGGCCTATAAACATTATCAGAAACTTGGTTCTGAACCCAAAACAAAGACTCACCTTCACTACTACCACTATATCTACATGCATGGTTTTCTTGCTTGGCATCTTGAACATTGGGACTAACCATAGGGAATTGGTTTTGACTTCGAGTTGAGATGGTTCTACGATAGAGCAGGTTTCTGATTTTGAGAGATATAGGAGAATTGGGAGCAATGGTGTGACAAGTGTTGAAGTTGGTGCGAGTGTTGGAACCTCTAAGGAGAAAAGCAGCTTCATCATAGGCTCTAGCAGCTTCCTCAGCAGTTTGATAGGTTCCAAGCCAAATCCTTATCTGCTTTGATGTATCTTTGATCTCTGCTGCCCATTTTCCAGAAGCTCTTTGCCTCACCCCAACAAACTTTGACTTGTTCTTCATATTCACTTTCTCTTTGGTCTTTTGTTCTTCGCACTCTATACACATTAATTCATATGCATATGTTAAGCTAGCCAAAACCCAAAAACATATATATAAAGAAGATTCACAAGTTAAAGAATCTAATAGTAGTGGAATGCTCGTTTTCAGTTTCTTGTCTCATTTAACTAACATCTTATTCTGTAGTGGTTGTCCTCAATTCTCATCACGGTGGCTTAGCTTGGTCAACCCAATTTAGACAAAGCAAAGCATGATTCGTGATGACCACTTTATATAAAATGTTATCTTTTTCGATTAGTTTTAAGATGTTTCACAGTTGAGCCTAGAGCCTATATACATAGCACCGGTTCATGCATACTATTTTAAATAGATAATTTCAAATTATTTCTTTATTATATAGTGAATAGCTGTAAAGAGTATCACAAATGGCATACTATTTCAAAGTCCTCATCTGTTTTCGAACTTGTTAAGTGATTATTGTGCCTTTATTTTTGTTGAGTAAATAGTGAAATAAAGCTAGCACACATGCTCTTTTTAGGTGGTTGAAAAAGTTAATTGTTTCAAGAAATTAAGACAACAATATCATCTTTATGTAATTTGACAAAGACACAATTCAATTATTGATTTAACTATCCTGCCTTGATTTTATTTATCGAGTTTTAATTAGTGAAATAAATCTAGAAGACATCCTTTCAACAAGACAGGTGATCAATGAGACGATGACAGTTCATTCTTTCAAAGAATTAAAACAAAAGCATCTTTAGTTAAGCTTACAATGACATAATTCAACTATCAATCTTATGTTCTTATTTTTTCGTCAACGGTGTGTTCTTTGTACCCTCTTATGTTTATATAATCACAATTCAACGCATCATTTTTGCTTCGTTAACAAGGTAATTGATCATGAACATAAGCTCTGGTAAATACTGTTTATAAAGAAAAATTATCCTCAACCTTAATGAATAAATAGTATTTTATATGATACATTTCATACTCGGTGATAATGTAAAAATAAAAAAGGAACCAATACAAATGACCAAAACTGTATGAATTGTCTCCCAGACAACTCTATTCTTACGCAAAATGGTAAGAAAAAACAAAAAGAGGAATAGAAACAGAAGCTCCCACGCCACAATTGCCTACCCTTATTTTGGGCTAAACGGCACTATTAACACTCGTAATATACACATTCTACAGAAAGTTTCCTTTCCAATCACAATTGAATCTGCATTCTCAAAACTGAAGCCATGTTGCTATAAAAACACCATGCAAGAATGAATGATGGAAACCATCTTATGGCAAAGAATGGGTAACAAATTGAGAGACCACCAAACCGGAAAAAGCATGTCCCCAAGCAGTGCAAGACACCAATAGCGAACTCAGATGTGACGCTATCAAGAAAGGATAGACTTCAAGGAAGCAAAACCATGGAAACTATGAAGAAAGGATGGATTGCAATGCAAGCTGTTGTTGCGGCTGCAGAGATGACCAAGTAGAAGCAAGAGTTGCAGGCGGCAAGGTTTGCTGAAGCTGTCTGAGCAGATTAATCATACGGCCAGCAGTTTGTTCCGTTGCGAGGTCCTTTCCAGCACACAAAACCTACATCGCATAAAATGGGCAACATTAAATAGAAAATACAAATAAATCAAATCAAATATGCATTGGCTCATCAAAGCAGCAAATGCTTGATAAAAACTAACCTCAGCAAAAACTGAAACTATTTTAGGAAGGTACTGATTGTTTGGACCCAAAAGCTCACTGTCAGACCTACAGGTAAACAAAAATGATAATTAGAACAAAAAGAGAAAATGCAGGACTGCATTAGGAAACTAAAAAGGAAAATTTGAGTTCCTTACCTTTCAACCATGGAACAAAGTTGATCATGGACAACTTTGGCCTCAATCAAATCACCTTTTATTGGCAAACAGTTCAACCATGCAGGAATCACCTGTAAACATAACACAAGATTGCAAAAAGATTAAATAAGCATATGCCATCTCAACCTGACAATTAAAAAACTCAGCCTCCACAGAGATTACACCATGATAAGGCAAGATGTTGATGAACAAGCCAAACAATAAGAGTGACCATTAACAGAAAAAATGTAAAGACCTGGGCAGAATCAATACTATCCCGATGAAATTGGCAAATTTTTCCCAGAGCTGAAACAGCATTATCATATGCCATTACATTATCTGAATGAAGAGCATTAGGATGCTGGATCACAGCATTTAACCTCGAAAGAGCCTCTGCAATGAGCCACTAACTTGTTAATTAATGTAATGCAATACATATCAACAAATTTTATTACAGAACGAAGCAGTACCTCCAACCAGAGGTTTGAACACGGATCCACCAAACTCTGCACAAACACCAAGGCCATACACAGCAGCCTACAGGAAGAAAGAAAGAAAAAAAAAACTTGAGAAGAAAAAATGGAACTCAAAATATCAAACAATGGAACATGTCTAATGCCTGACCTGCCGGACATCAGCAGTCTCATCATTACAAGCCTCCAACAAGAATGGAAGATATGTATCATAATACCTGGTCAATTAGTGAATACGACAACTCATTCAGCAAAACATTTTGATGATAATCAAGAGTAGACAGCAGCACTTACTTTATAGCTGCTTCACGACACTGCTCCGCAATGTCGTCAAAAATGCAAATGGCAATTCTCCTCTCTTCAGGTGTCTTGTCCCTTCCCTATATCCAACAGTTGAGAAAATATTATGATTTAATATAAAAGCAATACGTGAGCTTGCAGATGATGGACATGACGACCAGAAAAAGTCGTGTGTGTGTGTGCAATTTTATTGCCCTGAAGAATTAACCCTGCAGAATGAATGGCTCATCTCTAACTCCCAATTTATTTGAACATAACCCACAGCCAAATTAAATTCCCAAAGAAAGCCTAAAGATTCATCGTTGAACTAAAGCTTTCAACAGTGTGACTTGAAGAATTCAGGAATATTCCAAAAATAATATGGTCACAGATTGCTGCTATCACACAGATCCTACGTTTTAGAGCCATCACTACAATTCGGTGCAGCTAAAACTTAGAAAACAGAAAAATATAAACAGTTACATATACTTCAAGTACGATCTAGTACCCCAATCAAAATGCTAAATGACCAGCTCAATAATAAAAATGCAGTTAATATCAACAGAAAAACTAATTAGAGAAGAGAAGTGACAGCTTCTGGGAGGAACATACCCACATAGGTGTCAAATATGATGACAGTTCATCGAAGAAAGGTAAGAAGGAGGCTTTGAAGGTTTTGATCAAAGTTCCCAATATCTCTCCCACCTGGGACACATAAATGTTTTGAAAGGATGACCAAAGAATTTATCTGTACGAACATAATACAAAGACAGTAGCCCAGCAATCAACATAACTCAGATTTTTTAAAAACGAATTTAAACAACTAACTTGATCAAAAACTTCTTCCTCTTGTTCATTTTCCTCTTTAATCAGCTCACTCTCTTCAGCATCAAAATCTTCAGCTTTGGTCCTCTCTGCCCTCTCTCTTTTCCTACTTGAACTAGCTGTGATCACTTGTTTTATCTCGTCAACAATGGCCTTGACCTGGCTTTCATCCAAAAGCATCCCAGAAATCTGAAGGACACAAAAAGAACAGAGCACATACTGGATTGAGGCTACACAGGAATTACTCTTTCCTTGTAATAATTTGATTATAAAATAAATAAGTGACAACAAAAAGGGTATTCAAAAGGAAGTAAGCAATAGGCATCCACCTTAATAGTGAAGGGGAGTGAAAATTCTTGCATAATAATATATGATTATTTTTAAAAACAAAACTACAAAAACCACAACAATTACAAAGTGGAGCAGACTTGCTATCACGTGGAAATGAGGGGAAATGGTTGAACAGATTAATAACCAATTCAACAAGAAAAAATATAAATCCTAATCTAGAATTCTACTATTCTAGATCAATTATAAAACATGATGTTAGCTAATATATGCGAGGCTAGATTTTATTTCCAACTAGAATGTTAAGTATCAAACTTCGAGTGTAACACCCCCTAATTTTGTATAATATTTATCATCTAATGATACTAACCTGTAAGCATTCATTCAATGAATCCAACATGCTTGCACAAATTTCTGTATCTGGTTCCTGCAAGCAAACAGAAGAGGGAGAACTTTAGCACAACAAATGCCGTTGTAGAGCCTGGCCAAGCGAAGTCCACCCAATATAACCTATATTAAGCTTGGTTATCAAATCCATGCCTAGACTAGGTCTCCTAAACTAACAAAAAAGTCCATACTGCACTCACAAAGGAACACCTCAGCTTATATGATATTTAGAGACTGATCAACAACCCCTAAGGATTCAGATCATAATAACAACTTACTCATGCTGTAAAAACCTAATGAATTCCATATAGATGCATCTAAGAACAGATAAACTTGTATAAGGAATACCTTATGTAACGCGTCCACCAGAGCTGGGATTATACTGTCACTCAAAAACTTTAAATAGGATGCATCCCGACCTTGAGATTGCCCTTTCTCAATAGCCAACTTTGCAGAACGTAATAGCTCCGGCATTGCTAAAATGATATAGGAAATCATAACCATTAAAAACAGCTGGGATAATGGCATAAAACAACTTAATGAGCAGAGGAAAATTGTTAACAAAAAAGATGCAAAGGAACAATCATTCTTATACCTGAAACGGCTGCTTTTCTAACCTCCTCATGGAAGTAAAATTTAAGAAGTGGAACTAAAGTTCCTGCAACCTGTCCCACATGCAATTTAATACTCAGAAAAAGGTGTTTCTATAAACAAAGTGCAATATGTAAAGGTGTTATTAACTTTTATAGTGTTCCCAGTCTAACCTGATCAATCCATGGAAAGAATCCTTCCTTCAACTCATCAGCATAACAGCAAAGCATGTTACAGGCTGTGGCCTTTTCTTCCAGAACACTAGTTTTGATACCAATTCTTTTGTCCCCAAGAGTGATGGTCTCCATACTATATAGTGTAATGAATAAACAAAACTTAGTTGGATTTATCTTGCCTAAGTAAAATTATCAATGCATCTGATTCACCGGTCAAATGAAACTGTAATGAGCATCCGAAATGACTGCAAATATGTATGTGCATGTGCATCAAGATCTATGTGTGCTGTGAGCACAGTACATACAGCATGAAATGCAAGCAAATTTCTTAAGTATTGAAAACAAAGAATAAAAAGTGTCACTAAATCAGAATTTGTTTAAGTCAACATGAACATATTTTAGGCCAAAATGACAATACATGAAAGCAAAGGGGAACCATTTTGAACCAAAATAGTTAACCAAGAGATGGACTAGATTCAACACCTGTCATCATCAGAATCATCAATATCATTTTCTGAATCAGCTGATGTAATGGTCACATCAGGCTTAAGTGAAGCAGACCGAAGCAAAGGCGGCATAACAAACTCCATATAAGGAAGAAAATCTTGCCCCAGACACTTGCAAAGCCTAGCCCATGCCTGTAACAAATGAAAGTTATTGTGACTGGATAATCTAATTCGCACTTTATGTATGCACTGGCAGTAAATTAAGAACTATACCTGTAGCATGTAACTGGTTGTTGGATCATCAGTCTCCATTTGAGATACTTGTAAGGACATAAGAACTTCCATGACCTATTAAAGAGCCAGCATATATCATATATAGGATAAATACATGAGAACTTGCAGAGGAGATAGAGAGAACAGAGAAGTTCTTCATGAAAGAGACAAGGTGTACTGTACGGTTCACTTCATTAAGCACTTAACTTCACCCTTTCCAATTAGGACTAATCATTTGTTCTAGCCGAGGTTGAAGGTTGTTTGGAAAAATAATATAGAATTGAGAAAACTCTTTATTAACTCAGAAAGTTGTGGTATATCAATTTCAAAGAAAGTAAATAATAACAGCCTACCTGTTTAGCATCAGCCCTAAACTTCTCCTTCCCAACAGCCATTCCAACTAAACTTATACACTCCATAGACTTGGCACGAAGCATGCGGTTAGACTTGTCAGTTGCATTAACCAATATAGCCTTCAGGTACGGCATGACAGCATCATAGTATTTTTGGAAGTGTTCCTAAGCAAGACCACAACACTAATGAGTAAATTATAAGAAAAGGAACTAATAAGATTATAGATATTGACATTTGCAAATCATATAAAATACCTGAGATGAATCAGCCACTGATGCTAAAGCAGTTAAGGCGCCCTCTTGTACCATTTGCTTACCATTCTAAAAACACAGGAAAGAAAAATCCAAAATAAGTGGTATGATGAAAGAATATATATGTATTAAAACAATAATATTACTCTTGGGAATAATATTCTATAAACATACCTGAAGAATGACAAGCAATTTGCTAACAATTCCATCCAAGTAGGGTGTTAAAATATCAGGTGTGCAGTTCTCACTGAAGTTGAGTACTGCTGAAGCAGCATGTGCCTGTATAGATGATATTACAGAAAAGTTTATACTAGAAGCTTATCTAATTAAAAAATAAGGTAGATCCAGTGCCTGTATCATATTACATAAATGTTTATAGTAGGGCTCAATGGCGTATGTAGCCGATCCCACATAGTGGGATAAGGCTTTGTTGTTGTTGTTTATTATTTTTCATTTTTACTTTTTTTAAGGTAGATCCACAAACGGCACTCTTGCATAGCATGTTGACTATCACCAAAGGAATAGAATAAAAACAATTGCCATCAAAATATATGAATCTAACAGGACAGTGAAAGTGCTAATGTGCACTCTGCCAGTATTCCCACTTCTACTTAGTATTTCCTCCACCAACTACAACATATAATACAATGTCACTCTATGAGTTTATGCCATATTGAGAATGCAAGAAACTATTATTGTAAATGAATCCTGCACTAGTTATAAAGTTGCATAGCAACAATCAAGACTATATACCCAAAGCTCATAAGGAAATGACAACATTTTCATTTAAATTTCCACTAATCATTGTGAGATTATCCACATGTTCAGTGACAATAAAAACTACACTGACCTGCACACGAGGATTTGGAAAATCATCCATGGCAGCCGCTAGTGCTGGCAACACTCCTTGATGGTATTGAATTTGCAAATCTGGACCCAAATCAGTAGACAGTTGACCGATTGCATTGATAGCTGCCCACCTCACACGAGGGTGTTGATCATTGAAGGAGTTTAATACCATGGCCACAACTTGATCCAAATTCTTTATCATGACCTGCAGCAGCAATGGGAAGGCAACACAAAATAAAAACCACAAACACGGAGTGAAAAAAAAGGGGATACTTCCTACATGGATAAGTAACTTCACAATCAACAAACAATCATATACAAATTACAAGATATTATACTACCTAACATGAAAAGTTAACAGCAATTCGAAAGTTAAAGTTTCATGTTCACTACCTTTGAGCAACCCTCAGCAATTTGAGCAAGTGCAATCAATGCAGCATGGCGTTTTTGCCACTCAGGAGCAGCCAAATAAGCAGGCAACTGTTCAGACGCAACCGGGACAATAGTATTCCCACCCAGTGATATCGAAAGCCTATCCAAACACTCTTGTCCAACACTGTAGTTACTTGTTTCGCCGGCATCTTCGTCCTCTGTCTCAGCACTGTGCCAAGCAGGATCATCCTCAATATCCAACAGCATCTTCATCAGAATGGCGAACATCCTGCTGATAAACTGAGGCAGCTTCCTCATCATCCCAGGTGCCCTCTCCCTCGCCTCGGCCAGAGTAATCACAAACTCGATCGCCAAATGCCGGGTCCCTTCCTCCAGCGACTCTGCCTCGGCAATCTGAAGCATGGCTCCAACAACATCCACCAGCTGCCGCCGGAGGAACCTCGGCTCCGTACCGGCGAGCTCGATCAGAAGTTCCAGCGCCTCTTGTGCAGTGGCCTCCTGACCGGAATTCAGCGCCTCAGTCAGCGTCCTCATCATGGCCGGCAACAAATCCTGGAACCGGTCCCGATCGGCGGAGCCAGACAAGCACTGAATGAAATTAATAACTGCATTCAACGCGGCTATCCTCACATCGGAATTCGTGGTCGGAGAGGTCAAGCACTGGAGAAACAATCCGTGAAGATGCTTGATGTGAGGCGTGAGTGACTCCCCGATGTACTGCGACAACTGCGCGAAGATGAGGAACGCGGATTCTTGAAGCTTTGGAGAATCGGAAGAAACGCACTGGAACATAAACGGAAGGAGTTCAGGCCAGGCGTTATCAGGGAGGATCCCGGAGGCGAGCTCGGAGATGGTGTCGCAGAGCTTCTTGGAGATGGATTTGACGTTCTCGGTCTGGATAGAAGAGAGGAGGAGGGACTTGAGAGAAGACTGAGTTTGAGGGGAGAGGCGTGGCCAGAGGTATGAGTCGTCGCGAGTGAGCTGCTTGCGGAGGAGGATGGCGGACATGGCTCGAGCCTCCTGGTGAGGGGAGGAGGAGAGGAGGTGTGCGAGCTTCAAGGAGAGCGTGTCGGGATCGGTCTGCTTGCAGAGGTTGAAGAGCGCCTCGGCGTGGGACCGCTGCTCGTTGGAGGAAGACATCAGGTGTGAGATTAGGGTCTCGAATGGGGATGGATCGGGCCCCAACACGGCGGCCAGTTCCGATTGCTGCAACTGAGTTGACTCGGGATCCATTTCTCTGTTTTTTTTCTTTTTACTTTTTTGGTGGCTGGCGGCGGCTGAGAAAGAAGAAGAGTGAGAGCAGAGAAATACGATGATATATTATGATTGATGATTGATGGAGGCTTTTTTAGGGTTTGGAGAGATGGCAGTTGATAATGAGAGTGACTCAGACTCAGATTCACACTCACACTCACTCACTCACTCACTCACCCACCCGTGTTCTCTCTCTCTCTCTAATCTTCTTACTGTTACTCTTTCTTTCACTCTGCGTCGCGTTGTGTGTGTTTACGTTACCGAGTCTATTTTATACGGTGCCAGGGAGAGGGGCCGTGGCTTGGTATGGTCTCTGGCGGAGGCACGGTTTCCTATAAATTAATTTGAGTATTTAACACATCAAAATATAAGTACAGACTAATTTTATAATTCTATTACTGTAATGGACAGTAAAAAAATGAAAAATACCCCGTGTGTTTCTTTTAATACAGTGATTGACTGTCTAATGAGTAATAACTAAAATTATGTGTACATTAAACAATTTTAGTTCTGTACAAATCGCTCTCGAAAATAATTTTTAAACATATTCAACGAAATTGTGATATTATATCAACTTATATATTATTTATTTATTATTAATTTAGATAAACATTATAGACTTATAATTCAAATAAATTCCTTTTTTATTCCATAATTAGTGTGTAGGGGCATGTACAGATTTTCTCTGCTGAGAGAGAGAGAGAGAGAGAGAGAGAGAGAGAGAGAGAGAGAGAGAGAGAGAGAGAGAGAGAGTGGGGCTAATTAGGGTAAGCCGCGAAGCAAGTTGTGTAATGGGAACATTAGCTGTTGTTGCCCATGCTTTTGTACTCTCATCATTAGTCTATGCCTTCTGTTCTTTTGTTTTTCATATGCTTTCTCCTAGTTTAGTTCATTTTTCCTCATCTCTAATCTAAATCATTAATCATGTGCTTTGCGTGCATTATTTGCGGCTTTATTAACTTCTTTTCATAAGAGTTTGGTATTGACTATATTGTTTTTTTTTCTCTCGTGTTAAAAAAAGGTGGTTTGAAAAATTTTAGGAGACTGACCCTGAATGAAAGGGCATCATCATATGCTCACTATATGAGGCGTATTAGGCTATTAGCTGACAACATTTTACAAGACGTATTATGTGATAGCCCCGAAATTGGTACAACTTTAAGAAATATTCATTGTTTTGTTAGTTCTGTGCTGCTGACCTGCTATTGTTAGTTGGTAGTGCGAGTGAGTGGCATATTACTCTTACCCTGCACTCTGTATTTGTCTCAATAAATATAATATAAAAAAAAGTAACTAATAATAATAATCCATGAAAAGAAAAAATAACAAGTGGTAAAAGTAAAGAAAAAGTCTACTATGCAGATGTTAACAAAATTTACAGAAAAGATAAATAGATCTTGATCTTTTGTCATGCAGATATTTAAATTTTTAAAAATTAAAAAATACATTTTTGTTTTTTATTTTTTTAAAATTAGTAATTTAGATTTTTCCATCCAACTGAGTTTGTGAAACATAACGAAAATGTCTGACATAGATGTTATTATGCTGATATAATCGTAACAGTGTCTTACATGTGGATGTGGCAGAAAGGTTTAGGGACAAAAAAGTCCTTTAATCTTAAAACAACGTCATTCCAGTCTTTCTCATTATCTCTCACGTATCAGTCTCTCTTCTTTTTTTCTTTTGCTTTCTTATCTCTCCATATCTTTCCTTAGTCGCTCTTCATTCTAAGAGAAAGAGGAAAAAAAAGCCAACTAAATAATCTTTCTAAAATCTATACAAATATGATAAAAGACTGTATCCATTTCAATAATACTTTTTGTTTAAAGTTATCTTGCTTCTCATGCTCTTTTCTCATCTCCGATTCATAGGCTTCAACCTCCTTTGCAATTTTGGCATCATCAATCTAAATGAAATTTTAAAAAACAACCAAATCAACTTTATGTAAATATTATTAAGAGTAAATTACCATTTTTACCCACAAAAGTTGAAAACACTGATACATCTACCCATAAAAAAGGAAATTACCATTTGTACCCATAAAACATGAGTTCCATATAACAAAAGTATCCAAACACTAAAAAATCACATAAAAACTCCAAATTACCCTTATCATCATCCGCATCATCCACCCCTCCTTCTTTCCTTCCCTGTCTCGTCCTCGTCTGAGCCAAGCTTTGAGTTCAAAGGCATCACCACCTCATTTCCTTCATCACTACCACCACCACTATACCTCCATTATCATCTTCTTCACATAAAGCAACAACAAGAACAACAATAGAAAAAGCAAATTGTCGCAGACCACCACTCCACCACCGGCGACCACCAAGCTGTCGCCCCCTCACCTGATTTTCTCTCTTCTTCCTCTCTCTCGCCCCTTCTCACCCTTGTTCCCTTCTCGGCTCCTCTGCGTAATCGCCGCCGCGGCACTCAACAGTCGTTGGCGCCGTCAAGTCCCACCCAACCTCCACTCGCTGCCGTCGCGTCCTTTCCCCCTTTCTTTTCTCCTCCACACTTTCCCTCTCTCTTTCTTCTTCTTCCCCTCACCTCACCTTCGCGAGCATAGGACCACCGTCGCCTTCTATTTTCGCCGCCTTTCGTAACCTTAGAGTCGCCGCCGCTGCCCCAACCCGTTCCAGCTAGCCCTCCATCTCTCGTTGACACAGAGCTCCGATCCAGCCCTTATCCAGTCCTCGGCTCCACCCGCTCTTCCCCAATCTACAAACCCAGAGACCACTGAACCTATATCACGCAACCACTCGAAAAAGTAGAAGAGAGAGGGAAAAGCAAAACACAGAAAGGAAGAGAGAGAAAGAGAGAGAGGAAGGTGTTGACAGAGTTGACAGACTTTGGCGGCGGCGACGAGCTCAGAAAATGGAAAAAGAGAGAGAGAGAGAGAGAGAGAGAGAGAGAGAGAGAGAGAGAGAGATGGGGTTAGTGGTGGTGGTGGTGGTGGATGGAAAAAGATGATGCAGGTGATGATAAGGGTAATTTGAAATTTTTATGTGATTTTTTAGTGTTTGGATAATTTTGTTATATGAAACTCATGTTTTATGGGTAGAAATGGTAATTTTCTTTTTTTATGGGTAGATGTGTCAGCGTTTTCAACTTTCGTGGGTACAAATGGTAGTTTACTCTATTATTAAAATAAGCTTAATGACTCGAGGACAATAGCATATATTAGTAAAATTACGAAATAATTATACATTTTGTTTCTTTATTTTTAATTCAGATTATCATATCATTTTGCAAAAGCACTTTGGAGAAATATTGTCTTTCTCATCTCTTGCATGCTATGCACATGGTCCAGAGCACGCAGCTGACCATTTTTGTCTTCCTCTTCCTCCACTTCTTTTTGAACTCGAGAATACAACATCAGTGAACATAAAAAGCATCAGAACCCCCCATTTTCGTTCATCTTCTCTAAATTTGTAGGATTAGGATTTAGACTGGAACAACGTCGTTTTAGGATTGGGAGACTTTTTTATCCTTAAACCTTTCTGTCATATCCACGTGAGATATCGTTACGACCACGTCAATATAATGGCATCTACATCAAACATCTCCGTTAAGTTTCATAAGCTCAACTGGATGGAGGGATCTAAATATCCTGGTTTTGAGGAGGTCACTGACGTAAATATATTTTTCAATTCTTAGGGATCTAAGTGTTCGCGTGACAAAAGGTTATGGACATATTTGTCCTTTTCTCAAAAATCTATATGTATAGAATTAATGTGTCCAATTTGTATCATGACATTTGGTAATAAGTGATGTCTGGTGTCTTAAAATTCACAGACTTTTCAGAAATTGTTATGCTACACATCCTAATCATTTTTGCAACCAAGTTTAACTAAATTGGTCCAAACCCAACAAAAATCAATTTCATTAGTGAGAGCGTGAATATACGCTCCAATTAACATGAACATTCCCACGTTACTTCTCCTCATCCTCCTCCTTCTTCTTCTCTTTCTTCTTCGTGTTTCTCCTCCTTCTTCTTCGCGTGGTTTCTCCTCATCGTCATTTTTTTATTGTTGTTGTTGTTGCTGCATTTTTTTTCTTTTTCGCCTCCTCTTTCTAGTGATTTTGTAGTATTATGTGTTTCTTCTTTTTCTTTGTTTGAGTTTTTTTCTTATTTTTATTCTTGTTAAGAGAGTAAAACCAAAAGAATCATGAGAAGGTAAAATAAGAAGGAAAAAATGAACAAGAAAAGAAAAAAAAGATGATGGTGATAATAATGAAGAAGAAGGAGGATGAGGAGGAGTTTGTTTGTGTGTCATCATTATTAAGTAATTTCGGTGCATTCTGAATTTAAATAAGGTGCACTTGGTATGTACTTGTCTTGAACTGAGTTTGCTTATGTGTCGTCATCATTAAGTAATTTCGGTGCATTCTGAATTTAAATAAAGTGCACTTGGTCTATGTTTGTTTTGAATTTGGTTTGTTTGTGTACCGTTATCATTAAGTAATTTCGGTACATTCTGAATTTAGATAAAGTACACTTAGTATGTGCTTATTTTGAACTAAGTTTGTATGTGTGTCGTCATCATTAAGTAATTTTGGTACATTCTGGATTTAAATAAAGTATACTTGGTCTCTTATTTTGGACTGAGTTTACTTGTGTATCGCCATCATTAAGTAATTTCGATGCATTCTGGATTTGAAATGTTATATGTAAAAAAAGAAGAAGAAGACGACGACGACGACGACGACGACGATGATGATGATGATGATGATGATAATGGAAGAGGAGGAATGAGGAGATCGAAAAAATTTATTTGAGAAAATAAAGAGGAGAAGGAGAAGGAGGAAGAGATGGAGGTGGTGGTGTGGTGGTGGTAAAGAAGAAGCGTGTGATGTGAAAAACGGTTATAAAGCGCGTAATGTGAGAAATGGTTATAACAACTTAGTTAAACTTGGTTAAGTATTTTATTTGGTTGTAGAATTTTATTTTTTGAGAAATTTTCACTTTATTTTGCAGTAGCTTGTTCCCTTGTCCAGTAATCTACTCCCTAGAATAGAGAGTAATATAATAAAAGTGATAAATTAAGGGGCAGCAATACGATGAGTAGCAAAGATTTTTGCTTACCTGTGTTTCACTTTAAAACAACCTACATAGAACTCTCCCATTCTTGTTTGAGAATAGTAAAAATTTAAATTCTAATCGCGCTTCCGCGAGTACCCACCCCAGTCTCACTCTTATAATTATTAAATCCCAATAAATAAAATTAAATTTTAAATTTTATACAACTATCATCACATACATAACATAAATTAAAGTAAGAACTTAAAAATAATATAATATTATCAATTATTTTACTAATTATTTTACCTATATTACACATATTATATATTAAAATTATATATATTTATATATTATATATATACCGAGACTGATAGAACGAATATTCTCTAAATCCGATCCCGCCAAAAACTCATCCAACACCTGATCGAGTAATTACCTGTTCTTACTGGATAAAGGTAGAATGAATACCCGCAAATCTAAATAGTATTGTCATTTTTAGTGACGACGACGACAACGATAACAACAACAACCACAATTGACTCTATACATTGAAAATTGATGAAAAGAGCAATGTGTACAGTTTTGACGTGGTCATTTGAAGCTTATAATAGAAAGTAACTAGTCGGAGAATTTAAAAATAGTGTGAATATCATGCAGTAGGTGAGAAAAGAGATAGACTCTAATAAGAAATGAGCTCTCAAAGTTCTTGATTCAAAGCTTCCCTCAATTCCCTTTCATGAAGTGATGCATGTTTTCTATGTAGCAATCCTGTGTGTTGAAGAATAACTGAATAAGTAATAGAGCGTCCAAAGAAAGGAAATATATATCCTCTATCTTTTGAGTAGGGTTTATCATTTAAAGATTAATTTGATCAAATTTTATAAAATTATTATCCTCGCAATTAATTAGGAGTCACAAGTGTGCAATGATATGTAACTTAACGGTTAGGTCAAACTCAGTTAACATTATAGATAAAGAAAGTGATGAAAAGAACTAATATGAATAATTTAAATTCTTTTAAAATGATATTTAATTCAAAAAGAAATTTTAGAAATCAAATTGAAAATTGCGTGATCTTTTAAATTATGTTTGTTTATAGGTACGAGACACGGACACAGAGATACAAAATCGTGTTTGACATATGAGATATGAATAGAGGCATTATGTCTAAAGATACCGAATCAGTGTATTTTGTATCCATCTTGACAAAAAAGACACAAAAATACTAACAAAAGACATAATTTATTTTTTTATTTTTTGTTAATTTTTTATGATTATATTTTTTAGGGTAAATACCCTTTCCGGCCCCTAACCACTTGCCCATGGGACATGTCGCACCCTAATCATCACTAAACCTCAACCAGGTCCCCACCTCTCGATATAAGTGAACCGATCGACCCCTGTGACCGATTGCGAACCGATAGCCTGTATGACGTGTCAGTTGGAGGCTGAGTTGTCAAATGCAAGTGCCAGGTGTCACTGGAAATTGTTGCAGGGACTAAATACTCATTCCCTGCAACTGAAACATCGTCGTCGCGTGGGGTTCATAATCCCCCTTTTCCTTTGTAAGAACTAGATTTTAAAATAAAATAATAATATAATTGCGCATAATAGGTTTGAAAATATAGAAATGTTATTTTGAAAATATAAAAGTGAAATTCGAATTCAGTAAAATTTTTCGAACAGAAAAAAGTATTTTTCTACTGAAATATGAACACGTATCGATAAATTAGCCAGTAGTACCAGCTTAAGTTTGTCTGATACTGCGTAAGAGCAATACAAACTGTAGAAAAACTTAGAAAAATATTTAAAGTTAAAAATCAAACGCTAATTTTAAAAGTTTGTCCTAAAGTTGAGCCAAACGGGACAAAAATACTAACAGGTTTGATCGGGCCCATATTGGGCCCAAATCCAACATATATAAACTCAATTAATGAGTCAACAACCTCATTTTCAGCCCTAGAGAGAGGAAGCCACGGTGAGCGAAGAAAAGGGAGAAGAAAATTGGTGTCACTATTTATCGTCACCTTCCGAAAGCCATAACTTGAGCTATGGTGCTCCGATTGATGATTTGTTTGTTGCCACGCAAAGCTCTCGATAAGCTCTTCAATTCTAGCTAAATAAAGTTGGCAAGATTTTAATATCCATACTCTAGTTTCTAGCCCTAACAATTTTGCAATTTTGAATTTGGTTTTTGAGTAAGTTTTGTGATTTTGATTGTTTAGGTAAATTCTAGTAGCGGGTAACTGTCGAGCTTTTCCCCAATCACCATTGAATAAGGTAAGAAACTTCTACACCCTTGTGGTTTGGTGTATTGTGAGCTTCAGTTATTAATGTATGGTAAAATTGTATGTATGAAGCTTGACTTTTGGTGATTTTGGAGTTGGTTGTGGCATTTGGTTTGGCTTTGGTGGATTGGTGCTTGGTGGAAGCTTGTTGGTATTTGAGCATATTGGAAATCGGCCAAGGTATGGTTTTGGTTTTCTTTATGTAATATGTAATGTTTAATGAAACTTACGCTAGTTGACCCTAAGATATGATTGAATGATGTTGGTGTATGATTAAGTGTATGTGAAACTATGTTTGATGATGAAGAGTATGATATGGAGTGTTGAAATATGTGATATATGAATTATGATAATAATATGATGAGTATTGGTGTTATTTATGATTGTGATGATTTTAATGAATTATGATGGTGATTGTTGATGTTTGGTGTGGATATGATTATTGTTTTTAAGGATTGATGATGCTTATTGAGATTTAGTAATTATGAGAAATATGGAAATGAGTTGATAAAATGTTGAAATTGATATTTATGAGAATGAGTGGTTGAATGAATGATAAATGAGTGAATTGTGATTGTGTTATGAATTGAGATGTAGTTGTGGTGGAACTCTAATATGATGATGATAATTGAATTGAGGAATAAGGATGTTGGTGGATTTGATTAGTAGTGATAAGGTTTTATGATAATGATGTTGATAGGGATCTAAGTAAATTTGTGAAATTGAATGGTTTTGATAGTGAATGGATGAGAGATGGTTGAAACATTTTTGGTATGAGACTTTGAGTTGTTCCGAGTGTGGTTTAAATTGGTTTGGTTTTGAAGTTTTGGAAACTAGTGAACTTTGTTGATTTTTGTGAAACCCTATTTTTGATAAACTTTGGCGAGACATAACTTGGCATTCGGACTCTCATTTTGAATGAAACTTGATTTAAATAAAAACTGGGTCTGAAAGCTTTTATATGTTCAAAGAACGGAAGAAAAATGTTTTAAAATGAAGAAGTTATGTGCGTTTGAAGTTTGGTATGAAAATCTGAAATTCTGCAACTTTCACAAATTTCCAAGTCTGCTATGGCTCACGTACGCGAAACTGTGCAAGCGACGCGAGCATTTTCCACTGCCAAGTGATCTCGTGTACGTGGGCACTAGGTGCATACGCGGGAATGAAATTTCGAGGCATGCGTACACGAGTTTTAAACATGCGACGTGGGGATTCCCTTCGGGTTGGGAGACTCGCATACGCGACCACCCTGTTTCAACCTTGTGCGTACGCGGGATAGATGTTCGCGTACGCGAGACCCGTGTTTTGCTGAGAGCTTGTTTTTCTTCATTTTAAAGATTCTTCTAACTTTTCAAACTTCTTTATCTTATGTTTAAGACTTATAAATAGTGATTAGACCTTAAAGCTATTGAGGATGAGTTAAATGACTTAGGATTAGATATGTTTTGTTATGAGTTTAGAAGACGGTAACTTAGGATTTGGAAGGTTGTGGATGAAGTTGATGAATTTTGAGTTGTGAAATGTTAAATTGAGGGGAAATTGAGAAATGGAAATGTTGATGATCATTTTCAGGGTGGAACCTCTGGCCAGACTCATAACAACTCCAAATCTCCGAAGCTTAAGTCCACTTTAAAAAGAAATTAGGATTAGAACTGTGAACTGACATTTGCTGTGTTTTTTGTTTTTTTGTGTTTAGTGTTATGCTTGGCTGTTATTATTGTTAAATATGATTGGTATGTAATAGCTGCTCATGTATCATTTTGCCATATTATTTTTTAGAACTACAACAGGCTAAGTCCAAGAAGTATAAGAAAAATATGCCAAAGAGGCCACATACTCCACAAGATGGATAAGCAAAAATTTCAATCACTTAGTCTGCTCCTCTAATGGTAATGCTATTTATTTTGAATTCTAAGTTATTGTTCAACTCATTTTTGTGTGAACTAACCACATATTGTCGATGTCGCTGCATAGCAATCTCAAACTGAACTTGCACCACCAGCCCAGCTAAGACCCATATTCAGGCCCAAATAGAAGATTTTTAGGCCACCAGGTCCTCTGAATCCACAGCCTCCCCTAAACTATGGTCCTAATCAGCCTGCACCACCAGTCCAGCTTCTTCCAGGCCAGCCTACAACTATACTAAAAAATAATGAGGCCATCTCCAAAGAAACAGTAGCAGCAGCAAGTGGAGGAACTTTCTCAAAATTATTGAATATTCATTCCAACACTAAATTTCAGGCCATCAAAGCAGACTTAGTTAACTAGGATGGTTATACCACAAGACATCTCATTTAGTTATCTGTTTTTGATGTTGTTTCTATTTTTTGGTTGCTAATCCAGAATTTGGAAAACTAATACCAAGTAAGGACAAGTATTTTTGGAAACATTGTCTTATAGTTTGTGGGTTTTATTTTGAAGACTTTGTCTAACATAGTTTGTGAGTTACCTTCTGATTGTGTTGCCTCCTATGGTTTGTGAGTTACACATTGGATACCTTGTGATTATGAAATGACAATATATCATCTTTGGTTAAATGTGCATTATTACTATGTTTTCAGTTTTCTTCAACCTTGATTATGTCAATCAATTATACAGATATCTTGGAATATACAAAATATGCATAACTGAATACACAATGTCTATTAATTTCTTACCATGGTTTATTACAATTTCATAGTCTAAAATTTTTACTGCATCCCCAAATTGTACCCATTACAAAATACTACTAACAAAAGCATACTAACATTATACAGATGTAACTATACTACATCACTTTTCTATTATAATGCCCAACAAAATCAACCCAAACAATTTCCAATTGCTAAGAGCACTATTATTCTTCTCATCGTTTTTGACATTATCCATCTTTTTCTTTATCTTTGCAATTCTTTCTTCCATCTTCTTCGTCGAGTCTGCAATTCCATCCTCTGGCACTTTCTCAATACAAAAAGAGGCAATAACTCATCTAGTCAGGAAAAGTATTTGCAATATTGTGTGTTGTTTTATATCAAAGATGCCTACTGTTAAACTCCAAACAATTACAAAATAACTCAACAAACAAACAAAACTCTAAACACAAAATTTGCCTTAAAATAAAAACAACCAAAGAAAAGCCTCCTTCGATTTTTTAAGTGCTAGATTCAAACAAAATGGCGTAAGATTCGCAATTGCACACCGGAGGATAAAATTTCTTCTTCATCCTTCTCGATGCTCCTTCCAGACTGCTTCCATCAGCACTCATTCGACTGCTCCAACTTTCCTCACACCTACCGCATCTTTTCTGGTGACCATGCCTACTGTTGCGAGTCCTCTCACATAGAATGAAGATGAAAACCCCATACCCTTTGAATCGTACAAGAAAGGGAGGATTATGAACCCTATGTGACGACGACGTTTCAGTTGTAGGGAGGGAGTATTTAGTCTCTATAACAATTTTCAGTGACACCTAACACTTGTATTTGACAACTCAACCTCTAACTGACACGTCATATAGGTTACTGGTTCGCAACCGATCACAGAAGTCGATCGATTTATTTATATCGATGGGTGGGGACTTGGTTGAAATTTAGTGATGATCAAAATGTGACATGTCCCACGAATAAATGATCAGGAGTCGAAAAAGATATTTACCCTATTTTTATGATTATATTTTTTTTTCTAATTTTTTTTAAATAAAAATATCAATAAATTGAATTTTAATAATTTATTTTAATTTATTACCAAATAAAAGAAAAGAATATAAGTTTTTATTTTTAATGTTTTATTTTATCTTTTTTTTCGAAACCAATACGAAAGAACCAGTTTGACTAGTTTAGACTTTAGAATTTTTTTTTTAACCGTAAATGGCGTTGTTTTGAATTTAAAAAAGAAAATATTAATTTCGAAACCTAACAGCCCCAGATTCAGTTCGTGCTACTTCCTCCTCACTCCCGCTAGCAGCAGCAGCTCCGGCCCAGCAACGTTCTCCGCCGCTGTCGCCGGCGTTGACACAGACGGGGACGCTCTCCTCGCCAGGGTCCCTCTATCTGGCTCCTTGCTACTGCTACATCTATATCGCTGAGTTGCCGCCCAAAAATTGCCGGTGGCCTCGCCTCTCCGGTCTCCGCCGAATGACGTCTCTGCTTGCTTCTTCGGCGTCGTCGACGGTAAGCTCCTCGTCCTCTCCTATGGCCTCTGTTCGTCCCTAACCCCTGTTGGTCCTCGTCCTCGTGCTCATCACTAACTCCTCTGGCCTCTCTCTGTTGGAGGATAGTGGAGCTCGTTGCTCTCACTGGAGAAGGATGGAGATGCAGTCAGTAGGAAGTTAGTTTGATAGCTAGTTAGATGTAAATAAATTTGGTTCAATGACTTCAATCACATAAATAAATTAAATTAAAAAAATTGTTATAAATTGTTTGGGAAAACTGGAAAAGCCGAAAAGCATTCTTTTGATCATTGTTTTAATTTGTATACGTAGGATTACTTACTGAGTTCAGTTGTTCACCACTGAGCTTCAATAGTTTCCTGGTAACAGAACACAAATTCAGATTGATGTGGGTTGTAGATTGAAGAGGAACAGCGTCTGCTCATTCAGGTTTTCAGGTATTGCAGAAATTCCAGTGCATCCAATTCTATTTCCCCTATAATTTGAATTAAGCAGGTGCAGCTTTGTGAAACTGATTTCAATTCTATTTCGTTGTTGTTGCTGCAGCTTTTTTTGGTTTTGCTTTTTTGAATTATTATATGCTTAATAGGCTAAGCAGACGGTGCTTCTCCTCTGCTGCTGCTCCACTCCCATGGCTTTTTGTGGGGCTCGGAAACCCTGGTGACAAGTACAGAGGAACTAGACACAATGTAGGTTTAAACGCTTTGTTTTGCTTTCTGTTAGTTTGCGCTTCTCTAGTTACCACTAACCATCCTGTGCAGGTGGGATTTGAGATGATTGATGCATTTGCTTCGTCAGTAGGAATTCCTATGGATACAGTCCATTGCAAAGCTCTTTTTGGAAAGGGTTTGTCCCTCGCACTGGATTCATTATTGTATTTGTTTGTTTCTCTTTCAGTGTGTGTTGGATTTCTTGAGTTTTAGGGTGAGGTTGTCATTTGCAGGTTTTGTTGGTGATATCCCTGTTTTCCTCGCCAAGCCTCAAACATATATGAATTTGAGTGGTGAATCAGTAAGCAACTAAGATGTTCTTAACAACGCCCCGCTGGTCTTTTTGTTTATGCATCAAGATACTTTTGTTACTGATGCCAAAATTACCTTAACCTTCAATGCTTTTGATTATTTACTCAGTTTCTTAAGTTGACAAACTAAATTGAGGGGCAATTGTTTATTGATTGGCCTTTGGCAGTCCATTTTGCTTGGAGTTTCCTTAGAGGATTTAGGCCAGTTGTGGTGGTTTCCTTAGAGTAATAGTTTTGCTATGATACTATTAATTCAAATTGGAGAGAGTTGAAGTAACAGGAAAGTGCTTGAGAGAAGAACATAAATTTGTAATTTGTCAAATAGCTGTCCCCTGCTGTTACAATTAACCTGCCCTCATTTCATATAAAACCAAGAAGAGGAAAAAAGAAAGAGAAGTCAAGTAGGTGGTATTATCATATGTAATCAAGGAATGAGAGATGACTGCCCATTCATTTATTGGTTTTATTTGTATTTCCATTGCTGGTTCTTGCTGGGATCATATGATAGTATACTAATATAGTTGCATGGAATGTTTCTATCTTAGAGTTAGCTCCCTATTGTCTATTTTGCTAGTGTCATTGCTGTTTAGCTTGTATATATAGCCATGTGCTAATTATTTGTTTAATAGTATCATAATATTGCCTTCCTTGTACTGCAGACTGAACCGCTGGCTGCTTATTACAAACTACCTCTTAATCATGTGCTTGTGGTAAGTCATTCCATGCACCTTTCCTTTCTAGCGCCTAATAGATGAAAAGTTAAAGGTATGATATTCTTTATCCAACCAAGGTTTTTTGGGTTGTAGTTCCACGATGACTTGAACTTGCCATGTGGGGTTCTTCGTCTCAATGACAAAGGGGGCCATGGAAGCCACAAAGGGTATAGCTACTATATGATAGTTATGAAGAAAATTTGTTGTCTGCATATACGGAAGTTTTTATTTATCTATCTTTTTGAAAAATATAGTTTACAGTGATATCATCGGGAACTTGTTTCCTTATATATGCACCTACTCCTCTAGATATCAGTATGTTTGTTAAATACAGATAACATACTGAAAAAGAAATAGTAAACTACCATGTCTAACAATGAATATTTTGAGCGATGACAAATCTAACCACGAAAAAATAAAATTAAAGTTATACCATAAAAGATAAATTTCGGTTGACAATTTCCCAAATATTATAAAATTATAAAAAATTCCTAAACTACCATTTTTTAACCCTAATTTTATTCCTAAATCTCTCCCATTCTTGACCTTAGTCAATCCCAGTTCTTTATCCCTCCCTCAACTCCTCCTCTTTCGATACTGTTTTTTCTCTATTGTAGCATCAAGCAAATTCTTAAGGTCTATGGGTTTCCTTCTAGTCTCCTGTGAAGGAAACAATCAAACAAGTCATCACATGAAAAGAAAAAAGAACCAGATTTATTAAGAGATAGAGGAGAAACAAAGGTGTGCGTTGTTGTTGCAGTAGTAGTGGGGAAGAGCTGCATGGTACCAACACACAGTGAGAGTAGACACAGAAAATATGTATTAATATGAGGGGGAAATCAGCACTCTTTTTTCTCTCTTTCTTTCAAACCAAGACAAGATAGACCTAAAGTTTTTTATAAAATTTGCAAGGACTAGAAACTTTCAATTTGGGACTGCGATATAGAGGCTAGTTGAGTGATGGTAGAAGACAAAGAGCTTCGAAAATTCTTTATCAGTTCCTCTGCCACGCCACACACAATCTCTCACACACAAAATTGAATGAACAATGGGACAGTGGGTCTTGTGGGATTTGAGGAAGGTTGTGACAGTGGTGGGGGAAGGAGGGAGGGAGGAATAAAGAACTGGAATTGACTAGGGTTAAGAATGGGATAGATTTGTGAATAAAATTAGGATTAAAAAAAGGGTAGTTTGGAAATTTTGTATAATTCTTTAGTATTTGGATAATTTTGTCAACCGGAACACATCTTTTATGGATACAACTTTAATTTTCTTTTTTCGCAGTTAATTTGTCAACGTTCAAAAAATTTATGGTTAGAAATGCTAGTTTACTCGAAAAAGAAAATTGCATTTGCTCTATATAGTGGATGACTATCTTTCAAGAAATGAATCAGTATATTGTATGCATTAGACTCAAAGGGTCATCATTGTTCATCACATTTGTATTTGTCAACAGGCAATATGTTATCTATCATATTTTTTTACTGCTTCACTGATTTAGGTGAAGAGGAAAAGTAATCCCCCCCCCCCCACAAATTATCTGAAGCAATGAAACTGATGTTTACAATCAATAACATTTTAGGCCTAGGGGATGGGTTGTTCTGGGAACGTGAATTCATGAAATATAATTTTGCATCTTTTGAGCTCTGAATTTTTTATATTCAGCTTCTTCTCTCAAGTTCTACTATTTATCTTGTACTCGCTCTCACTTTTCACTGAATTAGGCTGAAGAGTGTTATCTATCACTTTAGAGGAAATAGAGAATTTCCTCGGCTAAGAATTGGTTAGTTTTGTTGCAAAGTTGTTTCATCTTTATCGCTAAATTTTATTATTATCACCATCATAATTTATATTGAATTTGTCTCCTGTTAGGGATTGGAAGGCCTCCTGGGCAAATGGATCCTAAAGCATTCTTGCTTCAAAAATTCAATGTAACAGCTAGACAACGAGTAAGTTATCATTCATTGTTAAATGCATTTTGGCTTCCAATACTGTAACAGCTAGACGCAGTATTGCTCCTCAAGTTCTCAATCCAGTGCAATTGATGTCCAAGTACTATATTCTTAGGTGCTCTTGGAGCATGATGTGTATTTTGCTCCCAACCAATTAGAAAAGTGCCATTTTATATTGGTGTTTAAATTAATAGCTAGCCATATCATATCAAGTAATTTTTGTTGATTGTTTTCATATCCACTTAGAGCGTGGTTCATAATGAGCACCCAAGAATATCTAGGGGGTCCAAATAAATATAACTAGAAAAATGGTGAGTTGGCATTTTGATGAGGCAGTCCCAAAGTTGGGGTCCGCTACAACTCAGATATAGTGCATCACATAAACATGCCAACGAATCATCTTTATTCTTGGTGTTGCTCTTCAATGATTGGATATAATTGTACTGATTTGAAAATTCAAAAGAAAAATACTTAGTGTGAGCCAATGATTATTAGCAATAGAGCATGCAGTATCTAACTATCTATAGGTCATTACCATAGGTTACAGCATGTCACTGTAGTGTATCAGCCTTTCAGCTTTTAATGTTTGACGAGCTTGTATCAAGCCAATTTTTTTCACCATTACAGTAAATTTATTTATTTCTTGTCCCCCCCCGCGGGGCCAATTGGCAGATTGATGAGGCATTGCAAGAGGGGGTTGATGCCTTAAAGCTCCTTTTATCTCAAGGTTATGATGAGAGTGCAAAAAGGTTCAACAAAGAGCAAAAGTACAAACACTTAAGAGTGCAAACATTACCAGTTTGATGGAGTTCCCACCATGATGTCAGTCTTCGTTAAAAGTTAATGATGAAATATTTGAGAGTATAGTTAGTCACACACATTGTTATATCCGGAAAATAGTTACTAGTGATTTAATTTTACTTTCTGCATCTTCTTTGTTTTGCATCATGTTATAATCTGCAAATTAGTGAAGCAGTAGAGAATGAGATCATCCAAGTAAAATGAGCATTTTTGTTTTCTTTGGCACATATTTCATAATTATAATGTCTACTCATTAGTAGTAGCTTGTTTTGCTGGGTGCTTTATTAAGAAAATGAGATCATAGTTTATTTCATTACACTGATTGTTAGTTTATAATTTACAAACTTTTCTAGCACTCGCGATAAATAGGAACTGCGAATAGTAATGTGACAAACTGTGCAACTATAACCAAACTAATAAATTCTTAAACTACAATGTGTGTTTCGGGCTAAATTAATAATAATTCAGAACCTGAGCGTTTCATTTTCTCATTAAAGAAATGAACACTTTAAAGCCGTTAAGTAATTTTAATTCATCAACTTCAACATCATATTATTTTTTTTGGGTCATGTCTGACGTGAACACCACCTTAATTGATTTTTTCAAGTGATGGTATTTCTCAACTTATAGGTCAAGGACTAATTTGTTGGATTTAAACTTTATTTAAGGGTCTACTGTTGATTAATGAGTGGTACACTTGTTTAATGGTTGACCATTTGACTAACCCAAATTGGGTTCTATGATATGAAACTAAACAGCCCTTTTTATTGTCAGACGGACTAAACACATTCATAATTATATATGAGGCCTAATATAATTGGGCCTTTTTGTCGATAGCTATAGTATAGCCCAATTTATTCGAGCTGGGCCTAATGCGTGTGTGCTAAGACAAAAACAAATTTTGATGCAAACACAATGAGTGTATATATAATTATATATTGTTTGCCCAAAATTGCTACGTGCATAAAAAATCAACTATTATGGATTTCAATATTTTGTATATATTTATAAATATAATTTTATACATTTTTAATGAGTATTTCATATTTTAATATATTCTATACAAATACTTAATTAGTAACTGAATTTTTATACATACATAACATGATTATAAATTGTGTTTTTTGCTTTTTGGTACATACCCAAATAATTGAGTACCTATCTATCATTTTAATCTGGAACAAATAAATGGCAACCGGCCATAAAATAGTCTCTATAAATTTTTAAACGTTTTTTAAAATGTTAAAATAAAATTGGCAAAGTTGATTATTTCTATCCGACTATTCCATACATTTTTTTTTCATTATAAGGTCTGATTCAAGTAGCTGCAGGAGTCACAAAACTGTTTGTTGCGACCCTGGAATAATGGATCCAATTGATTTTCAATTTCCATTATAAAATTCTCGTTTAATGTGCAAGAACAAAGCGATATGGTCCAGAGTCCAGAGAATAGGTTATAGATAAAATGGCTGGCAAAAAAGAGTTTATAGCAGACAGCTTGTGTTTCTGAAATCTGAGTATGAGGCTGGAAATTTCAGAAGTTGCCCAAGCCAAGTTCAACACAAAATCTTATTTGGTAAAATTTGCATGTGCCACTTCCATCTCTCAAGGGCCAAGGCAATCACACTGTTTCAACTAAAATAAATAAATAAACATCTATTTCAGTATTTGACAGATCTGATTTTCCGTGGTACCATGCATCCCTCGATTTGTACCTTTTTCCGCATGTTTTGTATGTTCACACTTCTTCTATTCTTTCCATGTTTTGGATTTTTCACCACTATCCAGTATCCACTAATTCCTTCCTTAAGAGCATCTTCAATCCTTGATTTAATTTAATTTTATTTTAGATTTTACAAAACATTATATAAATATTATATTTTATAAAAATTAATTTAATATTTAATATAAAATTTGTTACTTTAATATAGGAATGCACATAGAGTTGGGTGAAACTGGATTAGTCTTGATCCGAATCTGACCATAAATAATGACTGAACATATTTTTGAGACTCTTACTCGGTCTTAAATCGGATAAAATCACACTACTTTCAGGTCACACTAAAACCAGATCTCGACTGAATAAAATTTAGGTTTTGATAAATTTTATGTCAAAAAATTATGATGCATCCATTTATAAAGAAGAAAAAAAAAATATTTGTTAGAGAGAAGTTGATAACCATATTTAAACTTAAATTTGTCCATAAATTCTAATTTCATACTTTTTTGATCTATTTCTTGATTCAACAAATGTAATTAAAAATAAAACAATAAATTTATAATTAATATAACATAGAGTAGTGCTAGGGAGCCAATGACCTAAGTGTACAATGTATACAATGGGCTAAATCTTTAATCCATGAATAGAGAGATATGCATTCAATCGAAGGTAGAACGGAGGTGATTGTCAGGCACGCGTTCATAGGTTGAGAATGGTGATGAGTGTCACGGATCATCACCTTCTTCATATTGAAGTGCGAATGAACATTTTAGATAAGAACAAGCGTGTTTGAATAGAAAAAAGAAATAATTGCATTAATTCATCGAGACGCTGCAGGGCTCCTCACCCCAACAATGGAGTTTAGAGACTCATGCCGTCAAAAAGTACAAAGTTCAGATCTAAAATGTCATGAAGTACAAAATAAGTCTCTAAAAGTTGTTTAAATACTAAACTAGTAACCTAGGTTTACAGAATAGGATCGAACCTCTGACTTTTCGGATCTAGAACTCTAATATCATATCATGAAACCACTCATCCCAAAAGCGTAACTTGATAGGATAATGTAACACTAATGATTATATCTTTAATACTTCCTAAACCTCCATTGTACGCATTGTACGCTTAAGTCATTGGCTCCCTATACTTTTTCTATAACATAATATTGGAATTAATTTAAAACATATATATATTTTTTAGTTCCCCTAAGGTGCACATGGGTCGGGTGAAGACGAGTTCGCTTTGACTCAGACTTGATCCTAAATAATGATCGGGTCTATTTTTGAGACTCTTACCCAATCCTAAACCCAGTAAAATCACACCAAATTAGTTCCAAAATTTTTGAATTTGGACCAGATCTTCGAGGCGGGTCGAGTCATGTGCACGAATACTCTAATGGTTGGTCTAATTTCAATTTATTAACATTATAATGTTCATTTAATGAATTTAATAGATATACAAGTGACGACATTGCATTAATCTTTTTTTAAAATAATACAGTATCTCCTTACTTATAGTAATATCATTTTAAAGATTATATTTAATATAAATTTCAATTTAAATCAATTCAGTTACAGTAAAAGTCAAGAATAATACCAAAAAAATATTTTATTAAAGTTGCTCTCATGATCAAATACCAGACATACACCCTAAATAAATGAATCACTACCCACCACAATATTTTCTTTTTCTTAGAAGAAATGTAAATTTTTTTATGAGATTCTTATTCTTCATGCATGATTTGAGTGTTTCGAAAGTGATAATGCTAATATAGTTTTGGGTTCATAGTAAATGTTACTAAATATACATATAACAGATATGGCATTACTATTACTCAAAACATTAAAAGAATAATTTTTTTATTTATAATTATTAGTGTCTTAAGGATATATTGTTTAACTAAAACCTAGTTATATTAAACAACAAGTTATTCATTCAGCTTCATGTAGCAATCATGAAATTTAATTAATGCTCGATGTTATCCGATAAGAGTGTTAGGCATGGCACAATTGGTAGGTATGGTTTGGTTTGATTTGTTCATGAATTATAGTATATGCCAGCTCCTTCATTTGGTGTAGTTTTAATATAAGTTGACCTTTTCTTATGACTACTACTTCTCAACTTCATTTAAGGGGTTTAATTTTAGGCAAAATAACTCACTTAGCTAGGTAGGTATTTAGCCACTAATTATGTGATTTCCTGAAAATTTTTTTAGATTTGATTATTATTTATAAATATCAAACAATCATTTGGTTTTATTGGGATGTAAGATTAAAACTAATTTTGTATTTTAGTCAATTTTAATTTTAGTTCTTTAGTAGTACCTTGGTGGCACATGTGCCAGCTTCGTTACGATTTATCACTAATGCTAAACAAATTCATATGAAGGATCACGTGTTGCCTCCTGCAATCTTTGCAGGAAATTAATTATGTGTATCTGGACACAATTTATCATAAAAATTGATTCTCTCAATTTTTTTTATAACTTTTTATTGTTGAATATTTTTTTCTGGTATTTTTTTCTTAATTAAAGAATGTATGGTAAATAATTATATTTTATAAAAAAATTTAAAAAAATTAAAAGAATTCATTCCCAGTTTATCGCATCTGACTTTCTTTTGTTAAATTCAAATTTATTAACAATAAAATAATGTGGTATATACTTGTGAAGAGGTGATGTATAATAGCTTCACTAGGGACTAGTATTTCTTCTCATAATGGATTAATTTGGTGATGCGAAAAACAAATAGGTTATGTAACTCGGAATAAAAATGATATTTGTACATTAAAATTAATTATTAATAAAAAAAATTTAAAACAGTTCTTGATAATTACTTCAAAAGATAATGAGGTTCTTGATAAAAAAAAATATTAATTTAATTCCTGAACTTTATTTTTATGGGACGAATTAGTCTCTATGTCAAAAAAAGTCAATATTATATATTTTTTTTTGCACAAGAGCTAATTAATCTTATAAAAAATATCAAAAATTGAATTGGATATTTTTTTTAAAAATCTCGTTATCCTTTTAAAATAATTGTCAAAGACTAAATAAGATATTCACTCTTATTAATATATTTATATATAAATATATATAAAATTTAATTTATTTTTAATATATATTTATATTTTAATATATATTTTATATTAATAATTAATTTTAATGTATACATAAAAACTCAAAATTTTAGTAACTAATTTTAACGTATATATAATATAGTCGAACTCAGAATGTGTTTTTTTCCTTTGAGAGGGGGGTTGTTTCGTTTCATTATTATTTAATTACAAATATATGATGAGAATTATTGAAGAACATATAATTGGTTTAATAATTCAACCACTGACAAAGTGACATATTTCAGCATTTTTTAGCTGTAATAGATGTATGTTCTCGAAATCACAAAAATTCAGCTCTCTTATTAATTTACATTGCATCTATATATTGTCATATAATTATCAAGCATGCATATATAGCGTGCTGTATCCATAATAATTGAATGCATCTCCTAATCTCTTCATTATCATCATAAGATCACTTGACTACTAATAAAGTCAGACGAGCTAATCTTTAAGTATATAATTAACACCATCATTTGCTTGACCAATTAATTTTATCCTTTTGCTAATTAAGTATTTTGGTATATATACAGGTATTTCGCACTACACAAAAATCCTAAAAAAAAAAAGATATGCTAACTTATGTTTTAAAAACAAAATTTTAGAATATTATAAAAAATATTTTACTAAAAGATATTGATTTGTTTTATATTTTGAATACATTAAATATAATAAAAGTTTAAAACATTATTTTTTATTATTATAATTTTTAAAATATGCTTTTAAGTAACAAGATAGTAAATTAAAAAAATTGACACTCAAAAGATATAATATAGATCATTTAACCTAATAAATATGGTGAAAACTCAGGTGAAGCCGACTTTATGTTAAGTTGATATTTGAGAGTCGTTAAATAAAAATTTAGTCAAATCAGTCAAATTATCTAACGGTTCTCAGGTTTCAACTTCACGTGAAGTCGACTGCACCTGAATTTCCACAAATAAATATATCAATATATCTAATTTTAAAAGTTAAATTTGTAAACTTGATATCAAATGAAGATAACTCATTTTTTTTTTAATTTCATGTGCATATTCTTCTTTCTCATTAGACAAACAGAAAAATTCCATGTACTTGAAATTTGCAATTTACAATTTGAAAGTAGGAGCAAGTGGCATCGCCCGTTGACTTTTGCTTGTCCAGTAATGAATCAATCTCAAACAACTTAATATTCTCTCACACACAAAAGACTACTACAGTAATATGCAGTAATAACAGTACCCATTTGGTCGTTGACTTTACTAGTACATTGGAAAAATAACATTTGTCTCATCCATGTTAGTAGTTGGGAGTTACAGGTTTTTGTTTTTTACTTTTTGAGTTGCGATATTATGGTTCACAACTCACAAGCACTTTTTATATAACACGGTGAAAGAAAAATATTCTGTATATTTTATTTTATTTTACATATTAATCATCATATATTTTATGTCAATAAATTATAATTTAAATGGTATAATTTATTTATACTCATCTAAGAAATCGCACTTTTTCATTTTTAATATTAGGTTAACAATAGTATTTTTCTAAATTATGATCTACTGTGATTTTTCTCTAAAATGTGGGATAATTTAATTTACGGAGTATAAATCAGACCGTTCGATTTTTAAGAGGTACAGAAATCGGACCGTCCGATTTTTAGGTACAAAAGTCGGATCGTCCGATTTGTGTACCCCAAATTTTTTAAACACAAATTAGAGTACCTTCTATAATTTTAAAAAATACTAAAAATTATCACGTTAAAGTATAACACTCATCCTACTTCCATATTCAAATTTTTTAGCCAAAAAATAGTGGGTTTGAATCTCTTTATCTTTAAAAAAAATCATCATATATTTTACATAATATTTAAGGATAATAATTTATTTACTGTAAGAGATAAACGTGACACAAATTAAATATGATGTTTATTGGCAAAAGGGAGAATGAATATATGTACGTAAGATTACAAGATGGGTGTGAGTGTGAGTGTGAGTGTGAGTGACGATCCAGATCTGCGTGCTTGTTATATGTGTATAAAGACAGATCAGAAAAAAGTCAAACATATCTTAATATAAATCTCATTCTCAAATTGGTAACTTCGTGGAAACTTCCATATTTGATTCGGTTTTTCCTTGTAAAAGACGAAGTCACCGACTTCCTCTGCAAGTATAATGGACCCACCCCAACACATATACTTGCTTTTACTCTAATTTAGGCCACTCACACAGTATTAAAGGGTTCATTTTTTTCCATGTCAATTCAGAGACAAACTATTAAATCATTAATATACCGTAAATTTAAATATATTAGTCTCTCAAAAAATATTAATAAAATTTTATAAAATAATAAATATAAATAAATTAATTTAAATTATAATTTTTTATTCTAATCATAAAACTTAATTTAAAGATAATATATCTATATTTATTATTTTAAAAGATTTTATTTATTCAAAATATAATTTTTTAAAAGTTTATTTGTCACTTTATTCAATTTGAATTTTCGATATTTATTTAAGTACATCGGAAGAATGAATTAATTATTAGACTAACTCAAATTAATTTATATTATATATTTACTTATCTAAAAAAAGTTGGGAAATTAACAATCTAGGAGGGTTTTACTTTGATTAAGACAAGGCTAAGTTATTTGTGAAAACGATATTTCCTTGGAATTGTTAATTATTAATGAAAATAATAATGTTTATTAGGATAAATACGTGGGAAATTTCAAGCTCGTGGAAGCTCAATTATTCCCTAAATACATCAATAAACATACGAATTGAATAGTATTTAATTACGTTGAATTAGGGTATACTAGTATTCAATTTATTTGACGAGTTCAAGATAGGTACAAAGCCAAGACAAGTTAAAAGGTGGCAAGACTTAAAAAAAGCACATGGTCAAAAAATAGGAGAATAAACAGATATATATATATATATAAGTATGTATGGCATGAGTGGTATAAGGTGTTAAGTTGTGCACTTTTTGAACGTCAGAGTTGACAAATTGACCCAACAAATTAAAAAGCCAATGAAGGTTCTTGCTTGACAAGCTGTTTGCACGATAGGAGCAATGCAAATTTTGCTTGACTTAAAGAGTATAACTAAAACATATTAAAATGTAAGGGATAAAATTAAAATCAAACATTAATAATAAAATTGAAATAACATTTAAACATTGAGGATAAAAATAACATTTTATACTCGGTAAATACTTTTCTAAAAAATATCAATAAAATAGTTTTATAGATAAAATCAAAACGAGTAATTTAGTCATCTTAAGATGACCATTTATATTTATGGAAGATAAAAATATTGACATGTATATTTATACTAAATCAAAACTAAATTTATATTTACGTAAAATGTCTTTTATATGATAAAAGTATCATATTTTTAAAAAATTAAAGTGTCATATAAAATATTTTTGTCACACAGAATATATTTTACGTGAATACAAATTTAATTTCGATCTAATATAAATACATATATAAGTATTTTTATTTTTTATAGATATAAATGGTCATTTATTCTACCAATAAAAATAAAATCGAAAACAGATCCGCTATGTCTTTTACTTTATTAACTTATTATCTTAATTCTGGTAGATATATATCATATCTCTAGTTTAGATTATTAAAAAAAAGAAGAAAAGAAATAGTGACTTTTAGGGTATGACGATAGCATGCATATATAAATTTGAGTTAGGCTTTTGTTTAAAATTGGAACATTCAGGTCATAAACACGTTAGCATACTAAAAATTTAAAAGGTTATTATTCGAAATTAGATGTACGTGTTTATTTATAAAATAAAAAATTAATTTTACGGTGTTTATAATGAATTAATAGTCAAATTTTATTTAATTTATTTTTTATAATAAATTTTAATTTTTAAAAGTTATTTATTTTTATATTTTTTTAAATTAAATATTATTTTTTATTTTTTAATAAATAAAGACCACCTTTTAAATATCGTAGTATTCACCAAAATAAAATTATATTTGTAAGAGTGGGAATAACAACACGAGGTGAGGCGACGCTGCTAAGCTGAACCGACTGATATATTTGTGTGTATGGAATATGGAATGTGGATAGGAGGATATATGGACTTTTTCGAACCCTAAACTGTTATTCTGAACTGTTTTCTTTTGTCTTTTTATTTATTCTCATTATTGTTGTTATTAACTTATTATTATTTTTTTTTTTTGGGAGGTGGGGGTTATTTTTGTGAGTTGGGAGATTTGTAATTTAGTATAGTATAATATTACCGTCAAATTAACTATACTGCGTTTGTTACAATTAATTTAAAAAAAAATATTAAAAAATTATTAGAATTTATTATTTTTTATTTTATTAATATTTAAAAATAATTTCGTCATTTTATAGTTCAATTTTTCTTATACATTATGAGTCATAATTCAACTTTATTTACCTTAATTCTAAGTTTGTAACGGATAATTTAAATGATTATTTTTTTGACTTAATAACTAATTAATAGTCATAACATCAATTCTATTCATCAACTCTATATCTATAAAGGCACTGCTTTCTATATCTCAAAAAAGACACACATGATGAATTCTATTTCATGTTAACATTCTATAATTATAAAATTCTTATACTTCTTAAATACTTACTGATTTGAGCGTTGGAGTGTCTTTTGTATGTATCTACTCTCCGTGTTTTTCTTGCCAAAGTATACATCCTTTGGAGATAGAGAAACAAGTTCAATTTTCTTTAAGGTAAGATATACTTCAAAAGTTCATCCATACAAGAACAATTGACACCATCTGTGGGGACGAGTAAAATAATTCCTATTCCCCTTAGGTTCATAAAACTCGAATTACATCAAATTTTTTAACTAATTTCAACAATCTTGTTTAAGATTTTATTTACTACCTTTATTCGAATTGCTTCACTTTTACATATCATAATATTTCACATGTTATAATCGATCAATGAATCAATCCGAGAATAAACTCGGCTTTCAATCAATCCGATAACAAATTCGACTTTCAACCAATTCGAAAACAAATTCGACTTTCAATCGATTCGAGAAAAAACTCAGCTTTCAACTAATTCGAGTACAAACTCACATATCAAATTTGCTAACTTTTTCAAAACTCTCTATTTACACATGTAAAATTATATATTTTTGTATTTATATTTTGTGTAACTAATATTTATTAATTTATTAGTTATATTCAAACTTCAATATTCTATACTTTGATTCTTACAATTAGTATACTTTTTTTCTTTCCCTCTATTCTTATCTATATTTTTGCAAGACAATACTCATCGTTTTCTATTTCTATTACTAAAGATCATTTATTCTTGTGTTTTTATTTTGAAAAAAAAAATGAGAAAGAGACATCCTATATTAAGATACAAAGCCATCAATTTACAATAATAATGGAAAAAACTACCATTTGTACCCATAAATTTTGAGAACGCTGACAAAAATACCCATCAAACAAGAAAACTAACGTTGTACCCATGAAAGATGGGTTCCGTGTGACAATAGTATCCAGACCGTAATTTTTTGTTGATTTTTTAATAAAATTCCCAAATTAACCCTTCTATCTTCATCCCCAAATTCCAAATTTCACAACCCTAATCCTTTTTCTTCCTCTGCACCTCCGGTGAGTTCCCACGAAACCCTCCAAGCCACCTTCTCCAACCGCAAACAAGATTCCCATTCTCGATCTCAATCCTCTCTCTTCTCCATCTCCGTCTCCATCTTCTCTGCCTTCTTCATCATCAACTCCCTCGTCTTCCTCTTCGACGCACACAACTCAAACGACGCCGTTGGCTCCGTCCTCCAACTCCAGCTCCTACCAATCGCCCTCCTCTTCCTCTCTTACTCCCTCCTCTCTCTCTTCACCTTCCCCCTCCCTCTCCCTTCATCATCATTAGAACTCCTTGCCGCCTTCGCCTTCGTCCAAGAGTTCCTCTTGTTCTCTACCTTCAGAGGAAGGATCCAAGCGGGGTCGAAAACTGTTACTACAGTCTCTTGTTGGTTCCCATCGCTGTATGTGTTTTCTCCACTTTTCTTGAATTGAAGTCTCCGGGCTCCGCTTTTCCCAAATTGGGCGGTGGAATGGGATTCATCCTTCAGGGCACGTGGATCATTCAGATTGGCCTGGCTTTGTTCTCCGGCTGGGTGGCGCAAGGGTGCTCCCTGCACCAGCTGAGCAGGGGAAACTATACTCTGAGGTGCAAGGGCCACATGGACTACCACAGAGCCAGCGCCCTTGCCACGCTTCAGTTCAACTGCCAACTTGCTTTCATGGTTGTTCTTTCTGTTGGTGCTTATTCGGTAATCTCTGCGAGGAGTGGAGGATCTCTAGAATCTTCTTCTGCTGCTGCCAGTTATAGGCCGATTGGTTTTGCTGAGATGCAGCAGTTGGAGAATTCCATGAATTTCACTTTGGATTCTAATGATGATGATGGTGAAGAGAGTAGAAGGGGACTGTTGTTGAACATGGTAATGGGTTGCGAAATTTGGAATTTGGGGATGAAGATAGAAGGGTTAATTTGGGAATTTTATTAAAAAATCAACAAAAAATTATGGTTTGGATACTATTGTCACACGGAACCCATCTTTTATGGGTACAACGTTAGTTTTCTTGTTTGATGGGTACTTTTGTCAGTGTTCGCAAAATTTATGGGTACAAATGGTAGTTTTTCCATAATAATGTATAACAACCATGTTGTTTGAATTTTTATTTCATCATGTATTATATTCTTATTACTTGATAATTTCATTTATACAATTAAATGACAGTAATGATGAGTTCAAATCTTAAAATTGGATTCCATCAAAAATCAATTGTATATAACTATTATACTATTCACTTTATGCTATTAAATTTTTTATTTTATGTTACTATTTGTTCAATAGATTTATTTAATTAAGTTATCGGCGGATTATTTTGTATTTTGTGTCGAATGTTACAATTAATGTGACAAAAATAAGCAGGTATCCGACGGTAACTTTGACGCCATATTATGTTTTGTGGTGCCTAATTACTGTTGGATTACTCCATCGAAAAATTCGACAGTATTCTTTTCTTTTTTGGCACCATTAACAATTAGTAGTCAAATTAAAACTTGTGTTTACAAAATTAGGGTATAAATTTAAAATTTCTAGAAATCATCTAATGATTTTAATAAATATCAAGAGTTTGAATATAATAGAAAGTCAAAGAACTAAAATACAATGAAATAGACATAAAATAAATTAAATACCTAAAGCCTACCGATCCCCATAATCTTTGTCGTCGTCGTCTTTTTTCTACTGAGGCGGCGGACTAAGTGCTGATGTCTGTGCCCTATCAATAGCACTACCACCTCGAGCGTGCATCTGGTGTACACCGCCATATGGTCTCGCAAATATTCTAGCCGCTCCAGCTTCTCGTCAGCTCTGACCTGATAGTAAAAGATCAGTCAAAACTCAATTAAATTCACAACATTTTTAGCAGAATATATTAACTTGTTTATACTATTGTATACATTTATAAAGACATCATATATAATAATATTTATAAAAAAACTCTTAATTAGTTTATACACATGTGTAAATTTAGAAAATTTGAATCTATAGTGTTTAATTTCTTCAAACTACCTTTTGATAAACTCAATCTCAGAAATTTGAGCAAATAATTGTTATACATGATCATCCAATTATCATAAGATTTATTTTAAAATAATGACTTCATAATATATTACTTTATGTTTATTTATAATAATTTCATATTTTCTATTCATTTATATAGATTAACATAACGAATACTCAGTTAGAACAAATGTTTTACGTTCTCATTAATTTGTAGAAATTATTATTACATTGCACAAACAACATATGATGATTTAGGTATAATGTATAATTAATACAATTTCTATAATATTAATTTTATATCTTCAAATATTATAAGGAAGTAAATTAAACTTAATAACTGAAATAATATTTGATATAGTCACATAGAAAATGCTAATTATTAATTATTCAGATTTTAACAAAAAGATTTATTTTCAATGGCCTAAATCCATGACGAAAAATTGTTTGTCATACTTTCTTATCAATGCTAAACATAAAGTCTCTACACTTATTAAGATTCCGTTCTTTTAAGACATGCAATTAGCATATGATAACCACTTTCACTTACTAACTATAAATTAACATATAACTAAATCTTAAATTAATTTAAACTAAGAAAAAGAGTGATCATAAAACTTGAGCTTCGAACAGAGAAAAAATCTCAGTGGAAGGAGATACAATGGCAGCGACAGCCGCTGCTGGTGGAGCACCGCAGCGGTACTGGACAGTCAGACACGAATACAGAAGAAGAGAAAGAGTCGTGACTGTCGAAGGAGAGAGGAGGAAGGGGCTGGGTTTGGTAAGGGAGAGAGGATGCAACGAATGGAGGCGCCGATGGTGGTGGTACTGACGGAGCGGTATGGAGAGGAGATGGTTAGAGAGAGAGTGGGAGAAGAGAGGTTAGAGAGAAGGGGGGATTTTGAAATGAAGAGAGGATTCAAATTTTAGTGTTTATTACCGTTGGACTTATTGGCGGATAAATCCGATGGTAATACATTACGGGTCACCAAAACGCAGCGGTCCACTAATTAAATTTGCCGACAGAAAAATTCGCCGATAAAAATTTACGCTACAATTCGTATCTATTTTTCTATTTTTTCTCTAATTATTGCCGGCGAATTTACTATCGGAAATATAAATTCGCCAGTACGTAATAATTTGACCTGATGAATTTGACATTAAAATCATCAATAAATTTACACTAATATGCGATACTAAATTTAACGATAAATTTGACGGTATTTAATTTTTTTGTAGTGATAATACATATTTTTATTAATTTTAAGGTGAAATCTTGATTAGTTTAGGCAATTTTATTATTTAACCGACAAGAAAAAAATATTAGAAGATATTAAAATTTTTTAATAATTTTTCAATAAAAAATATTCTTAAAATATACTATCAATCACAAGTTAACAAAACCCAAAAAAAATTTACATTCTCTCAGAACTAAGGGTATTCTTCGATTGTATTTGTATCTTCTCTATCTCGATCTCACTGCCAAACGTAGGATATTAGGATATAAATCCTATTTATAATTATATCTATTAAGAAAGGACTCTCAGCTTTTAGAATTCTTATCACATATTATAATGGACTTCACGTACATCAATAAATTTTCACATCTTAATAGATTTCGCATATCGTAAAAGATTTTTCATATCTTAGTTTATATTTAATATTCCTCATTTTAATTAATAATGCACATTCCGCCTGGTCACAATAGAGCTAATTACACTTTCAACCTTAATTATCAATGCATTGTAATTTTAGTTTCTTCATATTCTGAGAACCTATAAATTAAGCACGCCCTTTAATTTGGAAATATTCATTCAACCACATACCATATATATATTTTCCAAGTAATGTTTCTTGTTGGGAGTACAAGGAGTCACAAAATTCAATTCTTGAAAAAAAAAAAAACATTTTACATGTCTTTATATGTAGTTGATGATGCTACTTGAGACACGAGAGAGTGAGACTAATTAAATTTGTCGTTTTTATATGAATTGAACTACCGGCTCTTCAATTCATTCCCCACTTCCCACCATTTCTAGATACATTATGAAAACGGCAATTTATTTCTTTATTTATTTATTTGGATTTGAGATTAAAAGAATAATTTAATATATATATATATATATATATATATATATATATATATAATTACGTAATATCACATCAATAAAAATATTTATTTTTTTATATTAATCACATAAATAATTATTTAAAAAAATAAATACAATTGTATGACAATACAAAATATTTATACTATTAATACATTAAAATTATACTCTTAAAAAATAATAATTATATATTTTTTTATTTTTAAAAAAATTGAGTCCAGCTGTTTATTTAAAATTCTAATCCGACTAGAGTAAATTCTCATGCACGCTAAACTTTTTCACTAGACCTTATCTTTTGCCCTAATTTAAATTGTTATGTTTTTGTCATCTTTTATTTTTTAAGGTATTTAGATAAGTTAAAAGATTAATTTATTATGAATTTAAATTTTGTTTATAAATTTATTATTAACTAAATCATTATTAAATATATAAAATAAAATTTAAATTTTAAATACTTATTTAAATAAATAAATAATAACTTAACTATTCAATTAATTCAAATTAATTAGCGAGCCAAATCACACTATCTGAAGGATTTAATGGCATACAATCATAACTTTTTCAAATTTTAATATTTTTAGTCCACATCATGAAGCATATTCAATTATGAATGAGTGGATTCACTCACCTTATCTTCAAAGGGAACAAAAAGAAAAGGTCCCACGGCTTTAAAGAAAGAACAACCATGCATTTTTTCAAAAGACATATTATTTTAATCACTATTTTTGTATCTTTAATATAGTTTGTGTACACAATTATTTATTTTTAGATAATAATGAAAGTTCAAAAGCAATAAATACGAGATATTCAATTTAATTTTTAAATTTGTAGATAAATTTTAATTTAGTTTTAAAATTTTAATTGTTTTTATTTAATTTTTAAATTTTATAAATGTGATTCATATTAATTTTTTAGATAATTTTTTATATACAGACATTAATAAAATACTAACATTGATAAACAAATATCATATTAGACTCTTTAAAATAATGTTATTTTTATTTTGATATTTAAATAGTCTAAAAATAACATCGTAAGTGGTATTTATTAAAATTTTTTCTCTTAAAATAAATGATCCAACATCATTTTCTGACTTGATGAGTGTCAAAACTAAAATGATTTCGTTTTACATATTTAAGTATAGTATTTGTCTATTCATATCAGCGCTCCATTAACATTTTCATACCAGAAATTATTTTAGTGACTATTGTGAGTTACGTTTGTAAAATTTAAAAACTAAATAAAAACAATTAAAATTTTAGAATTCGCATACAAATTTAAAGACTAAATTTAATATTAACTCAATAAATATATAATATTTTTAAAAAATGTATATCTTAAGCTATATTAATAAATGGTGCAAGTATTTTTCTTTACTATTTATTCTCCTGCTTGAGAGAAATTAAAACCTCTAAATTTGTTTGCTTTATGTAATGTTATTTTTTCAAAAAATTAATTCAACTTATCATATTAATTAACAACATCAACAACGTACATTGGCAGTAGTATTTTTTTTTTATTACTGATGAATTAATTATATATACAATATTTATCGTTCGCTCATCATTTGTTTCATGAATGCACATGGGTTCAGGGAAGGGGAAGAAATTAAGCATAAGAAGAGAAACATAGAATATATCGTGTAACACGAAATTAAATGGGATGATGGAATTCTTCGTCATTTTTTTTTTTCGAGTTTGCTATTTTTTTATGGGTGAGTTAGGGGTGGAAACCATGATAGATAAAGTTAAGTTTTCTTTTAACAGGTTAGATCTGTAATATATTTAACTGATTTGAGTCTAATCTGTAATTTATTATAAATTTTATTTTAAATATTAAATTTAGTTTATTATTAAATTTAATCTGGTCTGAAATCTAATAAAATACTTTATATATATAAATTTTTATTAAAATAAAAATATATTTTAAAAAAATATTTATATACAATATACTAAATTTAATTCTTATAATAATATTTAAACTTTAAAGTATTTAAAATATAAAAATATAATAAATTTAAAATTTTTAATAATTATTTTAATTATAAAAATTATTTTTATATTTATTTATATTTTAAAAGTGTCTAACTATTAATAAAATTAGATTTTTAAATTAATTTAAATCTAAAACTATTTTATAATAGACTAGACCAAATAGAATATAGTCCAAACTATAAATCCCTAACAAATTACATAATCTATTTTAACTCCTAACTCTAAATGATTGTGACTCCAAATGAAAAAATAACATTTCCGAAACAATCCTATTAGGTAAGTACTTATTAAGAGTGCAGTTAATTAGCAATTTTTTTTTTTTTTGGTGGACTACACCACTAGTTAATCTAATATACTTTTTCTTTCCAAAATAGCATATTCAAATTGTTTTGTTTAGTAATTGTCGCCATAACGTCATAATTTACGATTTTTGATCATATTAATGGATTTCATCCGTTCTAGCCTGATAATATAAAAAAAACAAAGGTGCACATATTCTGATATGAAATAAAAATAAACAAAATAATATGAATTAAAATTGAATAAAAATGATCATTAAAATAAAAATAAAAAAATATAATGGATAAATTAAATTTGGATACATAAAAATGACTCTATTTTTTATTTTATTTTTAATGTAATAAAAAAGAAGTTCAATCTAATTTGTTTATATAATAGTTTAAAAATTGAATCGAAGAAATTCTTTAATCTTTTATCCAATTTTATGAGACTCACTCAATCTCACTTGTTCACGCTATAGTTTTATTGCGAAATCAAAAAATACTGACACTTCTAATTATTTAATATTGTGACTACAATAGTTAAAGAGATATTTATAATCTCTTATTAAATTAAAATAAAAAATTTAAAATTTATAAATATTCAATCTAGTAATTAAATAAATAATAACTAAAATATATATCAAAATAAACTAAAGAATTTTAAATGATATTCTATTTTTTTATATTACGAATATTTAAAGGACGAATCATATTCTATTCTAACATATAAAGTAAATTTTTTTAAGCCTCCTTTATTCATTTGATAGAGTAAGAAGGAGAAAAAAAAAACCAATAAATAGTAGGTAAATAGGAGAGAAGAGAAAATGAATTTATAACATAAAATAAATAAATAAGAATGTTTGAAATAAAAGGGGAGGCGAGGGTGGTAGCTAGACAAGATAGGAGTTAGGAGTGTATGGTATGGGGGAATGGCGGTAGAGAAGACAAGAGATAAAAGATATAGGACAATATGACTTATAATGGAATCAAAATCAAAGCAAATCCAGCAAACGTCAAACACACAACACCAACAAAGTGAAATCAATTAAAAAGGGTGGCAACCCCCTTTGACTTTCAGCTTATGTTACATACTATATAGAGTGCACAATAATAATTAGCAATAATTTTTTTGGATTTCTTACCGTATTTTTCAGTTTTACAAGATAAAAATTACTCTGTCGCAATACTAATTTTATTTAAGAATTTATTGCAATAATAATTAAGATTTAATTAATAATTGTTCCCAAGTTTTGCGAGTAATAACGGACAGTATTTATTATTCACTCGAACAATAAAGTATTTGTATAATATATATAATAGATTCTTTATTTAATTTAATATGAATTAAAAAATAAATATTTAAAATAAAATATTATTAATTTCTCAAACACAATACATTTATATTATTTAGAATAACCATCTAAATATCAGAGATAATAAATATCTAATATCCTATTTAATCGAACATTCCTAAACTCTCATTATATATATATTACAAATAGAGGTGTACATGATCCGGCCCGACCCGAAAATCCGATCCGGTCCCGAACACTTTAAAGACTAATTTGGTGTAATTTCACTGGGTTTAGGGTCGGATAAGGGTCTCAAAAATAGACCCGGTCATTATTTGGGGTCGGATCCGGACCATAACTCGGGTCACCCGAAATCGGCCCGGTGGTCCGATCATCATACGCAATTAATATTTTGTGTTATTAGTGATGAATGATGGCTATTTTTATGTGAAATTTAAGTATTGTAAACTTTAATATTTTGTATTATTAGTTATTATAAGACTATAAGTTAATGTTTTATATTTAAAATGCATAAGATTTTAGACTAATTAATGCATAATATTGTGTTATTTGTATTAATTTAAATATTTGGTATTATTAGACAATATTAGTATTGATTATGGTTATGCTTTAATTTTAGAAAAGAGTTGGTTCTTGTTATATTTTTTCTAAGTGAATTTTATCATGTCAAATAATGGTTGTAGTCTTAGAAATTTGGATATTTTCACATACTAGCTTATAAGAAGGTATTAAGGTAATGTAATGTTAACGGCCCGGTTTTCACCTGGTTTTATCCGATATAATCGTGGCCCAAAAGTGTATAAATTTTATCGAGTCTAAAATCGAGTTCGGATTTAATAAATAGACCCAATATATATTTTAAACCGAATCTAAATCACATCAAATTCAATTTCACCCAACTCATACATACTCCTAATTACAAATACTCCATTAATTCATTAACTCTCTGTACTTCCTCAGCTTAGTCAAAGACACAAACCCATATATGTGCCTAAATGCCTAATGCCTTTCACTCTCATGTTTCAGTCGTCGGTGATCTTTTCTTTAATTTTTCTGCCTCCTCTCTTTCTTTGCGCGTTGCGTTCTTTTTCATTTTGTTTTATTTTTCTCAGATTTAATTTCATTTCATAGTTTACATTAGACACTACTGCCCACTGGAGTCCCACTCAATTGAATCATAAAATAAAATAGAGAAAAATTCATCCCACACTTTACGAACCAGCTGGCATAATTTAATTCCCACGCGTGCACTCCAGCTACGTTTTTATGCTATGTTATCTCAACTTAATTAACTCACAAAATATGAGCCATGGCAAAATTTATTTTATATATCTTTATTATATTATTTTTACATTTTTTATTGTATTTTAACGTTTAAGCAATCGTTTATTATATTTTCGGATTAAAATATTTTTCATATTATTTCTTTTATCTTTCGATTTTTGAAATATATATTATAAGGTGTAAGATTATTATCCATAAAAACTTTAATTTGCAAGTGCACCATTTGAAGTGCCAAATAAAACTATACACAACACACAAACAAAAGACATATTTTACAGTATCTAGCTATTGCTATATAATATACAAATATTTTTATAATGAAGTAGACTTAAGTTAATATAAGTCTAGTAAAAATTAACAATGCAAGTACATTATACGTTTTCTTTTGTGTGTTTTTTATTTACATAGCACAAAAATTTTGTTAAAAAATATATAAACTTATTTATATACTACATATATTTTTATATATTGCCTAAATATTTTTGTGCATAACAAATAAACTTATTAATATAACATAAAAAATTTTATATATAGTACAAAAATTTTTATATATATATTACATAAACAAATTTACGATATAAAATATAACATAAAAATTATTTGTATATAATCCATAAAACTTTACTGCACAACTCAAAAATTATTTTTATTATTGTTGTTTAAATTTTGTGCTATGTGCCAAAATTTGTTTGTTGTGTATTAAAATTTTTTATGCTCCATAATTTTGTTGCACAACTCAAAAAATTATTTCGTTCGACAGTTACTATTTTAATTAAGTTTTACATTGTGCACCAAAATTAAAAGAGGAAAAAAGAAAAAAAAAAGAAATCAAACGACACAAGAAGAAGATAATAATTTAGGAAGAGCAGAGAAAAAAAAAAAAAAAACAGGAAAAGAAGTCAAAACGAGCATATAATAAATTAATAAGTGCAATTTAGTTGAAAAATTATTTGGCCACTTAACGTTATTATATTTTAAACTTATTAATTTTATAATGTTATATATACATATATTTTCAAAACAATTTTATCATAAACTATACTATTCTTAAATACTATATCTAGTTTAATTTTACACATAAGTTCATAATTTCAATGCAAAAATCTAAATCTACATATATATACACAATATATTGCGAGAACTATTTCAATGAGAGTTAGAACAAGTAAATCAGTTGCATTAAAATTGATTAAATTTATATATAGTAAAGATGATAGAATTGTGTAAAATTTTATAAATAAAATATATTTTTTACCAATTCATTTATACATATACTGCAGATAAAAATAATTCTAAAGAATGTAACAAATTACAATTTGACTAAAGTTATTTAAAAAGGACTAATTTCATCAAAAGTAAAGTTATTTGTGTAGTTTGTCTTGACTGACAGAGTCAATACAAAAAAATAGCTGAGTCAGTTTAGGGTTGTAAATTAGGAAAATATTGTATGTGTATTATGTAACAAAAGTATTAAATATGTTCATCACTTGTTTTTTTGTTATGATTTTACTTGATAGGTATGATATGCATGGATATCGTATTTGGAAGATAATGGTCTTGTCCGACTACGTTAAAAGAACATTTTTAAAGTTGAACTGAGATATCAAATAAAAAGGAAAAACACAAGAGTTGAATGGTATGTTTTTGTGCGATTATATGGAATATCTGGATGAAAAGACATAGAAGAATTTTTCAAAAGAAAGAAAAAATATTAAGAAGATTATCAACATGTCATTTTTAAACTAAAAAAATAGGTATGAATTCTTTTAGTTATTAATGGTAATATCTAAAATGACAAAAAAATATCTATTAATATTTATTTGTTTTGTTTAATTTTATTAATTATTTATTGTTATCTTTTATTACTCCATTTTATGTGCTGAGCTTTTCTTTTAAAAGAATACACACAAAATATTCTTTATAATATATATGGCAAGTTGTAACAATTTACACATATTTACTCTAAAGTACATGTTATAATAGCAAAAAATATTTAAAAATTAGTAAAAAAATAGCATAAAATAGTCTGAAATTATTTTATTTTATATTTTTTAATTATTATATTTTTTAATAAAGAGTAGTGAATATTATTTTTTATTATTTATAACATATATTCTTCTCACGAATTTAATTATAATTTTATTTTATAATTAATTTTATTCAAAAGATTCAGATTATTAAAGGTGTATTTGCAACAAAATAGCAAAATATGACTAGACGACTGAAGTTATATTAATATCTAAAAAGTAAAAATAACATTTTATATTTTAAGACATTATTTTTTAAAATTTTAACCACATCTTTTAGAAATAAAGAGATTTGAGTTTAGTTATAGGATAATTCCATGATGAAAAAATTTTTTGTAAAAAAAATGAAAAACAGTATAAATTTTTACTTTAAAAAAATAAAATAAAATAATATATTTTTCTATATAAATATTTAACTATTTATGAAAATAATCTTTGTCTATTCACTATTTTTTTTTACCATAGCATATGCAGCTTAGTTATAAGGTAATTCCAAACAGATTTTTATATTTGGGTAAAGGCCACTACTCATATAAAAATAATAAAAATACTTTTTTAATTATTTATTTGACTACAGTTAAAAGACGTGAATTAATAATAAAAAAATAAATTATGAAGAATAAAATTAAATCAAAAAATAAATTAAAAAATAAAAAAATAATTAAATTATCCAAACTAATAGACAAAAAATTAATAATTCTAATAAATATTAATTTAAATGACATTAAATTTTTTAAATTAATATAAAAAAAATTTAAATCTAAATTTTACAATAAATTTTATTCAAGAAATTTAAAAAGAAATAAGAATTATTAGGCTAAAAATAAAATAATTAACAATAACTATTGATAGATTAAAATATAAATCTTAAAAAAATTATAAAAATTGTAAATAAAAATTCAACTCATGAAAATATATCAAATTAAAAAAATCAAAATAAAAAAATAAAAAAAATATTAAAAAAATTTATAAAAATAATAAAAAATCTTTTAATAAAATTTTTGTTAAAAATTTAATTTTAAATAAATAAAAAATTGACATCAAAACTGATATAATAATTTTAAAAATATAAAATACTTTTTAATAATAACAATATTTTTAATTTATATCATATCTCAAAAATCTGAGACATAATAATCTATTTAATAATGTCAAATATTTTTATTTAAAGACATTTTAAACGTCTCCTCTCACTTTTCGCATATAGGATAAATGGTACGGTGCAATTACTATTCTATTGGGAACCGTGTCGTGGGCCATTCTAATTCTGACACGTGGAATCATGATGCATGTACTTCTGTTGTACGCAATGCACATGCAATCTCAATTGTCAAACATGACAGTTGGAAGTGTCAATCATAATTCATAAGCTACGTTCCTCATCATATGCTTAACCATATTCAAGTTTAAATATTTCATATCCAATTATGTATATTAAAAAATATAATTATAAATACAATCTGCATTTATATGTTATTTAAGCTATGATATCAATAAAACGGCTTACCCTAACCCTATATTATATAGGCTATAGCTCGTAAATTTGTGTTTGACCTTACAGAGATATTAAGAATTCATCATCGCATCCAATAGACTAAATCTTCGTTTTGTCCCTGAAATTTATGTGATTATTTAATTTAGCATCTAAAATTTAAAATTATCTATATTAGTCTTTTAAATTTAAAGTTGGGCACTAATATAATCTCTCAACTTTTTTCGGCGATAATTAAACAAACAAAGTAGTGCTAAGATAACATCCTTTCTTACAATACTAGATGATGAGTAAACGACATTATTTATCTTTGGCACTCAAACAAGTCAGAAATGAAAAATAATAGAGGTAGATAATAAGAATAATATTTTATTTTAGATCTCCATCGTTTCTTCTCCCTTCATATACAAAACGACATTTCTGATTTGTTTGGGTGCCAAAGGTAAATGACGTCGTTTACTCATCATCTAACGCAGAGAGGATGTCATTTCAGCATTTCGTTTGTCTAGTTATTGCCGAAAATGATCGAGGGACCATATTAATATCCGAACTTAAATCTAAAAAATCAATATAGATAATTTTAAATTTTAAAAACCAAAATAAATAATAATATAAATCTCAAAAACCAAAATGGAGATTTAGTGACATATGCATGATCATCATTTATATGATATGATACACTAAGTTTTCATTTGAATTCACTAATTTAAATATTATGATTTTTAAACTAGGGTTACTGTATCATTTTTTTTATATTTTCCTGTGGTGCACGTTGGGACAGGTCACATTTCCCAATATATATTTTTTAACAATACATGCAAAATTTTGAGATTGACGCGAAGGAGGGAAGTATGTTGGAGTCAAATTAAATGGATGTAAGGTTTGTTCTGTTTAATACTTTAATTATTGAGTTGAATAGCCAGTGGTACTTGCTAATAATCACACAAATCGATCGTGCTTATTAATTACATCAGATTTGAATCCTTCATTATGGTACAGCACCACAGCTTGTCTCCACATGGTTATCCTAACAAATAAAGCGAAAACTCAGATACAGTCGATTTCACGTAAAGTTGATAGTTAAGAATTATTAGATAATTTGACTGATTTGACTAAATTTTTATCTAACAGTTTTCAATTATCAACTTTACGTGAAGTCTATTATACCTGAGTTTCTACCAACAAATAATCTTAATTCACTGTAACTTGGATTTGTACAACAAAATGGTCATCATACCATTATTATTATTATTATTATTATTATTATTATTATTATTATTATTAAAACAATTTGTCATTCATATCATCTTAGTTGAACTACATCTATGGAGAAATTATAAAGTGGCATGACACGATGTACTTTAAGTATTGTCGACAAAGTTTCAATCACTAGATCATAAAGTTAAATGGGCACGTAATCTATTTTTTATTATAAGCAAGATCTTTATTCTATTATTGTTGAGATCCATTAGCTAGCCATATATACTTCAACCTTCTCAATTTTAAAATGCCAAAAATGAACCGAATATTATTATTCTTCATTTCTTTCTTTTTTTTTTTCAGAAATATGAAGGAGAAATTCAATAGAATATCCTAGTCAAAGAAAATTGGATGGAATATATGAAATGACCGAAAGATGAAACACAAAGACGCGGATTCCTAACCAATGTTTCCTTAATTACTATCTAAATTAAATTATAGTAGTCCTTTTCAGCTAGCGTTCATAAGGCACAAATAATAATAATAATAATAATAATAATAATAATAACAAGAAGACTACTTAGTTTAATTTCATTGTATATTATATCCTCTCAACAACTTATAATATGCTGTACACCACTTTCCGACACCGTACACTTTCTTATACAATTATTATAATGCATGTGTTTGGTTCTTAATTTCCTGGTTCGCGTTAACCACTCTCAGTTCTCAGCACGCAGCAATTCTACACCATCAAACCAGTAATAATTTAATAAATTATCTTTTATGGTGAATGCTATATAGTACTTTTAATATTGTGCTTAAATTATTAAAAAAATAAATAGATAAAATTTAATAAATTTTAAATAATTTATTTTTTATTTTAAATATTTTATTTTTTTTTTATTTTAAAAAATAAATTAAGTAATTTAGATATCACAACAAAATTACTATAAAATTTACTTTTTTTATATATATGTATTTTTTTTGGTGTCCTTACATATATGCATACGAAAGAATAAATAAAGAAATTAATTATACGTATTTTTTTTTGTTTGGTAAAGTGATATACAACACAAACGATCCTTTTTTCTATTTCTTTAATTCTGCTTTCTATTTCTTTATCTCTGCATGAATCGTATGTTTGCGACAACAAGAACAGAATTTTCTTAATTCTAATCGACTGAGCGTATTGTGTCGATTCTTTTGAGTAATATATCTGGAAATACCCGTCGATTCCTTATTAACACTCTTTTGAGTACAACAGGTACATTCCAAAATAACCCTTACTCGAATATCTTTACCCTTGGCCATGAACCTTCTTTTCTTTTGATTTTGGATTCACTTATCTATTTTCGTCGTTTAGACTTTTATAAAATACACATGTTATGCGATTTATCCTCAACAAAATTTAGCCTGTTGAATCTGCTGCTAACTACTGTAGTTTATGAACATATAGAACTAATATATATACCAGTTGAACGTGATTGTCAAGTAGAATGGTGATGTGTACCCTATACCTCGACAACGAAATCAATAAACTTAGACACATAAGACGCAAGTCAAACGTGATCAATAAAACATTATTGTTCGGAACCCTACATAGCAATATATATTCTCGGACTAAACAAAAATCTTGGTGAAACTCTAAACTAAACAACAAACTAGTACTCTATATAAAGGAATGAATAACAACGCAACAGAGGAGACATGATATACTTTACTTGCTTTTACTGGTTCTTATCACATTATTGAGATTCCCTTGTGACTTGAGCGTTAGAGTATTTTTTGCAGGTGTTCTAACTCATGGTGTTGACTCTAACTGATGTATAACTCCTCCAACGAAGCAAGCTCATCGGTGCTAGGAGTCGCTATAACTCGGCCAAGACCCTCAACAAATGGAACATTTGACACCTACCATGGGGCCTTATTATAACCCCCATATTAAATCCCTTTTTCTGACAAAATCTCATTACAGGTACCTCAAAAGTGGTTGACAACGGATCCCCGCAACTGAGACAATCTGAGTTGCTGACACAAAATGCGGAATTGCAAGCAGAGCTCCAAAGAGGAACTGAGACCTAGCAACAAAACGGGAAAAAAGACAAAGACATCCCAAGAGTGCAAACCCAAACGATGAACCTGTGATGGAAGCTCGCTCGGACGAAACAATCCTTCCAAAAGAAAAAAAAAGACAATATCCAATCATTTTTCAGAGGACATTATGAAGTTTCAGATATCAAAGAATTTTATGCTGCCTACCACCCTCAAGCCATACGAAGGGCTCAGGGATCCACACATACACGTTACTAAGTTCCAGGCGATAATATTTTTTAATGGTGGTTCTGACCCTATGCTTTGTCGTTTTTTTCCAACTTTTTTCGATGGTGCTGCTTTACTTTGGTTCTATAAGTTGCCTACAGGATCCATTTCAAATTTTGTGAACTTGGCGGAGATATTTACTAACCACTTCGCCACTTCAAAAATTTACGTGCATGGATCAGACTATCTTAGCACCATCAAACAGGGGCAGCATGAAAATCTCAAAGACTATATGACACGCTTTGCTAGCGCAACCATGGAAATTTCAAACCTCAGCCCGGACATGCACTTACATGCAATCAAAAAGCGGCCTTCGCCCAAGTAAATTTCAAGAGACTATAACAGTAATAAAGGCAAAGACATTAGCTGAGCTCCAAGAAAAAGCTGCTGGACAAATGGAGATTGAAGAGCTTCGTGAAGCTCGAAAGGTAGATAAACAACAACCTCGGCATGATGAGGAGAAAACTTCAAAGCCCTAAAACAACAAGGACGTTAAAAAACCATTTAAGGTCACTCCGAAGTTTAACACTTATACCCGGTTCAACACCAAGAGGGAAGATATCATAAAAGAAATCCTCCATGTAAAAATAATTAAGCCTCCGAGCAGAGTAGGAGCCTACTAAGACCAAAGTTTTGTGGACAAAACAAAATATTGCGCCTTTTACTAAAATTTCGGCCATACTACAAATGAGTGCATATTGGCAAAAGGATCTCCTAGAAATACTAGCTCGACAAGACCTCCTCGACAAATATGTAGATGGAAGGCTACAAAAAGATAGCGGTTCCACTCAAGATGTTAACATCCAAACATCAACAGAAAAGGACAAAGGTAAATGGACGAGTTCTAACCAACCGAGGGGAATCATAAATTCCATTTCAAGAGGCTATGCTGAGGGAGGAATGATATTCTCTGCTTGGAAAACAAGTTATTGGGCTATGCTAGCAATAGAAGGAATAACTCAGCCAACAAATGAGGGTATAAAAACAACAACAGTCGCTTTCACACAATCCGATTTTCGAACTTCAAGTCCAAACCTCGATGACCCGGTGGTGATTTCTATTCAGACTGGTGACTTGTTGGTAAGAAAGGTCTTATTAGACCTAGGTAGTAGTGTCGATGTCCTATTTTATTCAATTTTTCAAAAAATGAAACTGTGTGATAAAGCTATGCAACATTCCTCTGAAGAACTGGTCGGGTTCTCTGGGAAAAGAGTCCCAGTGCTCAGGCATATCTGGTTAAAGACTATGATGGGAGAAAGGCTTCAATAAAAAACTGTTGACATCCGGTATCTCATAGTAGATTGCCCCAGTCTGTATAGCATTATTCTTGGACGACCTGCTTTAAATTCTTTTGAAGCAATAGTAACCACTTTATATTTGTGTGTTAACTTTCATGTACAGGAAAATTTAGTGGCAACGGTACACGCCGACCATAAAGAATCACGGCAATGTTACAACGCAAGTTTAAAATAAAGTTCTGCTAAGACAATACCACCAACACGCATGCAGGTTGTGTACAACTTGGAGGGGTTACCCCTTCTATCTGAGCTCGATCCCAAGGAGGATTTTTGTGAAAGACCTCAACCAATGGATGATCTCGAGAAGGTAACCTTAACCAAGAATGAAAACCAATTTACATATACAGGGGTTCCTTAACAAGCGAAGAGCGATCGTGGCTAACGACCATATTATGAGACAATGCACTGACCTATTTGCGTGGACACCGGCCGACATGCCAGGGATTGACCACAACATCATTTGTCACAAGTTGGCGATTGACCCAACCGCCTGACCTATAGCTTAGAAAAATGAAACCTCGGAATAGAAAAATGGGCGGCATCTTTAGAAGAAACCATAAAACTACGTACTGCTGGATTCATCAAAGAACTACGATTCACAACATGGTTATCGAACGTGGTAATGGTAAGAAAAAGTTCAGATAAATGGCGCGTATGCGTCGACTTTACAGATATTAATAAAGCATGCCCTAAATATGCTTATCTATTACCTTGTATTGACAAATTGGTTGACATATAGATACGGATCCCTCCCGAACAACATGCATTTTCTTTCCCATTATGCAGACCTTGTTGCCGTCCCAACAAGTCTCAACACCGCTGCCTAGTACCATCGAGCCGCCGCCGTTTCCCGTCCCGCCGTCTGAGACGCACATTATCCCCGTCGTTTGTCCTCCCTATCGCGCCGTTGCTGCTGTTGTGCCGCACCTCATTGATGTCGCCCTTCCTCCTACCGATTCGACTCCTCCTCCTCTTCCATCTTTGGTCGCTGTTCGTTCGGGTTCGAAGCCTACGGAACATATTTGCAACCTCGCCTAGCCAAATTTGTCATTGCATGGCTGTTCCGTCGCCGAATCTCCTCCCTTGCCTCTACCCTTGTCGTCGGCTCTCTCCACCCCGCAAATGCCTCATCCTCATTCACCAATGACAATTCTACTCATTCAGATGACATCCTTCAAACTTCTCAAATAAGCTAGATGTTCAATTCATTAGGTATGCAGATGGTTATTTTAGTATTAAGATGGTTATTTTGTTCGAGTCAGTTTAAGTATATAGATTTAGCAAATCTGGATGATCATTTCACTAGCAGTGTTAGCAGAACCGAATCCTTTACCGGTCCGGTTAAATCCGGTGCGAACCGGTTAAACCCGGTGCGAACCGGTGAAAACCGGTCGAACTCGGTAAAGTTCGGTCCAACCGAACCGGTTAGAAATTAAATTTTAACAAAATGTAACATAAAGGGTTCGAACCCCTCCCCCTTGGAAGAGTGACCCTATTGACAGGCACTAGGCTGGGATGGTTTTCATTTATATATATATGCAAATTATAATATATATACATATCTTTTATCAAATAATTTATTTCTACCCAATTTATTTTAAATTTAGTTATAAATTCATTTATTCTTAAATTAATTATATTTTCATTTAACAATAATTATAAACTCATTTATTTTTTTTATAATTATATAATATCTATTAGCATTATTTTTTAATAAATACTTGTAATATATAATAATATAATAGATATAAACTAATTAATAAATTGTTAAAATTTAAAAATAATAGTTATTTTAATATAAAAAAATAAAAATATTTATAATAGAGTAAAAATAATAAAATACTTATTATTTCTAGTCTATATTATTTTAAAATATTTTGATATTCTTAAAATATTAGTAAAAATATGTATTTTAAATTAAAATTTTAAATTTTTGACTATTTTTATTTTTTATTTATATAGTACCGAGTCAACCGATTCAACCAGTGACCCAACGGTTGAACCAGTGACCCAGTGACCCAGTAACCTGACCGGTTCGATTACCGGTTCGGTTCTGACAACTATGTTCACTAGGTAGTCGGATGATTATTTTAATAACTACGTGGATGGTTGTTTGAACATTAATCACTAGCAACCACATGTTTTCTTTCCACTTGAGTCTATTTTATGTGACAACAAGTTTCTTTGGTGATGGGGGATGCTGGTGACGGTGGATGGTGAACGAAGCAGCAATGGCGAGAGGGAGCATGTAGGCGCTATTCGTTTCTGGTATGGTGGAGACTGATGCTGCAGAGGGGCCTGTCTGGCGATCCCGTAACGGTGAGGAGGAGACCTATGACGACTTCGATTTCCGGTGAGGGAGATAGTGGTACCAGCAAATGGGGTGGTTGGTGAAGCGGCGACGACGTGATGAACTCAGGCGGCGACGATGATGTATGGTGAGGGAGAGATTGATCCCGGTGAAGGGGGATGGTTGATTAAGTGGCGGCGGCAAAGGATTCGGAGAAGAAGATGTTGATTTTTATAAATTAGGGTATAGTGAATGGTTAAAATTTTGAAATAACTGAATAGAATTTTTGGTTTGGGTAATTTGATTGGTATTTTTTTTTACCTTCATTGGGCTAAATTTCCAACCAATTGTTCACATTGTTCACAATCTCTATTGTCTACCTAGCGGAGCCGATAATTTAAACAAGAGTTCTGTTAAGTAGATAATAAGGGTGCAAACAATGTGAACAATGGGCTGCACTTCAGGCCCACTAAAACAAAAAATATTCCACCCTATTTATCTACCACAATTCTAGCCTCTCACCTTCTACCTTTCTCTCTTTTTACCACAGCTGCTTCACTCCCCTTCTTTGTCACCTCGTCACCAATGCATCTCACCGTCGCCGCCACCGTCTGAAGAAGCAACGCGCCGCATCGCTGCTGCACTTTCTTCTCTCATGCGTCGCACCACCCTTGTGCTCCTTGCAACTGACGCTGCCGCTACACCTTCTGCTTCTCTGCGTCGCACCCCTGCTCTCGATGTCGCTGCTGTACTTTTTTCTCCCATGCGTCACGCCGCCCTTGTTCTCCCTGCAAGCAACGCTGCTACTACGCACGTTCTTCTCTCGTCCGTGACGTTGCACTATCGTCGAGCCAGAGGAATTGTTCCTCTGCTGCTCCAACCCTGCACCTCTGCCCTTGCTTCCACGCCGATGCGTGATGTCCTTGCCACTTCCATCACGTGTCACTTTGCTTCGTTCACCAAAATGGTATGACCCAAGTAAATATCCACATTTTAGTGAAATGAACCATCCGCATACATAGTAAAATGAACATCCTGCGAAGTATGTGTAGGTAGAATCAACCAAATCAAGTAAAATATCAATGGTATACCCACATAAATATCTATTTTAGAATGAAAAGAAAATCTACATACATAGTAACATGAACATCCGACCTAGTTGATAAGAAACAAGTAACAAGACAGCAACTACGGGGGTACTGGAGTCGCGATACGGCAGTGGCGGCGATGGCAACAAAAATAAAAAAATATTTCAAAATTATGACTAAATCTAATTAATTCAAAAATTAATTTTTAAAATTTAAATTAACTTTTTTTAAACCTATTGTATACGTTGTTTAGAAAAAAATGTTGTTCTTCTATACTTTCTCTTTAAACAATACTTCTGATAAATTAATTACTCTCAAATATATTGTCATACTATTTTTTAAAAAAATTTAAATAGATAGGAGAAGACAACATGAATAATTATATTTTTAACATATCTCTTTAAATATATTTTTAGTTTACTTAATTTTTGTATAGGTCATCTTTATTCATTTTATTTGCCTTACTATTTTTTTTCTCTTTTAAAATTTTGTATAGGTCATCTTTATTCATTTTATTTGCCTTACTATTTTTTTTCTCTTTTAAAATTCACCAAAAATCAGATTCTTAATTTTTTAGATATAAAATTCGGATACAATATAATATCATGATATCACTTGCTACAAAAATTTAAATTGATAAAAGTAGTAATATAAATAGTTATGTTTTTCATATATCTAAATTTCGAAGACAAAAATGTATCATTAATTCATGAAATTTCTGTTATTTCGAGGAGATAGGAAAATTTTCCTTCGATCAGCATATATAATAATGCATGCACATTCAGTACCACAATATTGTATGTGTTGAAGAGGCTTTGTTTATTCATCAATATTTTCTTTGGCAGATAATATATGAGTAAGGTTAGAGAGATAATAATAATATAAAATTATTTTATTTTATTTTAATATTTATATAACTTTGTAGGGAAGAATTCTAGAGAATTATTAGAATTTATTATTTTTTGTTATTAATTAGTCGTTAATATTTAAAAGTGTAGACTAAAATATATTGTTAGATTATTGAACTAAATGACTTAAATTGATAGCTAAAAATGATGATTAAAAATAATAAATTCTGATGATTTTCTAGTATTTTTATACATATATAACATTATTAATTATATATTGATTAAATCTAAAATTAGTTATTTATTTTAACAATAATTAGAAAATATAAAATAAAAAAACCAATGCATTAAAAAACAAAAGAAAAAGAAAATTATGACTCTTTATGATTCTCAAACTATATGGTTCACAAACAATGCATATATACGGCAGTGCATTTAAAGAGCCACTACTATAAGTTATATATATTTGTGTGGGGTCATTGTTCCTATTGAGTTTTTAAAAATCAATAACAAGTATATATGTGTAGATAATTGTCCCAGTGTAATAATTTATTTGTTGTCGCACTTCAGAAAAAAAAAAGATTATGTATAAGAAATATTTATGTGATTAGATATTTATACAATGATAAAAATTATTGTATTATATATATATAAATTTAAAACAAATAATAATAACTAATAATAATTTAATTATTTAATTATCTAAAATCAAGTTTAATTTTTTAATATAAATGAAATTATTAGTATTTAATATTTTTTATAATATATATCATTTATTTACTTTTTATTGTTTTTTAAATTTAGTTTTGTTTATACATATAATATTATTTTTGTCGATTTTTTTTACTATAATATTATAAAATGTCAACTTTGCAATTAAATATCGAAAAATTATTTGAATATTTTCTTAATAGAAAAAAAGATATTATTTTATTTATTAAGTAAATATTTAAATATTTTTTATTTTTTTTACAAATTTTTTATTCCTATCACATAATTTGATTGAAAATTCGACAGCAAAAAGAAAATAACAAAAATTTTAAATTCGATCATTCGAGTTATGCTCTTTATAGATTTTTTAACTATTAATTTATAATTTTTTTATCATATAAAAATTAATCAATAAAAATATGATTTGATGGATATTAAATACTTGACTAGATATTAATATTATTAATAATAAATGTAACTCATGCAATATTATCAAAATATTGAAATAAAAAATATTTTTGAACTAATATACTTTTAGATAGGTTAATTACATGTATTTATAAAAAATTGACTAAGTAATATACTCTAAAATTTAAATATTTAAATATATTAATATTAATATTTTTTATTATTTTACTATATTATTTTATCTTTATTTTTAAAATTTTTTGAATCCATCATTGAGTATAAAGTTAAAAATCATGTCGAATTTAACAGGAGGAAAAATGTTTTACGGATATGCTTGATCACTTTTGGCAATTAATTATTTGGAAAAAGCAATATTTTCGGATTGCTATAAAAAAAGACATTTTGTTATTACGAGCCAATAATAAAATAGTATGGTGTCTGTGGGACATTTTATTATGAAATCGAATGCAACAAGAAGCTTCCGATTCTTTAAGCTTTCACATACATTATATATTCTCACAATATTTTTAGTTTGACTATACTTTAATTTGTATGCTTATACTATATTAATAACTAGTTGTATTTGGAGGTACAGTAACTAATTATACATAGCGAATTGAAATTTAGATGAATGTATATGTATATATAAAATATTTGCAACAGTTTTCGTCAGCGATTAAAATAAAATAAGTAGTTAGAAGCTGCTTACTTGGAGGTTAAACTATAGGGTACGAGAAGTGTCTCTTTGATGATCTAAGCAATTGCGAAATGTTGTTGATTTTGATAAGGTCAATTCAATTCTCACTTTGATATATATTCTTCTGATCTGAATGGATTGCACTTTACTCCAAGACTTTGTCATGAAAATGACCCTTCTTAATTAGATAATTAAATGGATATAAAACGCAAGGATTATTTCCTAGAAAATTATACTTAACTTCATTGGAGGGTACGGTTATGTATGCATACGTGAGAGATGATGAGTAATGCAGCAATTAAGTCAAAATCATGGAATTTTTCTTTTAAATAATCGTGGTTATTATTTGTGTTATTTTAATCTCACTCAAAAAAACAAAATTTATATTGGTACTATGCTATATATAGTCTGTTAGGATTTGAAATATATTTTAAGAAATGGTTATCCGAAAATTATTTTTCCTTTAATATTTAATTGAACTTATTTGTTTAGAATTAAAAATTCATATGAATATACTTTAGGTTTTTTATAATTATTTTATTTTTGGGTGTGGTGAATAAAACCCTATTAAAATATGGGTGTACAATAATTATATATTTACTCAAGAATAATTTTAAAAGATTTATAACAAATACAATAAGAATTCAATTTTGATTTAATAAAGCAGTTTTAAACACGTATCAAATTATATAATGTCGCATCGATAAAAATAATTCCAAAAAAACTAATTATAATTAGAAGATGGTATAAAAAATTTATGCCGTCATCAATAAACCCTATTATAAGATGCTACTAAAAAAAGAAAATATTTTATAGACTTTTTTATTTTTTAATTATTTTTTATTACATATATATTTTTATTATAATTTTAAAAAATTAAACTGAGAAAACGCATATAAGAATATATTTATACTAAAAAACCATACTTAAAATTATTTATTGCGAAAAATAGAAAGCATTTTTTTTTCCAAGTTGTAACAGAACGAAACCGAGTGAGAGTTATTGAATTTTTGTTATCGTTATTAATAAACTGAAATTAATAAAAGTAAAATAAAGAGAAAAAAAAAAAACTGATATGTGTATGTGTGAGTCTAAGTTGTTGGTTCCACGTGGTTTGAAACTCTGTCTCACTCTCTCTCTCTCTCTCTCTCTCTCTCTCTCTCAACCTTTTCACTCTCTCTTTCTCTCTCTCTCTTCATTTTCTTGCTCCCAGCATAGTATATATATCTCAAATTGAGTGTGTAGCCGACGATACCATCTCATCTTCATTTGCAACTCAAAGCTAACAGCAGTTACCATTATTCCTTAGGAATCTTATCTCACCTTTCAACGCTTTTTTTCATTTCTTACCTTATAATACACTTTCAGATTCTTTACCTCCATTCTTCGTTTTTCTGTGCCACAGAATCTTTAAGGTACTCCAATGCACCTCATCAATTCTCTCTCTTGTTCTTCATTGTAGAATCTTTCTTGCTCCTTATTTTTCTTTTGAGATCCATGGGCTTCCTTGGCTGCTTTAGTCTCTGATTCTATCTTGTTTTCTTGAATCGGAAGGTTTGGTGGTTGGTTGGTGTATTTGGAATGAAATGGCCAAATGGGGTTTCCTTGTTTTCATTTCATTGATATAAAGGCTGGATTTTTTTTGAAAGAAAATATTGGGTTTGGTTAAAAATGGAAGCTTTTGATTTTGGGGTTTGCGGATCCGTGAACATTTCTGTCTGTTTTATAGCAGCAGAATATGAGTTCCTTTTCTATCAGTTTCAAAAATGCTAATAAATAGAATGTGTCTTGCTATATGACTGAATTTGCATTCCATAAATTTTGACACATGGAAAATGCAGCATCTTGTATGGTTAATATTAATATTGATTTCTTTTGTGGTTTTCAGGACCACAGATTGGTTTTGTTGTCTTATGGGGATATCTTTTTCCTTCTCATGTCCATTTGCCAAGTACAATGATGTCGAAGATGGATTAGATTCTATGGTTGTAAAATCCATTGACTTCGGCAATGACCAAATCAAGACTCTAGTAAGATCAGTGAGTTTCAACAACAGAGATTCAGAACCAACCATCCTTAAATCCCAAGGTTCAGGGAAGATGACAGTAGAGAAATCTGTAAGCTTCAAGCGAAAAGATATCAGTGGTGTGATCTCAGACAATGCTCTTTCCTTTGATAAAGAGACTGAATCATTTGTCTCAAAGATTAGCAAAAAGATTAAAGACACAGATGATGAATCTCCTAGGCTAGAATGTGAAGCAGAAACAATCCAATCAGCACTTTTGAATCCACACAATCCTAAACACATGGCTGCACTTAAATTACAGAAAGTTTACAAGAGCTTTCGCACTAGAAGAAAGCTTGCGGATTGCGCGATTCTTGTTGAACAAAGCTGGTACTAATTTGTTGGCTTGAGAGCCTCTTTTGTTCTTGTCAAAACTCAATCTGTTTCTAACATGTTTTTGTTTGATCTTTTGAATAGGTGGAAGCTTTTAGATTTCGCAGAACTCAAGCGCAGCTCGATATCTTTCTTTGACATTGAGAAACATGAAACTGCCATTTCGCGTTGGTCTAGAGCTAGAACCAGAGCTGCCAAGGTATTGTTAACATTATTATGCCTTAAGAGTTTGATTTATTTTAGTTGATCTTATAAGTTCCAAGATTAAGGCCTTAAGAAACTATATTAAACATGTCTTTGTCATTACAGGTTGGAAAAGGTTTATCAAAAGATGATAAAGCTCAAAAGCTTGCTCTACAACACTGGCTTGAAGCGGTTAGTTCAACAACTGTACTAGTACTTTATCTTCAGCCAAATTGGTTTTGCAGTCAAGGATCAGTTATTATGTTACTGACCAATTTTTGTTTGGTAAAACAGATTGACCCGCGCCATCGCTATGGACACAATTTGCACTTCTATTATGATAAATGGCTTCAGTGCCAAGGCAGAGAACCCTTCTTCTACTGGTAATATTCTTTGTAAAATAGTTTCTTTTGTTACAATTTTTGGCTAATTTTAGACAATGGAGTTTGAGATTAAGCTTCTGATTTGAAATTGCAGGCTTGACATTGGAGAAGGAAGAGAAGTAAATCTCGAGAAGTGCCCGCGTACTAAACTTCAAACTCAGTGTATCAAATATCTTGGTCCGGTAAGAACATTAACCTTAGTAGATATATTTACTTGAGTCACCATTGATTTTTGATGATGATTCATTATTTTTCATTGCTGTTTCTTCCAGATGGAAAGGTTGGCTTATGAAGTTGTTGTAGAGGATGGAAAGTTCTTCTACAAACAATCAGGAGAGCTCCTTGACACGACCGAATCGGATGCACATGCCAAGTGGATTTTTGTCCTTAGCACATCTAAGTCACTGTATGTTGGCAAGAAAAAGAAAGGTTCATTTCAACATTCTAGCTTCTTGGCTGGAGGAGCTACATCTTCTGCTGGCCGTCTGGTTGTCGAACATGGCGTCTTGAAGGTACGAATCTTGCAGAAAGTTTCAAAGTTTTGTTATTTTTGCTAAGTTTCGGATGTCTTCTTCGATGGCTAATGAATATTGTTTGTTTTCAACAGGCTGTTTGGCCTCATAGTGGTCACTATCGTCCGACGGAAGAGAACTTTCAGGAGTTTATTTTATTCTTGCAAGAGAACAATGTGAACCTCTCTGATGTCAAGGTATCAAAATTTGAAACAAAGCAGTGATTACCAATTTGTGATAGTAAAGATCTGTTTTCAAGAAGCTGGAAAAAACAAACATATTCTGAATGAAATTGCTTTTCTATGTGCAGATGGTTCCAGTTGGTGAGGCTGATGAATTATTTTCAGTAAGAAGCATGGGACATCTCAGAAGCCACTCGTCCGAAGAGGACTTCACTGAGAACATCAGTGGCTTGGAGACCGAAGAGAGCATCGTCCAAGACTCCATCGAAAAGCATCCAAATTTGATGGAAACCAAGCTAGCTTCTGCATTGACAACACCTCGCTCAAGGCAATTCCAGATTCTTGGAAGAGAACTATCCAGTCTTCAAATACCAAAAAGGGGAATTGAAGGACTAGAAAGCGAGGAAGGAAATGTTGCGAAAAGTATCGAGAATTTTGAACCGGAGTCTCCTACAGCTGATCAAGAAACAGAACCATTTGCACCAGAGCTAGACCACCAAACTCCTAAGCAAAATGTGAGTGACAAAAAGGATGGTGAGAGTGATGAAGAAACAGTTCCAGAAGAGTCAATACTCAAGAGAATCAACTCACATAAAGGGATGAAATCCTACCAACTTGGTAAGCAGTTATCCTGCAAATGGACAACTGGAGCCGGACCTCGAATCGGCTGTGTAAGGGACTACCCGAGTGAACTCCAGTTTCGCGCTTTGGAGCAAGTTAACCTGTCCCCAAGAAGCGCTGCCCGGACCAAGTCGCCTTTAGCTCAAAGAACCACCTCCGGTTTGAGTCCTAGTGTTTCTTCTATTGCAAGTTTGTGTGGTGATACATCAGCAGAATCACAATTTGAATATATGAACATGTCTCAAAGAAGTGAGCATAATTCAAGATCAGAGTTCTCCCCATTGATCAGAGGAACATCAGTGATACCAGTAATTCATATGTCATGAGTGAATAGAATTACCATTTGATTTATTCTTTTCTGTTGTGAATAGGTAACAAAAGTATACAAGTTTTTAGTATACAAATTTTTCTGATGTTGTTTATGTTATAATTCACATAGGCATTCTTTTTTCACTCATGTATAATGTAGGATGGAAATTGTAAAATTTTATCAAGGGTCTATTTTGCACCCGTAAATTATTAATACAAAGAAATATTCAATCTTCTTATAAGCACTGTTCTTAGAACTGGAAGCATGTTTTGCCGTGTATAAGTTTTCAGACCATGATAGTATTAGTAACTTGAACATCAAGGATGTTGGAAATAAATAGTATCACCATAATTCAGTCTATTATATGTTAAATAATTTATTATTATTGTTATGTTAAAAAGTTAATATAATAAAGTTCTGGAATAAATTTAAAGATTTATTATTATGATAAGTGATCATAATATTGAGAGACAAATCTTTTATAATTTAATCTAAATTATTTTTTATCATAGAATTATTTAAATAGACATGAATAATCCGGATAAATCAATATATATATATATATATATATATAATGGTCTTTATTTGATAAAGATTAATAAATCTTATTTATTAAATTCTTTATATAAATAGTGCATATAGATGTATGCCCATTAAACGGACTCATTTTAAAAATTTCTAATGGTTATAATTACTGCAAATTTGTCAATAGGATATTCTCAAGATGAACACGGTACTAGAGTTTCTTTGACTTGCAATTATCATAGTAATTAACAATATATTTATTATACTTTGATTTCGGACACATAATTCCTTAGTGTGCTAGTTGAATAGATATTGGGTATGATTTAAATACTTGTAAAATTAATTATTAGTCAACAAGAAATCCGTCAACGCTGTAAAGAGTTTAATCTCTATGATTATAATGATTGAGATAAATAAAACATTGACTAAGGGAATTGAATGAATGATTCGCAGTTTATTATAATAATGAAAATAATTTAGAGTTTGACAATTAAACCATATAACAAAGAGTTGAAAGAGGAAAGAAATTATACTTTGTTATTTTTTAGTGTTTCGTAAAAATATATTATTTTATACTATCGGATCATTGAGAAGTGTTGTTAGATACCAATCTTAATTAGTAAATTGAGTATGACTATCCGCTAAGTATTGAACCACCGCACACTAACGAGTGTTCTAATTTTTGATATAAAATTATTTAATTATTATTTTGATTTGATAAAATAAATAATTATATTAATTCAAATAAATATTATTATATTATTTATTAGTACAAAAAATATAATAATAGTATGATGATTGAGAATATTAAATAAAAATTAAAAATAATTAGTTATTCTATTTTTAAATTTGAATTCTAAGTTTAAATAAAATTGAATTAATTAGTTATTCTATTTTTAAATTGAATTGTGATATGATTTTATTCATAAAATTTTAATTTGAGATAAGATAAAATAAGATTTAAGTTTGAAACAAGATAAGATTTAAATTTAAAATAAGATTCAAATTTAAAATTGGTAACGAATCTTATATACTATATATATATATGACACGAATAAAGAAATGAAATACAAGAGTTTTATTTGATACTTTTATATATACAGATATATGTGAGTATAATTTTTGGAGAAGAATTCACAGAATTGTAAAAAAGTTTTTTAATTTAGATAGAAAATCCGTTGATAAAAAAATTGACGATAAATAATAATTTCAATCTTCATACGTATAGAATTTTCTTGGTACAATTAAATAATAAAATTTTTACTGCATAGTATTAAGGTATTTAAATTTAATTTATATTATTTGAATAAAACTTGAGTACAAAATAAATTTTTAACATTATTTTTTTTCTATTGCATATTATAAACATATAGATTCCTACAAAAATATGAGTGGATTTACCTCACCATGTCAACCACCAACCATTACATTGTTTTCTCCTTTGATTTTTCTCTGTATTTTTTTTTGCTTTTATCATCATATTAACACGGTTTAAGTTTGAAAAAATATTCTGGTTGGTGAACTTTGTGTATGTCTAGTTTGTTATAGTTAATTCCTTCCTATTTCCTAACATATTTAATGCTATTGTTAAACACGGTATATGAAAGTCAAAGGTGAAAAAAATAGAGGTTTATCACCGAAAATATTTCACATTTTTTAAAAAAAAAGTTTAAACTTAGGAATCGTAAGAACATTGATTGATTCATGAATTTTGGATGACGTTAATCTCTTCATTCAAACTTAATTCTTCTATTTTGTCTTTCATTTTAAAAGAATTCATTATTTATTTAAAAAAAATTATTCTACGAACCATTTGTGAATTATAGATACACAGTGTCACATTTTTATTTTTAATATTAGATTAATAACGATATTTTTTTAAATTGTAATTTGCTGTAATATATTTTTATAATATGGGATGATTTCATTTAAAAAGTACAAATTGAATCGTCTAATTTTTTATTTGTGTACTCAGACGATTCGATTTGTGTACTCCGAATTTTTTTAATTTTTAAAACACAAATCAAATTTCGTGTATCTCCCATAATTTTAAAAAATATTGAAAATTACAATATTAAAATATATTATTCATTCTATTTTTATATCTATATTTTTTAATTATACAGTGCCAAAATTAGTTGTACGAAAAAATGAATTAACTTTTTACAAATAAAATTAGAGTTACGACGAGAAAAATGTTATTTAAACATATTTTATACACAATAATAGGGATACAAAAAGAATTTGTTATTTTTCTTCGCATGACAATTATCCTCTTGTGTGTTCTCTCTCAATGTGTCTTTGTATGATATAGCATACTAATCAGTAGAAATAACATAACATCAGGATTTAAAAAAAAAATAAATAAAAAGAGGGAAGGAACCAGTAAGAGAGAAAATGGTTGTGAAAGAGTTGTTCTTTTTCTTTTTTTTGAGTCTTGGTTGTGATAAAGTCTAAAAATATAGGGTATTGTTCTATTGATTTTTGGGCCCAAAACTGGAGCATATTTCAGGCCCATAATGGCCCAAAGTGAATCAGTCAAAAAGTGAAAAATAAGTTAAAAAAAATATATTGAAGATCAGTTTATTTATCTATTTAAATAAATATTGAAGATTAGAATCTTGTCTTACAATAATCTATTAATTAATAACATATATTTATATAAAGTTAAAATCTGTAATAAATTAATTCTTAATTTCTCGAATTCAAAATTATTTTGGCAATAAATTAATCCTTATTCTTTTTTTTTTCCCTCCTAAGGAACAATCGAAAAGTAAGAGGAAAAACCAATAAAGAAGAAAGAAGTGAAGTGGGTACTGAAAACGAGGAATAAAAGGCGTGAATTTAGAAAGTTCTGGATTGCAATTTTTACAAGTGTTTCCTTTTATTTTTCAACAGTAAATCATCAAATCGAATCAAACACTTTATATATAGGGTTGCATAGATCTTCAATCTTTTGATCTGTTCGCACTCCACTAACCAGGTTAGCCCTAATTCCATCCCTTGTTTCTCGCAAATTTTTCATTCCAAACGCGTTATTATGCAGTGTTTTTCTATGGTCTCGAAATTCGGTTTGAAACAGTGCCGATTAGTGGTTAATTGCTATCAATTTTGTATAGTTGAACATATCTCGAGAAAAACCGTCTAATTTGCTAAATATGAGAAGTTAAAAAAGGGCAAGTATAATCGGAATGCTTAGAGAAAGTAGTTCTTGTTTTTTCAAGACTCTTAGGGTTTTCTGAATTCAGCATCGTGAATTCGTGATCCTTTGATTCTGCCATTACTGTTATGCTGGGCGAGCTAGTTAAGTCATATATAAATTCGATTCACAATATTTAGATATTTTGGTCAGCTTCTGGAAACGAAAGCCTATATAAGGAAGCAGCTTCAGATTGCTATAGCATGTTTATATTCATTCCCTGGCCGTTACTTTCAGTATAGACCGGTGTTGTCCAATATTGTTGCAGGCTTGCAGCCACCTCTTTGTTGTTTTGTTTCTATGTTAGATAAGTGGTTAGATCACTGTAGCTATTAGTGCATCAAATAATTGTTTGTTGATTATTGTTTTGGTGTGATTAAAAAGTGCTCCTTTTTGCATTAACTATCAATGTTTTGAAATTTTATTCCCTTTGATTTCCATTTATACTATCAAATGATGGTAGTATGTCTGATGTGTTGCATAACACTTGTGATTATGAAAGGGCTCTTTATATTGAAACCAATATAGGCCATACTAAATTTTAACTTGAACCTCTGAGATTTCAACCAATTTTGCTAGGTTGATGCAATCTTCAAAATCTCAGAATTAACAATCTCAGGTAGATTTTAGAATAAATCCCCTGTTATCTCAAAAACTGTGTGAGGATGAAGTGGGAGAGAATATTAATTATTTGGTTTTTCTTATGAATGTTTTAATCTTGTTTGCATTATTCGATATTTCAATTAGAATTCATCTGTCGTCACCGATTTTTGTTTGGATGATTTGATATGTGGCAGGATTTTTTTGATAAACAAGAACTTGAATTTCGAAAATGCCAAAAATTAGAAGAGCTCGGTCCCAATCTATTGATTGCACTAGGTCGCATCCTTACCCTTCCAACTCCAAAAACGATGAGCTACATAAACCCAAGAATTTGGTGGGATCGATTGATGACGTGAAAGAATGGGAGGATGCTAGGTGTCCTATTTGCATGGAATCTCCACACAACGCTGTTCTTCTGAAATGTTCTTCCCATGAGATGGGTTGCCGTCCTTATATGTGTAATACCAGTTACCGGCACTCCAACTGCCTTGACCAGTTTTGCAAGTCATTTGGTTCTCATCTCTCGTCAACAATACTGCAAGAAATCCCTCTCACAAGCACAACCTCTAACGGTAGGGACGTTCAATTAGAGCCTAGACACTCCCCAGAATATGGGAGCCAATTGCAGGCAAAGCTCATCTGCCCTCTTTGCCGGGGAGAGATATTTGGATATATGGTCTTGGAGCCTGCTCGTAGGCACATGAATTCTAAACCAAGGAGTTGCGCTTCTGAGACTTGTGAATTCCAAGGGACATATGCAGAACTCCGGAAGCATGCTAGGTCTGAGCATCCATCCGTCCGACCATCTGAGGTGGATCCCTCGCGACAAAGTGATTGGACGAGGATGGAACGGGAAAGGGACTTAGAAGATCTTTTTAGCTCAATTCATGCAAGATCTGATGTTGATAACAGAGACACAATGTTGACTGGGGATCTTGCTGATTTAATGTCCTTTTTCTTGTATGAAATATTTTCTTCTATTGAAGATGCTAACAGGATGGCTAGTTTGATGTCGAGTTCTAGACATAGAATGCCATTACATGATAGAAGGTCTGGAACAATGCAGAGGATACCAAATGGTACACAAAGAAGTCAATCGGCTAGATGGAGATCCAATTTACCTTTAGCACATCAACCAGAGAGAAGTCAGAGAGGCAGAAATATATCATCATCCCGTGCTGGGCAGGCGAACCGTCCTGCTAGATGGAGAACAAACTTATCACTGTCATCAAGGATGCCTCGTGAAGCTCACCAGTATTATAGAGAGGTGAGCCCAGGGTTGAGGATGACATCTTCAACAAGGATGTCTCGATCAGGAATTTCTAGAACTACTCCGGAAAACACACCTTCATTTGGAAGAAATTATGGCAATTCGTCATCTGGAAGGACTGCTGGACATCATCTACGATGGCGTGACCAAGGATGGTCGTCGTCATAGGATAGGCAATAAGGTTTTAAATAATGCAGTCTCTGGAACAATTTATTTGGTGATTATCATTTAATTTAATTCCTTCAAGGAAATCTTTTGCATTTTTTTCTTGTTTTGTTTTCTAAGAGAATTGCATCACTAATAAATACCATCTCCTGTAGAAAAATCAATCTACTTCACAAATCAAGTCCAACCAAGTTGCTATAACCTAATTTAGTTCCACGCATCACTATCTCTAATAAACCTTTTGATTTGATGTGCGACTATATATAACTGGCTTTTCTATGAGGCTTTCATTTTTTTTGTTTTCAAATTTTCTCAATGTTTTCTTTTTTCTCTGCATTTTATGTGTTCATAGTTGAAGGTATGAATCTGAATGGAAGATTGGAGTTTGAATTGTTTTTTCGATGAGTCTATTTATATTACGTTTAATGGTAGTTTATAAGTTTTTGGTGAAAAAAGGCTGCTGCGACTTTTTCTTCTCCTTCTCCTTTGTCCTCATTTATTTATTTATTTATTTATTATTATTATTATTATTATTATTATTATTATTATTATTATCATCGTTGTCTTCTTTTTATTGTGTAACAGTTCAAATTCATAATGCACCGAAATTTTTTAAATTTTTTAATAATGACGACACATAAACAAATTTAGTTCAAAATAAGTTCAAACTAAAAGTGCACCTCATTTAAATTTAGAATACACCAAAATTACTTAATGATAATTCAAAATTTCTCCTCTTTCTTCTTTTTTTGGTTCATTTTTTTTATTTTACCTTCTTATTTAGTTTCTTAACAAAAATAAAAATAAAAAATCAAAAAAAAAAAGAAACGCATAATAATCCAAAATCACTAGGAAGAGGAAGAGGAAAAAAACGCAGCAACAACAATAAAATAACAACGATAAGAAGGTGCAAAAAAGAAAGAAAGATGCCAAGGAAGAAAAGAAGAGTAAAATATTATTTTTCTAAATCCAAGAAATCTTTATTGATCGTTGGTCCTCCCTTTTTGTCTGACTCGGTTAGAGTACTCAAGTTAAAGGAATGGTAACAAATCATGTGAGTAATTTTGGTATAGCCTAAATTTTCAATCTTATTTTTTTAGGTGTCTATTTTCAATCTCAATTAATCAGCTGTAGTTTATGCGCAACCGAGGAAGAAACGGGAAAATAAAATCGATTTTAGCGTTCATAAGAGATGGATAATGAAAATATATCTTTTCCTCACCTTCATTAAGTAAATTAACAATAAATCTTGAGGGGAAAATTACATAAGAGATGGATAATGTTAAACAAAAATTCAGCCTGCTTTAGATGTTCTTGTTACATTTGGCAGAGCAACAGATTTAAGATTCCCTTGATAAGGGGTGAATAAACCTAATCCTCCTCTAGTTTCTCTTAAGTTGCTACTCTTGAGTTCATCCAACCGTTTAACCCATTCAATGGGAGAAGAGTGCTCTCCTGTGTGAGGGTGCAACACAAAACAGTGAATTATATTAACAGTTTGGAAACATGAAGACCCTAATCTGTAAGTAACATATCCAAAACTAAGTTGATCTCTTGGTGTGAAGAGATGAACCTCATTGAACCACAAAACAAGTCGTTCATCGCAGTGTGTTCTCGGATTATGATTGCTCCCCCTGGCACATCTGAAATATTAAACTTACTGTTAGAAATAACACAATACCAGAATTGATGAGCAGAATTTTGAAACATTTGCCATGCTTTAACAAAAAAAAAAATGGATTTACTATTGTGATTCAATGGCTAAAACCTGAGGAGGATTGATTTGGAATATCAGAAGTGAGAGTGAGAACAAAAATCGTTGCTGAAATCAAACTCTAAAAAAGGGCTCAGTTTCCTCTCTTATCCCTAGCAGTCCTTCATTCCCTCATATTTTTCATGTGGAGATCAATGAGGGGTCGTGCATATCACTTTCGCCTTTTGTTTGCATCCGCCTCTTCGTATATACTGCGGTGATGCTTATGTTGAGTAATGGCGAATGAATGCTTCCCGCACCATAGATATCTGCATGGCAAACACCGTTTTCAGGGTTACACACATTGCTATTTTTTAGATATGGATAAAGTATATTTTTTGTCTCTATTCCCTAATGTTTTCAAAAGGATTCGGATCTTCTAAATTTTGAATTTCACTTTAGAGATAAAGTGTAATCTCTCACCATTTATTCGTAGGACCAAGAAAAGACATGAGAGAAAAAACATTCAAAAGTAAAAGATCACACTTTATCCTTTCCAAAAGTAACTCTCACCATTTGTCTCCAGGTTCACACACAGGCCTTGTATTCTTCGCAAGAGGGAATATCCTTGGCAGTTAAGTCTTTTACCTTATGGTTCTATCTCTACACGAGAAAATCAAAGGGTTGCACTTACAATAAAGCAATCAGTTACCTACAATGAAAATCACAAGCATGCACAGTAGACTAAATTTACTTACTAAACCACAAATAACCTGTTTAACTATAAAAACTAATTTTTCTTTAATCAATAATCAGCTCACAAAAGGTCATTCAATACTACTTAAATTATATCTAGTAATTGTGATTGTTTAAGATGCTATTATACCAAAGATGATTTATTAGTATACAGAATAGAGGAACTACTTTAAAAAAAGAAAAAGGAATAACAGCGAATATAAAAGTCACAACCATAATAATTTATTACCATAATTGGTCACAGCAACAAAGCAATAAGCAATATAAATCACATTACCACGCAAAGAAACACATCTCGGTCTAAAGAAAAAAACCAAAACTAACCGGAGTAAAAAAAGCACCAAAGAATTGCTCTTATATGTATGTATGTAAATTGTAAATGTAATAAGGGTAACATTCCGCCAAAGACCTAATAATGCTTTTTTTTTTTAAAGTATATTATACTTTGTAGCATACTCAATAAGTAGAGCTTTGGAGCCAAGATTCCAAAAATTACATGAATAAAAGGTACTTGATCATGCAATAGCGAAAACATGAATTCATAATAAAAAAAAATTACGTGAAGTTGAAAAGATACATCTTGACCATTATTGTATCGATTTTATCTAACTTACCAATCATTGGCTTGCTACAAATCAATCTTCAGTTTCATTGCTACCATGCGAAGCATCCTTATCATATGCTAAAATATAAGTAAAACAGTATCATTACTAGCTATTAAGCAATTAGAACACTATCATAACTCATTGACATATATACTTACAATCTCATCGGGATCAGTGTTCACATGATCAAGCACGTCATCTTCAAAAATGTCAAATTCAGGGCCTTCTAACTAACATTGATCAATGTCCCGACAAATATGACAAGTTGTTCAATTGTTCCATGCCACATTCACCACGGGATGATTAATGCCACATCCAAAAGCTGGCCAGCATTAACACCTGCCAGCATTACTTGGAAAAAGAATCACCATCATAAAAGTACTATTTTCCACTTACTAATACAAGTTTATCAAATGCAAGTGAAAAAGTGAAGAATGGAAAGCTGAGACCTCATATGAAGAAATTGGCAGATACTTGTTGGTTCTCATAATGCGTTGGCCTTTATAATTCGATGTTCAAACTCAATGTGTAATAATACATCACACCAAGAAATTTTCGCACACACATCCATGCCCTCTTACCTTATGCAATGCAACAATGAAAATAATAATTACCTTATATCCCATTCCTAATTAGGGTTTGCTACATGGATGAAATAGTGACATTACATCTTATCATAAACTATGTCTGAATTTTAGGGAAAATTGCTTAACATTTCTTTTAACTTTGAACATACTTTAATCAAACTTCAACAAAAAATATTATGAGTTGTGACAGATTTCTAGCAAGTGAAAAAAAGATTCAAGTTCAAATATTCAATGCATTTTCTGATCCCATTATCCCCAAATAAAAAATGAGCAAAAAATAGAATCAATTTACAAATATGACTACACTAGTAAATGTGACTTTGCTGAATTTAAAAATATGAGCGAGTTAGAGATATGACACACATATAATCACATAAAAATAAGCAATAGTTACAATATGAAAGTTAAAGTTCTTACTTGTAGCCAGCGAGGACCTCAGGGAGAAGTGAGAAGAGAAAGAAGGTCTTCTCAACACCCTTGGCAGGCTTGGAGAGCAACGAGTATGAAACTGGGCCAATGAGGACATGGACAGTTTCAACACCAAGCTGAGCAAAAGAAAATAGATACGCAATCACAATGTTCATAATTTGATGTGCATAAACACGTGAAAAGGCTAAGAATTGTGTTTTGAACATAATGATCCACTCAAGTGGCAAGACAAGGTCCGATACAAGAATCAATAACAATTTTCAATTAAAATATTGAATAGAGTAAAAAAAAGTTACTAGTTGTTACCTCTGATGCAAACCATGTTGGAGAGAGGTATAGGCGCTCCAATTGCAGACACGGCAGTGAGAAAAGGCGAGACCACCCAGCAGCGACGGCGAGAAACAGCGAGGGGCAGTGTATCAGCGACGGCTCACGGTGAAGAGCATAGAATGAGCGAGGAAGTAGGGCAAGGAATAGATAACCAGTGACGACGCAATTAGATCTGAAAGCGTGGTGCAACGGCGGTAGAATGAGGCAAAGCCAAATGTCTCTCTTCTCTTTGAAAGAATGTTTAAAAGGGAAGAGAATTAGAGTAAAAAATAAATTGAATTTAATGAGTTCCTACCACTTTGGATGTGTTCACGGGAATGAATTATCTTCATTTTTTATTTTCTTTAAGAGAATAAAATATAATTGAAGAGATTATATATTTTTTCTCTTAATTAAAATAAAAGAATTGGGAGGATCTATTTCTACTGAAAAGGTAAATAGTGGGGAGTATGGGTAGTTTATCCACGCATAGAGATAGTGTGTTGAAAAAGCATTTTGTCCTTGCACATTTTTGAGGCTCAGGTTTCTTTTCGTCACATAAATACCAAAAACGGAATGATCACTATAAAATTGACAAACTTGAGCCACTAGTTTTTCTTCAACATCTTCTGATGAGTTGAAGTGCTGGGTTTCTTGCATTTGTGTTCCTCTCTTGTACTTCTAGTTCCTTTGGATTCATTGAACCAAAAGGAAACTATGGAAACTATGATATCTTTCTCTGCTCCTTCATTTCTTCACATCCCAACACCGCATGAACCAACAACCCCACCACTTAGGAAATCCATGTTCTTCAGCACTACTACTACTAATACTACTACTCAAGTAACCAATTCACCATTACACTCTATGGTTCATGGAAACAAATCAAAATCCAAGCTTTTCACTGCCTTGTCACCATCTCCATTGACAGAATCCAGCAACACACCTGAGGCTGAGACAGAAGTTGAATCAAAGGGAGAGAAGTTTGATTGGTACTCTCAGTGGTATCCAGTGATGCCAATATGTGACCTTGACAAGAGGGCACCCCACGGGAAGAAAGTGTTGGGGATTGATGTGGTTGTGTGGTGGGATAGGAATGAGAGTGCATGGAAGGTGTTTGATGATGCATGCCCTCACAGATTGGCACCTTTGTCTGAGGGAAGGATCGATCAATGGGGCAGATTGCAGTGTGTCTACCATGGTTGGTGTTTTAATGGCTCTGGGGACTGTAAGCTCATTCCTCAGGCACCCCCTGATGCTCCTCCGGTAATAACAATTCTTATTAGTAACATTCATAGTCAATGTTCTATTAATTTTTGTCTTGTTTTTCCTTTCATTGTCTGATATGCTCTATAAAACAATCATTAAGTTGTGGTAATATGCAGTTTCATACCTTCAAAAAAGCATGTGTAGCCGCATACCCAAGTACTGTGCAGAATGGTATGTTGTGGTTTTGGCCAAATTCTGATCCTCAATATAAAGATATTCTTGAAAGAAAGAAACCCCCATACATACCAGAGATTGATGACCCCTCATACACTAGCTTGATGGGAAACAGAGATATTCCTTATGGGTATGTATCATAGTTCCAGTATCCAAGAGATTTCTTTCAAGTCATGAAAACTGTTCCTCCGCTTAGCACAGCTTTCTAACAAAATGAATATTGATTTCAGCTATGAGGTGCTGATCGAGAACCTTATGGACCCTGCACATGTTCCGTACGCACATTATGGAATAATGCGTACTCAGAAACCAAAAGGCATATAAGATAAATCCTTTAAATTCAGTTCAATTTATATTTGCTTTTATACATGACACTCACATGTGTAGAGGGCTTAACTGACTCTGCAGAGAAAGTTGATAGAGAAGGAGGCAGGCCACTAGAATTGGCAATTGAAAAGTTTGATGTCAACGGTTTTTTAGCAGAGCAAGGTTGGAGCAAAAGCAAATTCATGCCGCCATGCGTATTTTATGCATATAGCCACGATCAACCTGCGCCATCCGGTGAAAATCAGGTAAATTATTGAGAAATGTGAGTTTTTGGTGCAAACATACCAACACAGTTTTTTATGAGGTTGTATAATGTGTGTTGAATTTGATTAATGCAGAAGTCATCAAAACAGAAGAAATTTTCCTTAATCTTTGTTTGCATTCCAGTTAGTCCTGGTAAAAGCAGACTGATATGGTGCTTCCCACGAAACTTTGGACTGTGGATGGACAAAATTGTGCCGCGGTGGTTTTTTCATATTGGACAAAACCTTATTCTAGATTCAGATTTATATCTTCTTCATGTTGAGGTAATTCAGATTTGTGTCTGAATAGCTACTACTCTTCCTTTGTTTACCAATTACCATCCTCTGAGAAGTGATGAAATTGTTTTGACAGGAATACAAACTTATGGAAGTTGGTTCAGCGAACTGGGCGAAAGCCTGTTTCGTGCCAACAAAGTCAGATGCACTTGTGGTCGGTTTTAGAAAGTGGCTAAACAAGTATGCAGGTGGGCAAGTTGATTGGAGAGGTAAATACAGTGGAGTTCTTGCGCCAACGCCACCCAGGGAGCAGCTTTTCGACAGGTATTGGTCGCATGTGGTGAACTGCCGGAGCTGCAACCGTGCATATAAGAGCCTCAATGTGGCTGAAGTGGCGCTTCAGATCATATGTGTTGCTTCAATAGGGATTGTTGCTGCAATGAAGCAGGGAACCATGTCTACATTCACAAGAAGTTCAATGGTTGTGGTTGCAGTGCTCTCATTCGCCTTGTCTCGTTGGCTAGCTCACTTCATATACAAGAATTTCCGTTATCATGATTACAACCATGCATTCCGCTGACCTGAAATGCATAATAGTTGATGTGAACAACTGAACTATGTTCATATGTGTAGTAAATAAAATATAGATGCTTCGAATCACGCTATTTCCAAGCTTACAATCCGTTTTGGGTGATTTTATTTAGGAAAAAATGTTTTCAAAGTGCCAACTATTCGGACCAGTGGCACATAATTACTTCAGTCCACGCACACCACTTTGAGCATAGCTCTGGCAGAATGCAATGAATTTTGATCAAATATCTTGTCTAAGAAACCATAGTGAATATTTCTTTCTATTCGAATAACTGTATAAATAAATAAAATTATTAGCACACAATATTTTTAGACACTAAAAATGTAAATATTTTTAAGTTGGAGACATATGAAGTTGTTAGCTGATAACGATTTTACATGTTTGATTATATTATATTATTTATATCTAAGATTCTCAAGTAATAATTTCACATGTAAGTTTTAGAGAAAACAATAATGGTAGGTAGGTTGGAAAGGTTGTAAGAATATGATAGAAGATGTAGGCTAAGAGAAGTAATTAGATTAGAGAAAACAATAAAAGAGACGGCGACAACATACTCACAACTGTAAATTCGTTGGCTACAAACGAAGACCGACATACAGAAGAAGAAGAATATGGCAACCACAGAATCGAACTCTTGAATCTTGATCCTCAGAGAGTCAAACTGTATCCGCTGCTATGCCAGCAGGAGTAAGTAGAAAGTAAGTAGTAATAAAAGATTAGATTAATGAGTAATCAGAGAGTTAAGTGAGTAATCACGCTCAACAGATCCTACTCATCTGAACCACCTTCCTTCCACACTACGCATTGCCGCATCGTTTCTTTTCTTTGAACCCACCCCGCACCACAACTCAGATCTCAGAAACACAATGAAGGACTCACACTCACACCCAAGCAGCTCCGCCGCCGCCGCCACCACGGCAGCGGAGCCAATAGCACAGAACATGATAAAGCTCATAAGCAACCTCTGTTTCTCTGTCTTCGTTTTCTCGGTCCTAATCTTCACCGTCATTGCCATTACCTACCAGCCACCAGACCCATGGCTCCAATCAGCGCCAGCACTCACTACTCTCTTCACCCAATCAGAAAATGCCACGTTTCACATCGACACTTCTATCATCAAAACCGGTGAGGATATTTCCCCTTCGCCACAGGATCCACCGCTTCCCTTTCCTTCACAATCGGCCGCCGCTCCTGCCGTCACGGAGGCCGTCATCGAGAAGGCCGAGGAGCGGATCGCAAATTTAACCCCGCCGTTAGCTTCCCCTGCCGACTCTGATGACGCCGTCGGTGTCGTCCGCGGACCCTGCGCCGACGCAGCCGCCGCCGGAACCCTAAACTGCTCCGATCCTCGCGTCTTGATTGCAGTCGAGAGGTTCAACCTAAGGACGTTCAAGTCGATCGCGTTCTTTGATTACCAGACGCCGGTGAACGGCTCTACAGCCGACGAGTGCGACGTCGCGTGGCGGTTCCGGAACAAGAGGGAGAAGTCGTGGCGGAAGTACCGTGACTTCCGGCGGTTCAAGCTCCAGCTCACCGACGATTGTAAGTACAAGGTGGTGCACGCCGGCCGATGGCATTCAGGTAGCAATGCGCGGAGGAACCCGGCGCTCCGTCCGCGAAATGAAGGTGCTCGCAGTGGTGCCAACGGTAAGGGTAAGGCTTTGCCAAAATTTTCAAACCGTGATGATGAGATTAATGATACTATTCCTACTTTGGGATCCGCAATTAACTTTAGGAATGGCAAGTATCTGTATTATTCAAGGGGTGGGGATTATTGCAAAGGGATGAACCATTATATGTGGAGCTTCTTGTGTGGATTGGGTGAGGCTATGTTTTTGAATAGGACTTTTGTGATGGATTTGAGTGTTTGCTTAGCTGCAACATATAATCCTAGCCATAAGGATGAAGAAGGGAAGGATTTTCGGTATTATTTCGATTTCGAGCATCTGAAGGAGGTGGCTTCCATTGTGGAGGAAGGTGAGTTCGTGAGAGATTGGAAGAAGTGGGATAAGACCCATTTGAAGAGGAACAAGGTTCCTGTTAGGAAGGTTGTGACACACAAGGTGACTCCCATGCAGCTTAAGAAGGACAAGAGCACCATCATTTGGAGGCAGTTTGATGCGCCGGAGCCGGAGAATTACTGGTATAGAGTCTGCGAAGGCGAGGCTGCAAAGTATATTCAGAGGCCCTGGCATGCTTTGTGGAAGTCCAAGAGGTTGATGAATATTGTTACAGAGATTAGTGGAAGGATGGACTGGGATTTTGATGCAGTCCATGTGGTTCGAGGCGAGAAAGCTCAGAACAAGGAGCTGTGGCCCCATTTAGATTATGACACATCGCCGGATGTTCTTGTTGAGAAGCTGAAAGGAATGATCCAACCTCAGAGGAATTTGTATATTGCCACCAATGAGCCTTTCTACAATTACTTCGACAAGTTGAGACCCAACTACAAGGTCCATTTGCTTGATGATTATAAGGAACTGTGGGGAACTACGAGTGAGTGGTACAACGAAACCACACTTCTCAACAACGGAAAACCAGTCGAGTTTGATGGGTACATGAGAGCTGCAGTCGATACAGAAGTCTTTTATCGTGGTAAGACACACGTAGAGACATTCTATAATTTGACTAAAGATTGCAAGGACGGCGTAAATACATGCTGATCATGTTGATGCTCATGGTTTCAATGTTTATTGGGAATTTTTATAGTTGAATCAGGTCTAGTCAGTTTCAGATTCATACCATTGGGGTAAATCGAGCTTCTTGTTGTACTTGCTTGTTCTTTTATTGTATTCTAATGATGATTGATGATTTTGAGTTGCCATGATGTTATACAAGTACAACTATGGGATCTCCCCTTCTCTCTTCCTCTTCGTTAGAATGTTTTCTTATTGATTGAGTCGTCTGTATATTGAAACTGAAGAAGGGCTTCAAGTCTAAATTAGCTAATGCAACATTTGTCCAAGGCGTTTAAGATTCTATTTGATACTTATGTTTTAGCACATTATGAACTTTATAGCCAAACTTCATCTACTAGCTCAGCAAATCCCTGTAGTTTTTTTCTGAAACTTAACTCCCCTCTTGCTGTGTGCATTTCAATCATCATTTACTTCTGTCATGACACCGTTTCAGTAAGCCAATAACAGATCTCTTGGACAGCAGGGGATTGCAATTTTATGGCAAACCAGTACCTTCCATGTCTTTCTCCATTGTTGATTATACTTTGCTTTTGTTCTTATACCTCTACGCTCTAGGATGGATTTCATTTTAAGACGACACCATTTTTTACCATCTGCATTTTGTGTTAATAACTGATTGTCTTCACATACTGTTCATTCTTATTGATTTATTCCAGTCTAAACAAAACACGGTCAGCTTCCGTGGTCCAAGTAAGATAACCTTATGACTGGGAGTTACAAGGATGAGCACGTTCATGTTCAGTGTTTAGCAAAACATGGCAACTAGGAGTACATGATGCTGTAATGGAATTTAGCATTCCGCCGAGTTGAATACACTTTAAAAAGGAGGAATTACTTAATTGTTACACTACTATGCAGTCCATTTTTGTTAGGATCTTATGCACACTCGTGTTGGGACTTGGGAGTCCTTCTAAGTTGCCAAATGACATTTCCGTTAGCATATTCCATTTGTGCACCAAGAAGCTAGCAAGTAATGATCGCAGGATTTTACGTTGGAATGTCTTTCTCACATAATCAACATGCAGTTGTTAAATAAAATCAATCAGATATCGAAAATGCAGGAAAGATTGAGTCTATGGTAGTCTTTAATCATCCGCTTTGGTTTCTCTGTAATTTGATTCATACAGAGTCTATGGTAGTCTTATAAAAACTACAGAATCAAACTGATTTTAATCGTTATCATTTATTCCTAACTAATTACAAGTGAGTAATTTCTTTAGCATTCCGTCTTAATTATAGAATAAATCACCTCATTAGCCGAGAAAATGGATATGATTTCCCGTGACAAAAGAAACAATTTGAGATGACAAGATAAACAAAATGCGAAATAACATCTTTAATTGTATACCATGTTACAAATTGTTTTGAACAAATAAAAATACCGGTCAAAAACCTAAAGATCACAAATACATAAAAGACATTAATTGAATGTCTACTCGTCCTCCTGGCTGCGTAGCCTGGCAGTCTTGTTTGTCACTACCACATCAAGCTGGGCAGCTCTCTCTACTATATCCTTCCTCTTCCTTGTTGATACATTGTGTGCAATCTCTGCACAGTAGGTCCTGAAATCATAGAATACCTTATTTCAATAATCCATTCAGATTATTCAGTTAACACACTAAAATAAGTTTGTTAAATGACGAACCTGTTGTGCATCATGAGTAGCTCCAAGTCCTTAACATTGTGAACAACAAATTTCTTGAAACCATTAGGGAGATAGTGTCGGGTCTTCTTGTCAGACCCGTAACCAATATTTGGCATCAACGTGCATCCCTTAAACTTTCTCCTCACACGAGAATCAATACCCTTGGGTCTGCGCCAGTTTTCCTGTTTAACACAATACAAGAAAAATCTATCTTAAAAACATTGTAAACCAATCACAACATATCAATCTATTGACTACACGGAAAAACAGAAATGGAGAACATCTTTACTGCAATCTCAGTCGAAAGATGGTGATAATTTGGATATTAATCACAGATAGATCATAATTTTGGGAAAAATTGCATCATTGACTGCAGAAAGGAAACATTCATCAATGATAAATCAAACAATTTATGTTTTTTTATGAAAGGTTTTTATTGTAAAAGGGATTAATTACATATTTAAGTGAATTCAAGATGTAAACAGGAAAATAGTAACAGAAGGCTTATTATTAACAAAAGCCAGCCGTGTCGCAGACCTGTAAAAATTTCTATATGCCCTTAAAACGAAACATCCAGGTACAGGCATAGACTCTGGACATTAGATACCACGGGCATGAACACATCAATATCAAATCACTGGTACAAAACAAAAGAAACAATAACATAAAAGTAAAAGACTTGAATCAATTGTATGAGATCAGATGGTAGTGCATGTTTTGAATCATCATTCTATTACAGAATAGGTGGATAAGCATCCTCATATCTCATCAACATTGTTGTTCTCATGAAAAAGGGCATTCCAGTGAGTTCAAACATAAAATCACAGATACATGGAAAAAAACAATGACTTGAAAAATGTAAGACACTGAGGTCCATTTATAAACATGGATAAAGGGATCAGGAAATTAATCTCTCACCAGGTAGCACACCAAAGGAGCAAGTAAGACTGGGTGTCATAAATTATCATCAAATCCCAATATACAAAACATGCTTAAACAAGTTCAAAATTAAAAAAAAAAAAACACAAATAGTTCAGATCTTAGAATGTGAAAGACTATAAATGGGATCAGATAGTCAGAGGGTCACCATGCATCAAAATAGATGATAAGACTGGGTGTCAACAAGTTTATCGTCACATCCCATTTGCAGTATAAATTATATAAGACAAGAACAAATCATCAATATTGAAACAAAATTAATAATTTTAAAAAAAAATATTTCAAATTAAGAAAAGGATCAGATAAGAATGTCAATCACCACCTTACACCTTGTTTAGGTGCAACTTAAGACTGGGGCGACAAAATACTATCATCATATCCTTTCATGAATCAAATCAAATTATACAAATTTCAAGATTTGAGGCGCGCGAGGAAAAAACTTATACCTTAACGGAGATCTTGCGGTCGCTCTGGGGCCTCTTGAACTTCTTGACCCTCTTCTTCACGATCTTCTTCGAGAGCAACGGCACCGCCATTTTTGATTCGGGACTCGGGAGGCTCCGATGGCTGAGATTTGTGAGAGAACACACACAACTATTTATAAGTGCGAGTATGCTGCTAGGGTTTGCGTTTTTTGCAGCAGCTGCTAGGGTTTTAGATGGCAGTGTAAATGGGCTTGGGCTTGAGCTTTGTCTTGGTCAATAGTGAAGCCTTGGACCAAGTAAAGCTACAATCCAGCAGATTCATTAGCATGAGCCCTGTTTAATTTTTACTATTTCACTCAAAGAAGAAACTATAAAAATAAATAAATGAATATATTTATATACTTCATACATACATGGCTCATTTTTTTACATATGAAAATAATTATCGTGTAACTCAATAAAATAAAAATGTATAAAATATTTATACTACTATGATATCAGTGAAAATCAAAGATTGAATTTTGCTTTTTCACTTTTTTTTTTCTCAAACACAAAAGGCAGGTTGCATTTTTCATTTTTAATCTTTTCTTTTTTTTAATGTAAACAAAATGCATTTGCATTTTAAGATTTTTTTTTCGAAAAATCAAAACATAGATTGTGTTTTAAATGTGCAAAATTTTTTTATTGAAAGCTGGAAAATACAAATTGCATTTTGTACAAAAAAAATTAATCGAGAGTTTTGTTTATAGGTATTAAAGTCAATTTATCCGTGATTCATACTTTACTTCTACTCCTATTCTTCTTTATTTTATATCTTTTATACTTGTGATCTTTTTTATAATTAGTAGTATCTAAAAAGTTGGGTTGGTAAGGTTAAAGTTCTGAAAAGTATTACAAATTTGCGAACTTATTATAACGGTGAGATTATATCAAACACAAAAAAAGAAGTAATTTTTGTTTGTAAATGTTCATTTTTTTTTTGTTATTCCATGCACCATAAGTTTTGTAGTGTTATAAAATGGTCTTTGTGAAAACATATAAAGTCATTTTAAAAAGGGTGAGCAACATTTTATACAGGAATTCTGTACAAGTATTTAGTAGGCTGATACAATTTCAAATAATATTCATCACTAACAACATTTGTATGTAGCAGATGTTCTATATTTATCAACAAATCCAATTTCACGTGCCGATGATAGATTAATCCTTTTGCAGGGGTGTCAAATTGACCAGTCTAGCCCATTTAGGTTTGACCCGTTTAAGCCTACTTTATTCATGGGCCATAATTTTTTAGTCCAAACCATTTATGGTTAGTCCAATGAGTTAAACGAACTAGCTCGTTTACTCTTTTATTTTTATTTTTTAAAAAATATTTTGACAAAAAATATTATTTTTAGGTCAAAATTTTAAATAAACAGTATTTTTTATTTGATGGGTCAGATTAGGAGAAATATCAGCTTAAGGTGCTACTCTTTTAAAAAAAAAGTAAAAAAAAAAATAAACGGACCACCCATTTAGTCTATAGACTAGCCCATTTAACTCGTTTTTTTTTTGTTAATCGGGTTCAACCGTTTAGCCCGAATTTTAAACGGGCTTAATTTTAGAAGCAAAATCAGTCCATTTAAATGAATAAACGAGCTAGTCCGATAAATTTAGCCCATTTTGACAGTCTTATCTTTTTGTCTTTTTTTTTTTACCGAAGATAGAGAAAATTGAATTCGCAATTTTTTAGATGAATATAAAGAATTATGTCATTTAAGTTATAATTGATTGGCTTATCTTTTTGTCTCTTTAATCTCTCTTTTTTATGAAAAATAATTAAAATAAAATCTAATAACATATTAATATTTACTCTCAACATGACTTTCTATTAAGAAATTAGAAATGTGTACTTTTTTTATATAACAAAAATACTGAAGTTAAACTTTATGTTAACTCCTATTTAAATAAATGTATGCTTCTGGTAAAATTAGCTATTCGTGCGTTCTGGTTTTATAAACTTTTGATGATAATATTTTTATAAAGAATTAAATTATACTTTAATTTTTAAGAATTAAATTTATAATAGTTTTTGAATTCGCACTCAAATATTCAACTAGTTCTTGAAATTAATAATTACTTAAATTTATTCTTAAAATTATACTTTTAAACTCACAATAATTTGTAAGACACTTTTGTCAATTACATATCATTAAAAAGTTGAGTTGAACTGAATTCTATCATATTGATACTATAATAACTAGCTGATGTGGTAAAAGAAATTTTATTTTTACAATTTGGTTCTTCTTTCTCCATTTAAAATATTAATCCCTGAATTATCTTTACTATCTGCAGACCTTCTTTTATATTCTCTTATGTTCTCTTAGTTGCATGTATTGCCATACTCTATCGCTGCTACTTTTTTAATTCACTGTCTGCAATTTCGCCCTCCGCCTATCACCTTCTTAGGCTCCCACCACATTATTGCCCACCAAATCATTGCCATCTCCAATGTCCACTTTGACGCTCACATCTACGATTGGTACTCCCTCTTCCAGTTCAACTCCTCTGACTTTGCCGACGACCTCTCTCTCCTTTAGTAGCAGTTCAAGAAGCTCACACTTTCCTTAAACACTAACACCAACACCTTTCCTTTTTTAGACAAATTTTTCACGTGTCTCGTCGAGGCTCGGCACATTCTTGCGGACTCCAAAGATGTCAAATGTGGGACATTTTTTGGACAGTATCCCCTTACAACTAGAAAATGATATCAGTTTAATGTTGATTAATATCTAGTTTGAATTTCTTCATGTGATTGCACATGATAAAAATCAAAGATACAAGAAAGAAAAAATTGTGTTTGAGAGATATAGGTCAAATGCAAGTTTTGGTTTTTATAACTTCAACTTTAATTAGTTGATATCTCTTATTGCATATAATAGATAGAGGATTGCTAATGATGTTGGAAAATAATTGAATCTGAATGCTTGGGCTAATTTAAGTGACCCATAAAATTCCTATCAAGTTGCTTTTTGTTTATCATATATCCAAATAAAAATATATTCAAATCTTGATAAATAATGATAAGTAGTATATCTACTAAAAAAATGTAAAGTTCACCTGTATTAAAAGTAATGCAGGAATAAAAGAGAAGGTTATTGAATTTTAACATTAATTTTTCAATGAAGTTAGTATATATAATAAGAATAATGCTTTACAACTAAATTAATTATCTAATTAAGTTCAATAAAGTTGGTATAACTTAATTAACATCCACATGTTACTATCTCTAGCTGTTTTTTGACTAAACGTGTCATTATATGTAGTTATCTTTTGATGACTTCTATTTTTGCGAATTTTGTTTTTTTTTTTATTTATTTTCTTCTTTTATTTTATTCCTGATGCTATTACTTCTTCTTCTTCTTTTCTTTTTTTCTCATCTTTCTTTTTCATTATTTTCGTTGTCATCACTACAACGTCCTCCTCCTCCTCCTCCTCTTCCTCCTCCTCCTCCTCCTGCACCTCCCTCCACCACAAGTTTGATAGAGATGATCTGATCTCCCACCCTTGACATCTACTACGTCCTTTTTCTACTGCTTATCCACAATTATTCCAACTCCATTCATATTCTTCACCTTTCCTGTATACCAAAGTTTGAAACCAGAAGTATCCAACTCCCTAGCCTTTGCACCCAGTTATTTCGTTTCTTGTAGGCATATAATGTTAATCTTCCTCCTTGTCATGATGTCCACCACCTTCATGGACTTTCCTATTAGAGTGCCTATGTTCCATGTCTCAAATCTCAACCTTCTGTCGCTTCGACCTTTACCTTTTACTTTGTGATATAGCTTATTTACCCTCGTTCGTTCACGAAAACGCGAGAACCCTTGCTCATTTAACACTACATCTAGGCACCGATGCAGCGGCTCTTACTTTGACACCGTACTCGAGCCATACGGCGCGTTGCTTCCGGGCAACGACCTAGCTTTAACGCAATAATGTCTTTGATTCATGTCATGGGGGTTCGACTATATTTTTATGTTGGTTGCCGAAGACCTAACACAACCCTCCTCCTTTATCCAGGCTTGGAACCGACTATGTACCGCAAGTGTAACATAGGCGGAGTTTTTTAATGACAAAAAAATTATTTAAAATCAACAAATTGATAAAATAATAAAATAAAATATTAATCACTATTAAATTTATAATTTTTATCATATATGTAAATTTTATTATATTAATTAATAACTTATTAAATTCTTATTTTAATGTATTCATTTTAAAAATGTTGATTTTTCACCTAAAAATTAATAACAAAATAATTGAATTTAAATATGAGGTGATATGATGCATATAACTCTATCAATATATCCAAATAAAAATATATCCAAATCATGATAAATAATGATAAGTAGGATATCTACTAAAAAATATAAGGTTCACCTGTATTAAAAATAATGCAGGAATAGCAGAGAAGGTTACTGAATTTTAACATTAATTTTTCAATGAAATCAATATATATAATAAGAATAATGTTCTACAACTAAATTAATTATCTAATTAAGTTCAATAAAATTGATATAATTTAATTGATATCCACATGTCACTAACGGTCTTTTAACTAAATATGTCATTATATGTAGTTGTCTTTTGATGACTTATTTCTTTGCAAATTTTATTTTATTTTATTTTTCTTCTCTTTTTTACTCGTAATGTTTTTGCTTCTTCTTTTTCTCTTCTTTTTTTTCATCTTTTTCTTTTATTATTGTCATTGTCACCGCCACCACGCTACCACTTCTATCTCATCCTCTTCCTCCTCTTTCTTTTTTTCATTTGATTTTCTTCGTCCTCATTTCTTTTCCACATCCTCCTCCATAATCATTATTATTATCATCGTTATTATTATTGTCATCATCGTCGTCTTCTTCTTATATGTATAACAGTTCAAATATAGAATGCACCGAAATTATTTAATGACAATGACACACAAACAAACTCAGAAATTAAATCCATAATGCACCGAAATTACTAAATGATAACTCAAAACAACTCCTCCTCCTTCTCCTCATATTTTTTCTCATTGTTCTCCTTCATTATCGTTGTTGTCACCACCACCTCTATCTCTTCCTTTCCCTCCTCCTCCTCCTCCTCCTCCTTCTCCTCCTTTTCTCATTTTAATTTCTTCGATCTCCTCCTCTTCTTCCATCATCATTATTGTCATTGTTTTTGTTGTCTTCTACATGTATAATAGTTCAAATCTAGAATGCACCGAAATTTCTTAATAACGACGATACACAAACAAACTCAGTTTAAAACAAGTTAAGACTAGAATGCACCGAAATTCAAATCAGAATGCACCAAACTCAAAACTCTTCCTCTTTCTTCTTCATTATTATCATCATCTTTTTCTTCTTTTCTTATTCATCATCTTATTTTACCTTCTCATTATTCTTCTGGTTTTATTCTTTAAAAAAATAAAAACAAAAAACTCAAATAAAGAAGAAGAAAAAACCAGTAATGCTGCAAAATCACTAGAAAGAGAAGGAGAAAAAAATACAACAACAACAGCAACAATAAAAAAACGACAATAAAAATAAAACACACAACGAAGAAGAAAAAAAATGCGAAAAAGAAGGAGAAAAAATACAAAGAAAAAAGAAAAAAAGAAGGAGCAGGAGGAGAAGAGGAACGCGGAATATTCACATAGTTGGAGATTCACACTCTTACTAATAAAAGTAATTTTTATGAATATGGACTAACTTAATTCAACTTAGTTACCAAAAAGACTAACTTAATTGAACTTTTTCGGCAAATGCGACGTCGTATTTTAACGTTCAAGCTTAGCCTATTTTGGGGTTTATTGCGGTTGAGCAATTAGGTCATGTGGTAGACTAGTAGTGCAGTAGCTGCCAGCGCCGCCGCCTAGTTGTTGTTCTTCTAATGATTTTGCTAACTCTTGTTATACTCTTGCTCTAGTTTAAACTTTGGAATCAGTGTAGAGAGGAAGAAGGATGGTGATAACTACAGTCATGATAATAGTTAAACATGAGAGTGGTGAAAAATTTGAAATTGAAAGTGTAATATGAGAAATAAAATTAAAAATTAGAGTTAAGTTATATTAAAGGATAATTTCAAATTTTTATTTAATTTTTTATGATTTGAATAATTTTATTTGTAAAAATTTATTTTTTATAAGTATAAAGTTAATTTTAAATTTTTATAATTAATTTTATCCATATTTAAATTTTTGGTAATTAAAAATGACTATTTACTCATATAATAAATATGAGTAATACTATACGAAAAAATTTTGTTGTCAACAGGGACTGATTTAAAATTTTTAATGTGGAGGGGCTAAATTTTAGATAATTTTTTTCATTCCATAAACATAATTAACATATAGTTATTAGAGTTAGTTTTTTAAAAGATTTATCAATATATATATATATATATAATTATAATTTCTTTTTCATAATTTTATTTTTAATATGATAATTATATAAAAAAATATAACAATATCAATAGACAATAGTACATTATAAAATTATAAAAATACCAATAATTTATAGCGTGATTAATTAAAAATGATCTCATATCTTATTAATTAAAATTAATTTTTTCAAAAATTTTAAAAAATTTGAAAATAAATTATAAATTATTAATTATTTGAAAGACACAGTATCCTTATAAAATACAAGATATAAGATATCTTTATAAAATTTTTTTAACAACGTAAATTTAAAAAAAAATGAGTATTTTTTACAAGAAAATAATATCTAAAATACATAATGTGATTACCAAAATATAATTACGTAAGTCATTATTAAGATAATGATATAAATGTTAAATATATTAATATAAAAAAATAAATAATTTTTTTAAATAAATATAAAAATTATTATATAAAAACTAATTTGAAAGGTATAAAGATTTGAGGGTATGATATTAAATTAGTTAAGTAAATATTAGTGAATTAAATAACTACGATATAAATTTATCACATAGTAAAAAATAATATATATAAAACTATTAAATTACATAATATTTTTTAATTTTTAAACACATATCTTATATATAAGTATAATTTTTTAAAATTTTAAGGGATTGAAGCCACTACTCGCCCTTCTCTAGGTCCGTCCCTAATTGTCAAACAAATTAAGTGAGTTGAACATCAACAAAAATAATTCCCAATCACTTTTATACACTCCCTCACCTAAATTTTATTGTTAAATTTAGTTAAACTTAATTCACATAATATATGTATTCAATAGCATTTCTATAAAATATAATAATTTCAAAATGATGAGAAGGGAAGAGGAAGACAGAAGAGGCTAGAGAAGCCTAAATAAACGGCAGTGATGTTGAGCTGTTGTTCTTTTTGTCGTTTAGCTCTGCACTTAATACCTCTTCACTCTCTTCATTCTCGTAAACACTTCACTCACTCTTCAACACAACACACACTCTCCATCATCATCACATTCACATTTCAATCACTAACTCTTCTCCCACTACCTACCAAAGTCCAAACCTTGCGGTATGTGTTTGTGTGTCTCTATGTTTTCCCTTTCCTTTTTTTTTTTATTTTAAAGAAAAATTGTGCGTGTGTTGGGAAATGTGAACTTGAATCTTCCATTATGGCCACTACATTTGAACCATGTAGGTTTTGAAATTTGAATGGAATTGAATTGCTGCAGGGGTTTTCTTCTTCTGCCGCCGCTGCTGGGTGGCTTCTCTGTTCTGCTTCAACTCTCCAAGTCATCAATCACTCACTTACTTGAGCGAGAAGAGGAGCTATTCAACAACACTAACTCTTACAGGGTTTCTATATTTAGATCAGGTTTTCTTTACATTTATATACATGTAGCTTCATTTAGTCATTTACCGCATTTTTCTTTTAGCAACTCCTCCATGCTTCTTTTCGTTTCATGGTAAAATGTAAACCCTTTTTTTGGTATGAAGCTAGGCCCCCATTTCTCTTTGTTTTCCTTTTTACATTTCTTGATAAAATTTGCTATAACATAAATTTCCTTTTTGGTATTTACTTATTATTACAATATTTGTTAAAAATGGTTATAGAGAAGAACAAAGTCCAGATGCAGATAATGAAGAGGCACCACAAGACTTAATTAAACTTCCTGAGTGGCTGTGCCCATAAGAATTCTAGAGGAATAAACTCTGAGGTTATTGAATTTGTTGTAGAAATGTGAACTATGAATTAAGTACTTTTTGTAAGTTATGCTGGGCTGTAATCTGAATGGCAATGCATAGTTTAATTTGATGCTAGATGTTACAAATGTTGTTGCATGGAAATAATATACCATAAGAGAAATTGTTTCTCATGGTCCATGAATAATGTTGATAGAGGTCTACTAAGAGAAGTTGAGACTTAAACAAAATAGCAAATAGTATAACATTTTTTCAGAATTTATGGAAATATTTTTTATGCGATATGTTATATATCACATGTTTTATTATTTGCTGAAGTCTGGTTGTGCAGGCTTTGATTGGCAGTAATTTTGGGTTGAACTTGCTGGCTGAGATGATATTGGATGTGATGAATCTTAAAAAATGCCTCACAAATGTCTTTCTGCTCACACTAGCTATGCTAACCACTGCATCAGGTAATTTATAATCATACATCTCTGTTTTTTTAGCGATCTCACTTTGGAAAATGTCCAAGATATTATTATCATGTTGATCCACCAGGTTTTGAATCAATACTCAACACCAAATGATTCATATCTGCAGCCTAAACAATAAGCATGCCTTCTTACAGACTTAAAACTCTTCCCCTTTACAAAATAATTAGTCTTAAAATGAAATTTATCATGGCATTGGCTGTGGGACTGGATTTTATATGAATTCTAAGGCATTCCCAAGATAAGTCCTGCCAATATACTAAGCTTGCTTCTTAGGGGGTTCTGTCCATATACTTAACAGTATCATTCATAATCTAAGCTTGGTCTTGTTCATCAATTGGGTGTTAGAGGAATAGGGGCTCTGAAAAGGACCAAAGGGGGATACTTTTTAAATGATTGCAACCTACTTTTGTTACCGGTACATCTCCTTGTCTATTAGGATTCTAACTGTGAAATCATTAACCCTGCAAGCTGAATGCTGAGTCTCTTATGTTTGCTTGTTTGTTTATTGAACATAAAATATGGGGGTGTTTCCCTCTACTGTATGATATGGAATTGTTACAATCAGTTGTTGATTTGGATCAACTGGAACTTATAGGTGGATTTGTTGGCGTAAACATTGGAACTGATGTTTCTGACCTGCCGGCTGCTTCAAATGTTGTTGCTATACTAAAGGCCCATCAAATTACTCATGTTCGTCTATATGATGCCGACACTCACTTACTACAAGCCCTTTCAAACACTAGTATTGAAGTAATTGTTGGTGTCACCAATGAGGAGGTACTAAGAATAGGAGAATCTCCATCAGCAGCTGCAGCCTGGATTAATAAAAATGTACTTGCTTATGTGCCATCAACTAATATCACAGCAATAGCAGTTGGCAGTGAGGTTCTTTCGACAATCCCGAATGTTGCCCCGGTTCTGGTTCCTGCCATGAATTCTCTTCACAAAGCCCTGGTTGCTGCAAACCTCAACTTTCGGGTCAAAGTCTCAACACCACACTCTATGGATATTATCCCCAAGCCTTTTCCTCCTTCTACTGCCACCTTTAACTCTTCATGGAACTCTACAATGGTCCAACTGCTTCAGTTTTTGAAGAACACAAATTCCTCTTTCATGTTAAACGCCTACCCTTATTATGGATACACTAAAGGAGACGGCATTTTCCCGATTGAATATGCTCTTTTCAAACCCCTTCCTTCGGTGAAGCAAATTGTTGACCCAAACACTCTATTCCACTATAACAGCATGTTTGATGCTATGGTGGATGCTGCCTACTATTCTATAGATGCCTTAGATTTCAGTGATATACCTGTTGTTGTGACCGAGACTGGCTGGCCATCGTCGGGTGGATCAAATGAACCAGATGCTACTGTAGGAAATGCTGAGACATACAACAATAACCTGATTCGGCGAGTCCTGAATGATTCAGGGCCCCCTAGTCAGGTGAACATGCCTATAAGTGCATACATATATGAACTATTTAATGAAGACAAGAGGAATGGACCAATATCAGAAAAAAATTGGGGCATCTTTTATTCTAATGGTAGTGCTATTTATCCGTTGAGTTTAAGTACTTCTGGCCAGATTAATGGAACATCTGCATCAGTTTTTTGTGTGGCAAAAGATGGTGCAGACAGTGATAAGTTGCAAGCTGGCCTGAACTATGCTTGTGGACAAGGTGGAGCAAACTGTGCCGCTATTCAACAAGGGCAGCCATGCTATCTCCCAAATAATGTGAAAAGCCACGCCTCTTTTGCTTTTAATGATTATTATCAGAAAACTCATAGTACTGGAGGAACATGCGACTTCGATGGAACTGCTACAATTACTACAAGGGATCCTAGTAAGTTGATATATTTTTGTTTCTATTTTAACTCTAATCTTTTGGTATCCTACACTTTTATCACTTTGTTATTTTCAAATTGCATGCTTACTAAGATGCCATGGAATTTGTATCATTTTATGTTTACTATATACCATGAACAGCATGTTGAATTTAGTGTCCTGGTTCCTATTAGCTTATTCCTTAGAAAGTTAGCTAAGCAATTAATTCATTGTAATCCATTGCAGGTTATGGATCCTGTATATACACTGGAAGGTATAAAATCTTAATCCATGCACATCCATGCTTCAGTTTATTTGATTCAAGAATAATTGTTACCCTTTTTTAAAGAAATCTTATATCTGATTTTGGGCATTGAATCTTGATGGCCAGTTCTAACTCGAGTGGTGGTGGAATGAGTTTGGCTCCGACGGCACTTGGACCTTCAAGCCCCTCGGAAGCATCTTCGAACATGCAAATGTGTAGTCTTCAGTATTTGATATCCGTTGTGGGGGCATTTTTGGCTCTGGTGATGTTATGACCGAAAGGATCGTGGAATCATAGTTGTCATTGATTTTGTTTCTAACATCACATTGATCCATTTTATTTATTTCTACATATCTGTATTTTACCTTGTGCATTCGAGTATCATTTGTAATTTATCTCTTTATGATAGGTAGTTGCTTCAAATAGGAACAACACGGTGCCTCAAAAGTGATTGACGACATTATTTTGAGTTTTGACCATGCAAAATCAGAGTAAATTTTCATAATGGTCTTTGAGATTCATGCGATTATTTGTTTTAGTCCTCGAAATTTAAAATTACTTATAATGGTCCTCCAGATTCAGGTTTGGGTACCATTGTAGTCCCTCCACCTTTTTTGGCGATGACTGGATAAACGGAGTGCTGAAGTGGTACCCTCCTTGCCTTGCCGGACGCTGCAATAGCTAGTTGACGTGACGAGGGTTGTATTTGTACCCAATTTGTTCTCTAAAATCTTAATTTTCTCTCATTATTTGTCTGACTTATATTCTTTTTCAACCTCCGTTCTCTTTCCTCTTGTTTTCATTGACCTTACATGTTTGGCTATGAAATTGACACTTATATTTATATCATCATTGTTATTGTTCTTGTTCAAACCCTCATCCAAAGAGTCATTGATAGCTTCAAACTTTTGAAGAGTGAAAGACCCTTCTTACTCAATTACTTATACCACTTCATCTAGTGTTGCACCATATCTTGGCAATCCAATTTTGCTTCTTCAATTAAAGACCTTTCTGACCTAAGAGTGCATATAGTTAAAACAGGAATAATGACATAATTTTTCTCTTGCCTTTGTCTTAATTTTTTTTTTTTGGAAATTACCTCCATGGTATATGATGATATCAATCAATTCAGTTATCTACACAATCACAAAAGAGATCATACAGCCTTAGAATAAAATTATGCATCATTAGCATTATGAGTAAGAGACAAATATCATATATTATATACTACTTTTTGTATATTTCATAGATGAAAATCAAAACCCAAAAAACAGTTTAAAATTGCATAGTTTTAACCCCATCAACATCATCCCCTGTTCCATTCATAAAAAAGCATAACACCCCCAATCCCCAACTCAATGTATAAGCAATCAACAAATCCTAAAAAAAATAGTAGCAAAAAAATATAACGGTTTTTCATTGACAAGAACACTAACACCATAGAACACAATCATACAAACATTTCAAAAATAAATTAAAAAAATTTAAAACTACTAAACCCCAACAATAACGATTACCTTGGCTAAGAATGAGAGGGAAGCAACCTCTTTCCTTCAAAACACTGTTATTTCCACTTTAATCTAATTGTGTGTTAGTTCAACCTAAATAACGAAGGATGTTAATAACCCTTTACTAACACCATTAATAAGAAAACGAAGAAAAACAGTGGAGATAGAGAAGAAGATTACTTTATTATGGGTCAAAACCATTTCTTTGACTTTCATGGTGGATGTTATAATACTCCCTTGATGTTTGGAGTTTTAAAACTCCATATAATTTTAACAAAAAAAACACTATTAAAATTTAAAATTTAATTTACTTTGCGTTGATTTAGGTTAACATTTAATACATACTGATGAAATCAATAAACAATTAATACTTTTTTTTTGAAAAACTACAAATATATTAATTACAACTTATAAAATATATTTTTAATAAATAATAATTATAATTATTATAAGAAATTTAATATGCTCTATTAGTATATAAGTTATTTAATTAGTTAATAAAATCTAATTAATTAATAATTTTATATTTTATTTATTTTAATTATTTATTTAAAATTATAATTTATTTCATAAAGTTTATTTAATATACTATCTTTTTTTGTTCATTGAAAATAATGAATTTGTTCACTGACAAACTTATTCCTATTTCTATACAATTTGAATCGTATTCGTAAATTTTTATTTTTTTATTAATCTAATTTTATTCACATATTTTAATTTTAAATTTTTTATTTAAAATTTAGATAGATATAATTTAAATTAATAATTTAATTTAATAAAAATAAATATATTCGTATTATTTTTATTATCTTAAGCAAAAAATATCTCTAACTATATTTTCTAGGTAAGATTTATTAATCTTTTCAGATATTATGTATTTATATATACACTCTAATATTATTAATTTGAAAGATTACATATATCTATCTCTTTTGTTGAAATATTTAAAAATCATGTTTAATCGTTTTAAAAAAATAATACGAGAACATTTATTTAAAATAAGATGAATATATTTATTTAAAATTTAAAAATTTTAAATAAATTTATTCATATTAATTTTAAAATAATATGAATATGTTTGTTTAAATAAAAAAATTTTAGAATAATAAGAGTATTATATCTTTTTAATTCTTTTAAATTTTTATTTTTATCATAATTTTATAATAATTTAATATCAATTTAAAAATAAAATAAATTTAAATTAAAACAAAAAATTTAATCCAAATAGAATTTAATGTTAATTCTTTTCTCTTTTCTTAATAATTAAATGATGATTCTTCTCTCTCTTCTTAATTAAAGAGTACTAAAACTCCAAATACGTTAATTTTTGTTTAACTCTTTAAGAAGAATTTTAATACTCCAAACCTTCCAGGAGTATTGAATCAGGCGCCGACTTTCATATACAAAACAACGAAGTTTCTGACTTCTTTAAGTGCTGAAAGATAAACGACGTTATTTACTCATTATCCAATATGATGAGAAGGGTACCACTTTAGCATTTTGTGTGTGCTGATGGAAGGACTATATTGATGTCTGAACCTAATTATAGAGGACCATTATAGACAATTTTAAATTTTAAAAATCAAAATAGATAATTACGTAAATCTCAATTCCCATTATAAAAATTTACTTGCATGTACTCCACAACATACTTCTATTTTCCTTATATTTTTTTTGCATCGCTAGCATTTGCATGGTTTCAATCCCGTAAGTAAGTGACAAATTTCAAGGTGAATCCTTTTAAGTATTGTAAATGTTGAACAATATATTAACAAACTAAAATGATTAATTCAATAATCTATTATTGTAAAATCTTACTATAAATGAATGACAATTAAAATTAGGAGTGTTTACACGTGGGATTGATTCGAATTCGAAGAAATGAGAACCAAATCCATTAAAATTTATAGTTAATAAATTTAAACCAATCCGAACCGATTAAACCTACATTAAATTGATTCGGGTCATTAATTAATACCCAATTGAAAATAAAATAAAATAAAATTATCTAAATACTATAAATATGTAATAATAATAATAATAATAATAATAATAATAATAATAATAATAATAAAAAAGAATATATGATCAATTTAAACTTAAATAAGTATTATAATTTAAAAGATTTAAGGGTTAAGAGATAAATATGTATATATATTAGATTTTATTTATTTTTTAATTAATATTAAACTAATCGAATAATTGAATTGGTTTATTTTTGCGACCTCAAACCCAATAACCAAACCAATTAAGGTTAGATTTGATCGGATTTGATCCAATTGTATTTGATTACGCACAGATTCAGATCTAATATAATTAGGAAGAAGGGATAAAAGTACACCTGAAAGTTCATACGCTGGACAGTAATACACTCGATTCGTTTAATGAGTCAAGTGTGCACAGTAATTATACACTCCGGCGGACAGAATCACCATTCCGGCCATGAGCGTGTGGCGTTGTTAGTCAGAGTGAACACGTGGCTCTATTTTATCCTTGTTGGCACGTTAAGAGTTAGTGAGCTGGCTATTTAGTGCCTAGTCAGATAAAATATTTTAATTTAATGTTTAATTAGCCAAAATTAACCCTGAAACCCTAAGTCCTTCGTTCTCTTTTATCTTCTAAAGAAAGAAGCTCCTGTGTTGAAACCCTAACACCTTAACCAATAACTAAGAACATGGCCTCACCCAAAGAAAAATCAAGCTCCTTATCCCGAAATTGTGGCAGCGCTGTTGATGGCGGGTCTTCATTGTTGAGGAACAAGAAGAAGAAGAAGAAGTTTGAGTACAACAACGGCAAGTGTTTGCACGGATTTGAAGCTGTGGTACTCAAGTCTGGAACACAGTGGAATCCAGACAGATTGTTTCTGCGATGTCCTCTGTGGGAGGTAGGTTTCGAAATAGCCTTTCTTCTTGTTACTGGCCTTATCCGTTTGTTTCGTTCTTCACCCCTAATTGGATTGTTGTGTCTAATCTTCAGAGTGCTGAACATCGTTGTGAGTATTTTGTTTGGCTGGACGAAGTAGAAGAAAAAATAAGAAACGTGTGGGTAGAGGCTGAAGAAAGGCCATTGACACAACCATACAAGAAGATGAATGAATTTACAGAGTGTTCCAGCAAGTTGGAAGAAGAGGTGCAACTGTTACAGAAGACAGTTGATATGATTAGGGGGGAAATAACTTGTATTAAGAATATGGTTATGGGTGTTTGTTTAGGGTTGGGTTTTTGGGCATTGTTGATTGTGATGATATATTATCAGAAGTGAAGATCCTGTGTGATAACTTTGAAACTTTGAAAGTTGCATTGAATAAATGGAAGGAAAAAAAAGGTCTCTTTTTTTGTGAAGCACATTTTGCAAGTGGTGTAACATCAACCATTGACATAAGAGAAAAATGTAAACCTGTGAGAATTAGGTTGAAAACAAGCAATTTTTAACCAAGCTAACTCATACAATATCCAACAACATCTTGTAAAATCAGAAGTCTTTGCTTCAATGTAATAGCCAAAATAGGCAGAGTAGTTACCATAATCATTGAGTTTTCATACAGGCCAGGAATACCTGATTAACAAGCAAAGTCACAATGTATAAAACATAACACACCACATACTACTAGATTACAAAAAAAAAGGTTCCAAGGTCTATGCTGATAAACAAAACAGCCTTCCCCACAAAAAAACAAAACATGCACATCAGTCTTCAATAAAGAAACTATGTCTCTGTTGCAGCTCCTTGCATGGTCCCACCTTCACTTGGGCCAGCTTGATCAGTTGCTGCAGCTGGGCCATTGCTTCTTCCAGGAACTCCTCTTGGGACTAGCTTTGATGGTCTTGGGCCCGGATTTGGTTTGTGCCTCAGAGTTGGAGTTGGCATAAACTGTTCAAACCTCTGCCTCATTGCTGGGCTTGCAGCATTCATAGTTTCAGTGGATACCATAGGCTTAGAGTTGGGTCTTGGAGCAGTAGCAGCATCATTAGGGTTCTGTTGCTGGGGTGGTGGTGGCTGTGTAGGGTTATTAGTAGCAGCAGCAGCTTCCTCTGCCTCCATAGCTGCAACTTCATCATTCATATCAGCCTGTTTTTTTTCACAACCCCTACTGTTGTGGCCACTCTACAACATATAGACATGAGAAAAACATTAATATAACAGTATCTGTGAAATCTAGAGCCAACTCATAAAACATGATATTCATACCTCTCCACAATATTTGCAACTGATTGTTCCATATCTCCTTTTAAGCTTATGTGGGTTGGAACTTGGCCGTGCCTCATTTTTTTCCTTTCTTCTCTTTTTTGTTGGTCTTCCAATTGGTGTCTTATAGTGAGGGGGCAGTGGAGGATAGCCTTCAGCTTTCTCCCAAAATTCTTTGCTTGGTACGGGGTTTATGTTATGCTGGTATGCTGAGTTATATGCAGCCATTCCCAGCCAATTATGGATCTGGTCTTCTGGCCTACGACCCCTCAGAGCAAGTGCTGCACAAGCGTGTCTACAAGGCAAGCCTGTGAGCTGCCAAAATCGACAGGTGCACTTCTGATTTCCCAAGTCAACAGTAACCTTAGTAGGATGCTTCTCAACCTCATAAATTTCTCCATTGTCATCCCCTGCCCATGTGGGAGTCCATTTATTACTTTCTTCCTTCTCTCTCTCAAGCCTGCTAAGTTGTCTTGGTGCAACAGTACCAACATAGCCACTTAGAGACTTTTTGTTCCTCACCATAACCCTCATGACATGAACTCTGACTTCCTCTAACATTGTTATAACTGGCTTGCCTCTGTATTTGAGAATCTTACCATTGAAGGTCTCACAGTTGTTGTTAGTGACATTGTCCACCTTAGGCCACTCACTGAAATGTGCCTTTGTCCAAGTTTTTGGGTCAAGTCGATCTAAGTATTCCCAGGCAGCATTGTTGATTCCCTTTAACCTCATCATTGCAGCCTCAAATTCAGTAACAGTAGTGGCTCTACAACATTCCCACACAGCTCCTTTCAACTGTTTATCCTTCCATCTTTTAGTGAAGTTGGCCCAAATGTGCATTGCACAAAACCGATGATGCACTCCGGGCATAACCTGCTCCATGGCTGGTATCAGACCCTGCGTCACACATAAAACAACAATTAACAAGCTGAGAGATACAACACATACAACAACAATTAACAAGCTGAGAGATACAAATCAATCAAGAAACAACATATAACAATAACCTTCTGTTGGTCACTCATGAAATTCCAACCATGCACCCTATAGTTTCCCAAATCACGATGCAGAAGTTCTAGAAACCATCTCCAGTTATCTCTTGTCTCTGAGTCAACGACTGCATATGCAATGGGAAAGATCTGATTGTTAGCATCTTGTCCCACTGCTGTAAGCAACTGCCCACCATAGTAACCTTTCAAGAATGTACCATCAAGTCCAATAAATGGTCTGCAACCTTGTATGAAACCTTTTTAGCAAGCGTCAAAACATATGTATAGTCTCTTGAAGATCGGGAGGGAATCAGGCATAGGGGTAGTGTCCATATCAATAGTTGCTCCTGGATTAGCTGTCAGCAAGGCAAGCATGTAATCCCTCAACTCAGCATACTGCTCCCTCTCAGACCCCTCAATATTCTCCCTAGCCTTCTTCATTGCCCTTTGTATTTTTTTGTAGTTGATGGTTACATTGAACTCTCTCCTAAACCAGGCCTCAGCTTCAGATGTTTTAAAGTCTCTTTGGTCCTTCAACTTCTCCTCTAGCTGTTCAATAACCCACTTTCTATCAGCTGACTTGTTGGTGTGGCTTCTTGCACAAACATGTTGGTTGACAAACGTCTTAACTTGAAAACTCCTTGGTTCATTAGACCTGGAACAGTAGATACTCCAAGGACAGTTGGTCTCACAACAAATTGCCTTACACTTCAATGGTTCCACTCGGCTAAACATTATACTCCTTCCAATTTGTATATTGAACTTTCTAACAGCTCTTTTGAATTGCTCCATTGTTTCGAATTCCATCCCCAGCTCTAAATGTACTGAGCCAAAAGCGGCATTCGGGTTTCTTTGAGGCCAAACATTGCGCTCTGCCTCATACTCACTATCACAGTCTGACGAATATGGGCTGTGCAGCTCCTCAGACTCATACTGATGGTAATCTGGATCAGAGTCATCATCATCAGTCTCTGATGACTCACTTGTTGCACGAGGGACAAATATTTTTGGAGCTTCACCTATGCCTCCTTGCACAAAGGTTTGTCCACTAGGAGCTGGCCTCTTGAAAGAGTTTCTTCTGTTTCTTTGTTTTGCTCTTGATTCCTGGGTAGGGACCTCATCTTGTTGGAGGTTGGGTTGTGACTGAGTTCCAGGTTCAGAAGTTATTGGTGGTTCAGTTTGAGTGGTTTGGGTTTGGGCCACAGGAGTTGTATCTTGGGCTTGGCCCACAGGTGGTGTGTGTTGGGCTTGGGCCACATATGCTGGCTTAACTTGGGCTGTGGGTGATCTTGTTTTTGGTTTGGGCTGTGGTTGAGATTGTTTTGTTGGTTCAGATTGTGTGATTTTTTGTTGTCTTCCCCTTGGGTTGGTTTTCTTCAATGATGGTGATGAACTCTGGGATGACTTCTGGCCTAGTGTTGTTGTTACTTTTCTTGGCCTCAGAACTCTGGTTGGTTTTTGACTCTTTTGTACCCTCTTCTTTATCCTCCCCCCAGGTGATTTCACACTCTCTGCATTTACATTGGCTGTTTCAGGGGTAGGGACCTCTTCCACATCTACGTCAACCACCTCAACCTCAGTTGGAGTGTCTACTGTATGCTCCCAATACACATGTACCACCCTATCATCATTTCTAATTGCATCCTCATACATGTTCACCACATCTCTATCTAGCCTAAGTAGCTTAAGGGCAACACCACCTCCGGCATCAGGCTTTCCCCAGTAAAAGTCCTTCCACTGAATATAACCCAAATCCTTGATCAACCCCTCCATGAAAAACAGGTTCAGCGTATCCACATTGACTCTAGGTATTAAGGAGACTTGACCACCGCTGTATACTGTAACCCCTTTACGATTTCTCTCCAACCTCCCCCCATGATGATAAACAAGTGTGATGTGAGTTGACATCTACAAAGAAAAACAAAACCCTCATAACCACAACTAAACCCAGAAAACCCTAATTTTTTTCGTCCACCCACAACTCTAGTTACTAAACAAACCTCAAATAGCTAGTTCGATGATAATAGGTACAATGGGAAGTTCAAAAGATGTTACCTTTAGGTCGTCTCTGCCTCGAGTGCGTGATCGTCGCTGTTGTCGTCTGGGTTGACTTCTTCGAGTACTCTTCCAATGATGAACTGAATCACCACTTCAGAGCAATGCCATTGCTTCTCTGCTAGGGCTGTCTAATTCTCTCAACGAGCAAACTGTGTTATCACCAACAAAACCTTGAAGTTCATAAGTCGCTTAAAGAGAAAGATGCGTTTCAGGGTTAATTTTAGCTAATTAAACATTAAATTAAAATATTTTATCTGACTAGGCACTAAATAGCCAGCTCACTAACTCTTAACGTGCCAACAAGGATAAAATAGAGCCACGTGTTCACTCTGACTAACAACGCCACACGCTCATGGCCGGAATGGTGATTCTGTCCGCCGGAGTGTATAATTACTGTGCACACTTGACTCATTAAACGAATCGAGTGTATTACTGTCCAGCGTATAAACTTTCAGGTGTACTTTTGTCCCTTCTTCCAATATAATTAGGTCGGGTTAGTTTGGGAAGGTGATCGAGTTACCTGTGAATACCCCTAACCAAAATGATTAGTTCAACAACTCATTATTGTACAATTAAACTCATGAATGTGAAAGAAAGTGGAAAGTTCAACAACTCATTATTGTACAATTAAATTCATGAATGTCGAAAGTGGAAATTCAAGTGTAGTTAATTAAATGTAAAGTTAATAGTTAAAAATTATTAAATAATAATTTAATCAAACCTGCTAAATTACTTAATAACTTTTAGTTATCATCTTTCCATAAAATTAAATTTAAAAGAAAAAATATTGAAATTTAAACATGAAACTACGTAAAAAGAGAGATAGTGAAATTTGAAGACGAAAGAAGTTATAAATTTAACTGTGGTTAATGTTTTATTTTATTATTTTATAATTTTTTAAAGATTTTTTCGTGTAAGTATGTTAAAAAAATAAAAAATAATATAAGCACATAAAAGATGAACTATTAAATTAATTATTATGTTTATTATTTAATATATATTTAGTGATTAATGTAAAAAAATGAAATAGTAGAGGAAACGTGATGTTGGTAGGGGAGTGAGTGAGTTGTGAGCATGGATGCAGGATCAGGAGGAGGGTATGGATATGGGTGGGCAGTATGTGCTGGATTCAACGCCGCCCTTGCCGCTATTTCCACTAAGCTCCCCCTTCCTCATCAGTTTCTTAGGTACGCCTTTGTGGCCCTCTTCAATGTCACCATGTGGGGATGCTATGTCAACAGCCTCAAATCCCTCTCTTCGCTTCAAGCAACCGTCACCAATTTCGCCACTAATTTCATCTCTTCCGGTTTGGCTGGTTTCTTCTTCTTCCACGAATCACTCTCTCCTCAGGTACACACCACACCACACCAACTGTTTGTTAATATGCCACAAACAAAGGACTTACTTTTCTCAATCATATTCTTGTTATTTCATCTGCCTGTCATTGTTCAACATGTTCTCATGCAAAATAACTCTTCCACAGTGGTTTGCAGGTGCCTTACTCATCATAATTGGTGTAGTGATTCTTAGCAAGTCAAGTGTTGAGGAGAAGCTCAGAACTGATTAGATGGTTTGGTTTAGCATAATGCCTTGCAATACACTTTCTTGTTGCTTTTTGCCTTTGCCGAATGGATCTCTCTGTTTGCACCCATCTTGTGTATCTTTTGATTCCCCATCTTACTAAGATTTCAAGCTTCATTCAAAGTTCATCTGGTGACAAGTTTTTACAGAGTGATATAGCAATTAGCAGGTAAAAAACAATGCTCTTAATTGTCCTTAATGTTCATGTTTTACTTATATAAGAAAAAACGTTAATATTACACAAACAATCTTATCTATCTAGCTGTAATTTCACTTATCCTGATGCTATTCTGACCATCCATTCCAGTCCCTACTGTTATTTTTAAGAGACAAAATATCTAACTAATAAGCCTAACACCATAATCATTTTAAAAGTTTGCTCAAAAGATCAAAAAAGAAGGAACCTGTTAGTGATATTGGCATGACAGACCTCATTCTATTTTCAAAAGATGGGAAATCATCAGATAAAGCAACAGGTCAAACGGTACATATAGCAGCAACTTTTATTCAGACTGCTTCATTTCTTAAACAAATTTCACACTAGTATTTGTGTAGCTATAACTGGGACCTTAAGCTGAACAAGTATACAGGAAAATCTAACAAAATGCAGACCAGGAACTTGGCAACACAAACCTACCTGTTCTGATAATTTCTTCTGGCTTATATTATCTATTACTTTGCACTGAAAGGAACCCTTTTCTTCCTGAAATATATCATTATATCCAAACGAATTTAGAAAATTTGTTATCAAATTCTTCAATACATTGGAGTATTCTGGTCCCGGGATTTCTTAGAGAGCAATTTTCCTTGCAGCTTGAAAAACGTGAAGTGCCGATATTCATTCATCAGCCACACAGTCTTCTGGATAGACTCCAAGTATCACCCTTTTGTTGAATGGTGTGTCTCCACTCGCGATTCCTTTGATTTCTGAGTATGCTTTAATTTGACAAAATCCTGATCATGCATGTTCTTGATACAATGCACTTACCCTCACCATGGCTCCATGTTCTTTCAGACATAATCTTGAAAATGCATGTTGCCCGATCAACAAAAATCAAGATTGTTGTTCCCGTTTTATCTGAATCATGGAACAATATTTGATCTTTTCCAAAATCCCATCTTTGAAGCTAACCGTATAAATGTTAAATAATAAATATCAAATTAATTACTATCATTACCGTTTTCCTCTTAACTTCTCATATTTGTTCGTTGAATCTAGGAGCATTTGTAACATTTCATCCTCTTCAAGAATTGTGTTAAACACCAATTTCTGATAACATTTCATCCTCTTGAATTTTTGGTTCATCCCACAATGGTTCCTTCACTTTCAAGGCTTCTGCTAAGTACAATCCTGTGAACAAATTGAAAGAGCAATTCTTTATTGTTTCCAATGTCTCCAAAAGATCACATCATTGTATCGAGCATAGAGGTAACGTTCAAGATCAAGAAACCAAACCAGTAGAAGGTAATAGGTTAAGGCGGCATCAGTGTTCTTTCTTCCTCGTCACGGTGAACGAAGAACGATTCTCCGTTTTGGTGTTCTCCCGAGCCCAAAATTACAAAATGTAGGAAGAGCAAGAAACTGATTTTCTCTGATTGAATGCAGTATCATGGAAACTGCCGTGAATAGCTATTTATAGGTTTCCCAAGGCGGCACCACCTGGCCGGTTGGCCGATGTATCTCTTTATTGTTACTAGCGGCCCAACAGGCATGAGTTTGTTTTTTTGTTGTTTCGATTTTTTATTGTTTATGAGAAATTAATTTTGTTTCTTTTGTTAATATATTATTTATTTTTTAAATTTATTATATAAATATTTTTTTGTCATTATTTTAATATTGATGTAATTTTATTTATATCATATTTTATTAAAATTACTAATATTATCCTGATTCAAATAGAGTATAAATAAACTATAATATATATTAGTTATTTATAAAAGATAATTTTTTTTTAAATGTCATAGATATTTATATTTGTTTTTATCTTTTTTTAAATAGTAGGCTAAAAGAAATGAATATGTTTATTTTTTTCGTTTTTAAATATCAAACTCTAAGAATAATTAATAAACAAAATTTCGTAATTCATCATACATTTTCTGATCAATAATTTCTTGGGTCTTAAAAAATTATTAAATTTATTGACCAAACAAATAATTATATAAATGCTTCAAACTTATTCAATTTAAATGGTTCTCTATTATAGAGAAGAATTTAATTAAAACTTATAAAATTGAGATATCTTATTTTGCGTTAAATTTTTTGAAAAGATAAAAAATTAACATTAATCCTTGTTTATCATTGACAAAACGAAAATTAAATCACATTATATTTGATTTGTTAGGTAATTTTTATTCAATAACAATTATCGATATTGTTTTAAATACAACATTATTTTAACTTTTTTTCTATCCTTTTTAAGAAATTAATTTTTTTATATTTTTATTTTTAAAATTATAAATTTTTTATAAAATAATTTAAAAAATAAAAAAATATTTAAAAATTTTATAAGTTATTTCACTTTTAGAATGTATGAAATTTATAAATTTCAATTAAATAAGATATTAAATAATAGTTTATTCATAATTTTTGAAATTATTTTTTAAATAATATTAAAATGTATTATATATATATTAATTTGATGTTTTAAGTTTTAACAGTAAAATAGTAAGTAGAAACAACAAAATTACTATTACTATCTCAAAATAAATCTGAACAATCAAAATATGAAGACTGATAAAAGTGATGAAACAGAGTCCAAGTGAGTACGCCAAAGGCAAGGCAGGGTTATCGAACCACACTCTAGTAGTGCCTACGCCAACTGATGAAGACATCATCAGGAGGAGGAGGAGGAGGAGGAGGAGGAAGACCCTCTTCCAGCTCAGCACCAACGTATTCATGGGCGCCGACAACGTCTGTCTCAGCATCGGGCAAGAGGATACATAGGGAGATGGTGGAGCTCAACAACGACCCTCCTCCACACTGCTCCGCTGGCCCCAAGGGCGACAACCTCTATCACTGGATTGCCACCATCATTGGCCCCCCTGGTATGCTTTGCTATGCTATTTCAATTCAATTTCTTTCATTTCAACCATTCAAATCTTAAATTCATACATGCTCTCTCTCTCCCTCTTTCACTTGTCTACAGGAACTGCATACCAAGGTGGCATATTCTTCCTTGACATCATCTTTCCCTCCGATTATCCCTTCAACCCTCCCCAGGTACTCCTAATTGATCATCTTCACCATGTTTTGTTTACTAGAATTAGAATACTTAATCCTGTGTAAACTGATTTTGTTCTGAGTAATTTAATATGTAAGTCCTGCCTTGGATTCTTTTAACTCTTTTAGGTAGTATTCAAAACTCGCATTTACCACTGCAATGTTGGCACTGATGGTCATGTTAGTCTCGGAATGTTGAAGGATGGTTGGAGTCCAGCACTAACCATTACCAAAGTGCTAACTTCAATTAGATCACTTTTAACAAATCCTGACCCTTGTAAGTTTTTCCCCTCTCTTCTCAACCTCACAATGTGGAATGGATTCATTTAAGAGTTATGATGATGGTTGTTCCAGATAACGCTGTTGTCCCTGGCATTGCTCACTTGTATTTGGAAAACAAAGCAAAACATGATCTTGTTGCTGGAGAGTGGACTGCTCGATTTGCCAAGTGAATTATTCAAGCCTTTTTTTTTGTACTTCTTCTTTTGTATCATGTTGTTCAACTATGTCTATATGTGAATACTGGTTCATACTTGTATCTCCTTCTCACAAGCTTCAGTAATAACATAAAGCAAGATGCTGTTATTCTCAAATTCAATCTATGTTTTCAATTTGTGATTTGCAATTAATTCTACTACTTGTCAAGCTCAATCAACATATGGAATGTTATGTATTAACAGTGTCTCTGGTATATTGAGCCAACTCATACTATTGCACTGTTAGATTAGGTTTGGGACTTAAAAATGGAATTGTCATAATATTAGTGTCTCATAGTTGCTCTGTCCATTGAGCAAACAGAAAAAAGGTAGTCAATCATCCCATTTAAATGTAGTTAACATTTGTCAAAACTATAAAAATGGCAAGATAACAAGTAATAAGATTAAGTTAAAGAGTGCCTTTAGGATTAGTTAAGAGGATGAAAGTGGAAAGCTTTGGTTTTTTAATGTATTTAATGCATAAAAAACTTAAAGACTTTACATTTGATTTATATTTTTTTTATTTAAATTTTCTATTTTAGTATCTTTGAAGAGTTTCCTTTCGAGTATTTGTTAGCAAGATTTTTGTTTCTTCAATGTATTTTTTTTTTCACTGATTAGAATATTTATTTTTGAGAATTTTACAGCATGTCCCTTTCCTTCAGCCCTCCAAATGACCACATCTTCAAGCCGCCCGCCACTATAAATTAAAAGTTTAACTTTCAATTAAGGTAGTAAACTGCTGCCTAACATAAGAGAAAAATGTCTTTAGCATCACGTGGTCATCATTGAGACTACAACTCATTCTGCACTCACTTGTCAACAACTACTCCCATTGAATTACTACATTTCTTAGTCATTCTTTTCCCTTTTAAGAACAACATTACAGAATAAAACAATGCCGAAGCTTGCTTGCAAGAGCAAGCTGTAACTCAAACTTGGAGAGTGGAAACGGGAAAGGGGAAAGAGCATAAGGGAACTGGGAGTTCGTGACTTTGTGAACGCAGGCTTATCAGTGGCAGAAGCCATTGAATTTGATGCTGTTTTGAGGGAAATTCTCTCCCTTTGTGTTCCCTTTACAGATATTTGGTTCCAAATTGTGACTTGGAGAGTGCTGAAGCCATCGCAGCCTCATTCATTGCACCAACTTGTTTATTACTCACTCTATATCGGTTCCCTTCTCTGTAAGTACTCTTAACGATATATCTCTATAGTATGTATCTATCACTATTTAATGTTCATTGCTGAATTTTGATTCCAGCGAACAGGCCAGATGCACCAACTTGGGCCGCCTCATGGAAACTTATGGTCCTAAGCTCTTGGGAGCTTCCTATAAAGACCCCATTACTAGCTTCCCCTTCTTTCACAAATTCTCTGTTGAACACCATCAGGCTCCCCCTTTTCTTTTTGGTAATTTGATTATGTGCTGTTCTGGTTTGTGATAAAAAATAAAAAATAGTCTCTTGTTATTGCTGCAGGAGTATTGGCCCATTGCTCTTAAAGAACTCTCAGTTTCATTCGTTGAAGCTCCAAGGTGTATTTTGGATACTTCTGATCCCTTAAAGCCTGGAGGAACTTGGCTTTTCGGAGCTGTCTTGAATAGCGCTGACTGCTGCTTGCAGCCGAGCACCCACCCCTACAAACCAGATGACAGTTTAGCCATCATCTGGAGGGATGAAGGATTTGATGATACCGAGGTGAATCATATCATGCTCAAACAACTTCGACACCCATGTATGCTCTTATGATTAGTTCACTTATCATGCTGCTATTATTCTTTTCCTAATTGTATCTCGCTCTATTGTTCTGATTTTTCTTTTCTACTTGAAGTAGTTTGCAATCTGTATTCTCTTTTGTAATGTTTTTTTTTTCCGGATTTTATTTCAGGCTGGTAGCAAATGCAATTGAAGCCACATTCTCAAAGGGAGATGCAATTGCAATTGGCATGCAAATGACAGCCAGTTCTGTCATTATATATTTGGCCATTGTTCTCGCAGGATGTGTTGTGGTGTCAATAGCTGATAGCTTTGCACCAAAAGAAATTGCAACTCGCCTGCACGTTTCTAAGGCAACGGGTATTTTCACACAGGTAATCTTTTTAATTTTGGTCCTTCGTATGACTTTGAGTAGAGGCTACTGGCCTACTGCTGATAGAAAATCATTTGCAAGTTTTCATCTAGTAGTGTAAGCATCAAGAAGAGTTGGTCCTTGACATTGTCAACTTGAAGTTGTTTTCAAGATTTCATATCTCGAGGTGGTAGGAAAATCCCTCTGTACAGGTAACATTTGTTGGGTTATGGTTGCAACACTAAAAGAATAATTTTTTGGTCTAAAACCACTTGTATCCACAGGGTTATCTCTATTGTACTTAATTTCTGGTACAACTGACAACACATCATTGTTAGGTTATATATTGGAATGATTGTACTACTGCCCCTCTTTGGCCAAAGTCTGTAATATTGATAATTGCAATATAATCGATGCTTAATGCAAAATGAATGTTCCTCTCAGACTGGATTGCCTCGCAACTTGTAGAATGAGAAATCGCAAGTTTGCCTGTACTAATGTTTGAATTTTATGAATAATTTTAAGGTTGTTCTTTTTACGAATTAATGGCTAGACTCATCTAAACATATTCTTCTTCGTCCTTGCAGTTGAGTCGTGGAAGCAGGCGCATGTAAAGTAATTGTGCTCCCTGTGATAGTGACGATGTAGGAGTACAATTAAGAGAACATGATATGTCATGGAAGGCTTTTCTCTCTTTTGGAAGGCAGCATCGAAGGTAATGTGCATTAGAATGTGCTTAATAATGCAACTTTCCTAACTAAAATCAGAAAGGGGAGGAGTTATACCACACTATGCTCCGGTATATCAATCAACTGATTCTGTCACTAACATACTTTTCTCATCCGGAACCATGGGTAAATATTCTTCCCTGGATAACATCATGCAGAGATTATACCATTATAATGATCTTCTGTTTATATATTTTGCTTTTCCAGGGGAGCCAAAAGCTATTCCTTGGACTCATCTTTCGTCAATACGAAGTGCTTCTGATGGATGGGGTTGCATTGATATTCAAGCTGGAGATGTTTATTGCTGGCCTACAAATTTAGGATGGGTGATGGGATCAATTCTAATAAATTCATGTTTTCTAAGTGGTGCATCTCTTGCTCTCTACCATGGCTCTCCTCTTGGCTGTGATGTTAGAAAATTTGTTCAGGTGATTCACCCAAACACAATAATCATTTAGAGTTTAATTGCAATGTAAAACCCTTTATTCATTTAACTATAACTGTGTAGGATGCAGGTGTTACCATTTTGGGAACAGTTCCAAGCATAGTAAAATCTTGGAAGAATACACAATGTATGGAAGGCTTGGATTGGACAAAGATAGTGTCTATCATAAGCCTAAATTAATCAAGCAATTTATATGAAAAATGGACTAAAAAACTGTGGATGTATGCAGAAAATTTTGTTCCACTGATGAAACCTCAAATGCTGATGATGGCCTTTGGCTTTCTTCAAAATCTTACTACAAGCCAGTCATCGAAATATGTGGTGGTTCTGTGCTTGCATCTAGTTATGTCATGGGAAGCCCACTGCAGCCACAAGCATTCGGAACATTTAGCACACCATCAATGACAGCTGGCTTTGTCATCCTTGATGAAAATGGAGTCCCTTATGTCAGTACCTTTTTCTTGCTTATTACATGATTTTATTTTCTTCTGCCTCTTCAACTTGACACTGCAAACAATCATGCTAAATTGCTAATACCTTGGTGTAAAATCTTACCTTTGGGGTTAGGCTTCATTTTTTCAAAATGCTTTTTTCTATTTTTTATAAATTTTTGTCTCTTAAACAAATATTACAGCCAGAGGATGTACCTTGTGTTGGTGAAGTGGCCTTATTCCCTCACATTATGGGAGCAACTGACAGATTGCTTAATGCTGATCATGATGAAGTGTACTTTAAGGGAATGCCTATTTACAAAGGAAAGGTATATGCTTCAGTTAATATACTTAGTGCCGCTGCAATGAATGTTTTCCCTTTGAGATACAGCTATATTGAAATATGTGTTCTTCAAACCCAAAAAATAACATAATCCATCATATTTCAAGAATATGTTTGCATACATAATTGCTTGTTTGCAAATGGAAATTCTGGAAATATTGGGAAGGAGAATAGTCTATTCGGAATGGGTTTATTAGCAGGTACTTAGGAGACATGGAGATATAGTGAAGAGAACTGTTGGTGCCTTGGTGGGTATTTTCTTGTGCAAGGAAGAGCTGATGACACCATGAATCTTGGGGGAATAAAGGTATTAAATTTATGGCGTAAGAGTGCTATATCTTTCCATGACTATGTAAATTTGTAATTGAAGGGTCACTCTGAAAATTCTTAAAAACACACATGATCAGTTCTGTTCTTTACATTAGCATTCTTGGAAGGGCTGTTCTTCTTAATTACTTGGAATGTTGTGTTAATGTAATGATATGCAGACAAGTTCTGTAGAAATTGAGCGTGTATGCGACAGGGCCGATGAATGCATTATGGAGACAGCTGCAATCAGTGTTTCTCCTGCAAGTTCCGATGTAGAAACTCTGAAAAAGAAATTCTCCAAAGCCATTCAGAGCAACCTTAATCCTTTGTTTAAGGTTTGACACTCATGATTGATTTTAAGCAATTACAGTCACAAATATGAATAGAATGCAGATAGTTTATTGCCATGCAAAAAGTAATATTGGCTGGCATATGGATCCATATTCTTGAGTTGTGAAGGGAGATCAAAACCTTTTGGAATTATTCCGATTTATGGTGATTCGGTTATCGATTAACAATGGCTTTTGTTATTACATAACAGGTAAGCGCTGTGAAAATTGTGGCCGTTGATTCTATAATTTAAAATAATAAAAACAAAAGATTTGAATGAAAGCATAAGAATTTCTATGCTGTACGCCCCTTTTCTGGGATTGTACCTGTCAAGGCTCCGTCAATCTCAAATGAATAAAAATCCAAAAAAAGACACCAATTTGTATGTGAAAAGGAATTCTAATAACAAAAAAATATCATTCTTAAGAGAGATCCCCTCTTTTTAGCTTTGTGGGAACTCTTATTTAATTTGAAATTAAAAAGTAAAAAAAAAAAATACCGAGGAGAGTTCTAAAGGATCAAATGAAGCGTGAGCAATCACTTCACAGCAGAATTTAGCAACATCATCATTGGTTTCCAACAGACCAGAGCCATGCAACGAGATTCACTCACTTTCAGTCTCATAGAATCTGTTTAATTGAATAAATAAAATTCAATGTCCTCATGGAAGAATGCATAGTTTGTATACTGCTGGACTTTATCAATAGTAAGATTTAGTTAAAAAGTATACTAAAGGATATTAATTGAGAGAATGAAAAATATTTTTTTTTCAATTTATTAAATAAATATGAAACTTAAAAGGTGACAACTCAGATGAAGTTGACTTCACGTGAAGTTGATATCTGAGAGCCGTTAGATGAAAATTTAGTCAAATCAGTCAAATTATCTAACGACTTTCGGGTATCAACTTCACGTGAAGTTGACTGCACTTGAGTTTTCACCAACTTGAAAAGATTACATTTACTTTCTATTTTCTATTTAATTTTTTTTTTATAACATTGTTAACAAGATTTTTACTTTTGATTTCTTAGATCATTTTTTTTAAGTAAATAAAAAAGAGTAAATTTTGATATAACTATGTTATGATAATTACAGCGAATGTGTAAATATTGTTAAAATTAAAGTAATATTTTTTTTTATTTTAGTAATATTTTTTAAGTAATATTAAAAAAATATTATTTAACAATAAAAAAATATTATTTAATTTTAATAAATATTTTTTTAAATATTATAGTCAAATATAGTCATCAAACTAGAATAACATAAATAAAAATGTCGGCGTATTTGGAAGCTATACTGCACGTTTCTTTTTTCTACCTTCAAATAAGCTAGACTTTTTAAGTTGCATACTATATATTAAAGAATTAGAGTACCTACTAGTACTGCCTAATAAAAAGTTCTCTATTAAGACTAACAAAACTTAATGGGATTGATTATACTAATAAAACATCTTTTAGAATTAGACTATGATGTACGGACACCACACGACATGAGATACATTGATACGCGAATTTTAAAATCTTACATGATACGTAGACACGCATACATATAAAATATAAAGTATTTTTTAGATAAATCATAACGATATTTTAATATTTTATTGATATTAAAATATAAATTAAAATTTTTTATTATTTTTAATGTCTTATTTTTATTATATCAAGTATTTAAAATATTTTTTATTTTAATAAATAATAATATATACTATATCTAAATTTATTTTAAAAATATATGTTAAGAATAAGATCGGACACACTGACATGTGATGATATTTAGGTGTGTCCAGTGTCCGACGAAGAAATTTTTATTTTTTATTAAGACACAGTTGGATAAAGCAAACACGCTTCGGACAAGTGTCAATAAATGTCGTGTCCAAAACGTGCACGATAACTCAACAAAGTGTCCGTGTTTTATAGGAATTAGAACTATGGATCTAAATAATTATTTATAATTAAATGTAGTTTGACAAAATTGACGTTACAGTTAAGCTCCAAAGCAATCTTTACATTCATAAAATTGGTAGAAGTGTCCAGCTAGCAGTGAGCCAGCTGAACAAAAAAGATTGAAAAACTAATGTTTAGATTTTTGTGAATAACGTAATTAATGGAATTCAAATCTGAAATTGAGTGTCTGCGGCCAACCCCATATATGAATTCGGGGTTTAAGTAGTTGGAGTTAGGTGTTAAGCATCACGTGCTTCGCCTCATTCAGAAATCATTAGTTACCAACTACCCCTCTCCACTAACTACTTCTTTTCTTACTCATTTCTTTTTCCCTTTTAAGAACATAACAGAATACACCAACGCTGAATCTTGCCTGTGACTTGGAAACTGGAAATGGCAAACACCATAAGGGAGTTGCAAGTGAAGGATTTTGTGGACGCAGGGTTATCAGTGGCAGAAGCCATTGAATTTGATGGTGTTTTGAGGGAAATTGTGTCCCTTTGTGTTTCATCTACAGATATCTGGCGCCAAATCGTGACTCGGAGAGTGCTGAAGCCATCTCAGCCTCATTCATTCCACCAACTTGTTTATTACTCTCTCTATCACTCTTCTTCCAATGCTTCCGATGATGCTGATCCTCCTCTATATTGGTTCCCTTCTTTGTAAGTACTCTTAACTGTATCTCTCTCTATAGTATGTATGTATCTGTCACTGTTCGATGTTCATTGTTGAATTTTGATTCCAGGAAGCAAGCCAGACTGACCAATTTGGGTCGCCTCATGGAAACATATGGTCCTAAGCTCTTGGGAGATTCCTATAAAGACCCCATTACTAGTTTCCGTCTCTTTCACAAATTCTCTGTTGAACACCCTCAGGCAAGTTCTAACACTCAAACACTCCCCCTCTTGATTTAGGTCATTTGATTGATTACATGTCCTGTTATTGGTGCAGGAGTATTGGTCCATTGTTCTTAAAGAGCTCTCAGTTTCATTCATTGAAGCTCCAAGGTGCATTTTGGATACTTCTGATCCCTCAAAGCCTGGAGGAACTTGGCTTCCTGGAGCTGTTTTGAATATTGCTGATTGCTGCTTGCAGCCGAGCACACGACCCTACAAACCAGATGACAGTTTAGCCATTGTCTGGAGGGATGAAGGGTTTGATGATACTGAGGTGAATCATATCACACTCAAACAACTTCGACAGCAAGTAACGTATGCTCTTATGATTACTTCACTTATCATGCTGCTATTATTCTTTTCCTTGATTAGTTCTGATTTTTTTCCATTTTATTTCAGGCTGGTAGCAAATGCAATTGAAGCCACGTTCTCAAAGGGAGATGCAATTGCAATTGACATGCAAATGACAGCCAGTGCTGTCATTATATATTTGGCCATTGTTCTCGCAGGATGTGTTGTAGTCTCAATTGCTGATAGCTTTGCACCAAAAGAAATTGCAACTCGCCTGCACATATCTAAGGCAAAGGGTATATTCACACAGGTAATCTTTTTTACTGGTCTGCTGTTGATATAAAATCATTTGTGAGTCTTCATCTAATAGCATAAGCATTAAGAAGAGTTGGTCCTTGACTTTGTCAGCTTGAATTTGTTTTCAGGATTTCATATCTCGAGGTGGCAGGAAATTCCCTCTGTACAGGTAAACATTTGTTGGCTTTATAGTTGTTGCAACATTGAAAGAATCATCTTTTGGTCTAAACCACTAGTATCCACAGGGTTATTTCTGATGTACTTTATTTCTGGTACAATTGACAATGCATTTGTTAGGGTATATTTTGGAATGACTGTACTATTTCCCTTCTTTGGCCAATGTTTTAAATATAGATGATTGCAATTCAATTGATGCTTAATGCAACATGAATGCCCCTTAGACTGGATTGCTTCACAACCTGTGAAATGAGAAATCTCAAGCTTCCTTGTACTAATGCTTGAATTTATGAAGAAAATTAAGGTGGTTCTTCGTTTTACAAATTAATGGCTTCACCCATAAACTAGTTCTCCTTGGTCCTTGCAGTCGAGTCGTGGAAGCTGGCGCAAGTAAAGTTATCGTGCTACCTGTGATAGGTGACGATGTAGGAGTACAATTAAGAGAACAAGACATATCATGGAAGGCTTTTCTCTCATTTGGAAGGAAGCATCCAAGGTAATGTGCATTAGAGTTTGCTTAACAATCAGTTTTCCCAACTAAAATCAGAAAGGTGAGAAGTTGAATTGTTTCTCTTGTGTATTCATAGCAGATCACCACACTACTCTCCGGTATATCAATCAATTGATTCTGTCACTAACATACTTTTCTCATCTGGAACCACAGGTAAATATTCTCACTTGAATAACATCGATTAGTGATTATTACCATTATGATGATCTTCTTTTTATATATATTTCTTGCCTTCACAGGGGAGCCAAAAGCTATTCCTTGGACTCATCTTTCGCCAATACGTAGCGCTGCTGATGGATGGGCTTGCATTGATATTCAAGCCGGAGATGTCTATTGCTGGCCTACAAATTTAGGATGGGTTATGGGACCAACTCTATTATATTCATGTTTTCTAACCGGCACAACTCTTGCTCTCTATCATGGTTCTCCTCTTGGCCGTGGTTTTGGAAAATTTGTTCAGGTGATTCTTCCAAACACAATAATAATTTAGAGTTTAATTGCAATGTAAAATGCTTTATTCATTTAACTATAGTTGTGTAGGATGCAGGTGTTACCCATTTGGGAACAGTTCCAAGCATAGTAAAAGCTTGGAAGAATACACGATGTATGGAAGGCTTGGATTGGACAAAGATAAAGTAGTCTCTATCATAAGCCTAAATTAATCAAGCAATTGATATGAAAAATGAACTGAAAAACTGTGGTTATATGCAGAACATTTTGTTCCACTGGAGAAACCTCAAATGTTGATGATGACCTTTGGCTTTCCTCAAAATCTTACTACAAGCCAATCATCGAAACTTGTGGTGGTTCTGAGCTTGCATCTGGTTACGTCATGGGAAGCTTACTGCAGCCGCAAGCTTTTGCGACATTTAGCACACCATCAATGACAGCTGGCTTTGTCATCCTTGATGGAAATGGAGATCCTTATGTCAGTACATTTTTCTTCCTTATAACATGATTTTGCTCCAAGTTGACACTGCAAACAATCATGCTAATACCTTTGTGTAGAATGTTATCTTTGGGATTAGTGTTCTTTTCTTCAAAATATTTTTCTTATCCTCTTTATATCTTTAACAAACATAACAGCCAGAGGATGTACCTTGTGTTGGTGAAGTAGCCTTATTCCCTCACATTATGGGAGCAACTGATAGATTGCTTAATGCTGATCATGATGAAGTGTACTTTAAGGGAATGCCTATTTACAAAGGAAAGGTACGTGCTTCAGTTAATATACTTAGTGCTGCTGCAATGAATGTTTTCACCTTTGGATACAGCTACCCTGAAAGGGGTAAAGTATTATTTTGGCCCCAACGTTTGGACTGATTCCTAATTTGATATCTAATATTTTAAACGTCCTATTTCAGTCTTAAAAAGTTTTAAACATGTTTAATGTTCTCCCACAATTAAATTTGACAGGAACAATTAGCATATTGAAAAGGCAATAATGTTTGATTTCGGTACATAAATAAAATCGATCCACCAACGATCACTAATGTAAAAGATTTTTCTTTGATTCTGGAGCATTGATGATTGATTGATGGGAGAAGGAAATCGACAAGAAGTGCTATAAGAAGGTTTTGATTATGTTTCTCTAACACACTAAAGAAGATATGACTTAACAATAATGTTGTTAACGTGCACGTCGGTGATTCTTTTAATTATGTGTCAAATTTAATGATAGGACAATATTGAACCCATTTGAAACTTTGGGATAGAAATAAGACATTTGAAATGTTTGGGCCAAATTATGATTTGACTCAAACGTTAGGACCAAATAGTACTTTATCCTATTTTAAAATATTTGTTCTTCTATGCCAAAAAATAACATAATCCATCAGATTTCAAAAACATGTTCGCATAAAAACATCTATTTGTTTGCAAATAGAAACTCAAAATAATTGGGAATGGGGAATAGCCTATACGGTATATGATTTGAACTATGGATTCACTAGCAGGTACTTAGGAGACATGGAGATATAGTGAAGAGAACTGTTGGTGGGTATTTTCTTGTGCAAGGAAGAGCTGATGACACCATGAATCTTGGTGGAATAAAGGTATTAAATTTATGGTGTTAGAGTGATGTATCTTTCCATGACTATGGCATGAATAAACTTAATAAGAATGTGAGCTACTATGTAAATTGTAATTGAAGGGTCACTCTGAAAATTCTTAAAAACTCAGATGATCATTTCTGTTCTTTACATTAGCATTCTTGGAAGGGCTGTTCTTCTTAATTACTTGGAATGTTGTGTTAATGTAATGATATGCAGACAAGTTCTGTAGAAATTGAGCGTGTATGCGATAGGGCCGATGAATGCATTATGGAGACAGCTGCAATCAGTGTCGCTCCTGCAAGTGGAGGCCCTGAACAACTTATTATATTTGTAGTTTTGAAGAAAGGATACAGTTCCGATGTAGAAACTCTGAAAAAGAAATTCTCTAAAGCCATTCAGAGCAACCTTAATCCTTTGTTTAAGGTTTGACACTCATGATTGATTTTAGGCGATTACAATTACAAATATGAATAGAATGCAGTTAGTTTATTGTTGAGCTGTGAAGGGAAATCAATATGATTCGGTTATGAATTAACAATGGTGACACTCTTGGTATTACGTAACAGGTAAGCGCCGTGAAAATTGTGGCTGAGTTTCCTCGAACAGCTTCGAACAAACTACTGAGGAGAATTCTGAGGGATCAAATGAAGCGTGAGCTATCACTTCACAGCAGACTTTAGGGACATCATCATTGGTTCCCAACAGACCAGAGCTATGCAACGAGTTCCTTTTCAAGCCCAATGGAACTTGTTAAGTGAAGAAAGAATATGCAATGTACTCAGAAAAATCCATTTGTATACTAGTGAAATTTATAGATAATAAGTACGCAATAAGCATTATTCTAATACCCCTTTGGAAAATAATAAATGGGAAATCAATCAAAAAGTTTTAGGATGAATTATTTCATATTAAAAAATTTTAGTGTCCTATAAATTCAATTTTTTTCAGTAGTTTATTTGGTATTATAAAAAAAATTAACGTCTATCACCAAATTTTTTTCAAAAAATTTACTTGCTATTTTCTTTCTAAAGGACATATGACGATAGTCCCGGGACGAATATGCATGACAAAAATGCGACTATCCATCTCAAGGACTTATGAACCACGTGCCTAGCATTACATATACTGAATTGACATGTAACAAAATCAAGGATCGACTCAAAATTTCTAACACCTCAACCTCCGGAGTCTTGTCAAAATTATTAAGCAGTTAAATTCATGAACACGTGTAAAGTTTAAACTAAAAAGACCCAAAAAAACTATTGGAAAGATATTAGAGAAATATAGAATCAGCATAAGGTTGACAACCAATAGGGTGCGTTGCGTTTATGGCTTCAACGCGACTCCGTTCAATTAATATCCCCCAAGGTATGAGGAATCATCCATACTGAACTCTGAACTATGAATTGGCATAAAGTAAACATCAAATGAAAATAGAAATTCATCACCAACGTTATCATTACTGATATATCCTAAAGCGAGGGAAAGGAAAAAGAAAGGTAAAAAAAGGGGGGAGGGAGGGAAGAATAAAAGAAAAATGTGACCCAAACTTTGGACAAATACAAAAGGAGGTGCTGGTGTTGGTTCATAGTGCTTTAGTACCGCAATGCGACACGAACCGTATGCCTCCTGTAAATTCATTCAGAAGACTTTGATGACAAGGAAATAACGGGCAGTCATTTACACATAGATACTCAACACCAGCTGAAGCCATTTCTAAACTTGTGACAGAATGAAAAAGCAAAGGACAGAAATACAAATTCGAAACATTTAAGAGTTCTTTGCCCCTGCCAATATCTCATCATCAAATTGTACTGCCAGTCAAGCACAAAATTTTGCTTCAAACCTATACCGAACTGAAGCGGATAGACGTCACTGTCTTACGTATTAACCCCAACCTGGATTATAACCTCTATTTCATTTCTTAGCTAAGACCTCCCCTTTGCACTCACTACCAGCAGCAACCACAAAACCTGCTCCGACCTGCAACACCGGCAACATCAAGGTCCAGTTCACATTGCAACCATAAAAATAAGTAATATCTCAAATTAGTCCTCAAATTTTTATTTTATGGACAAATTAGTCCACAAATCAAATTATTCATCTACATGAAATGACTGATCTGAGAATTTTAAAAATGTCTTAGAGACCTTCATATCTTTATTAAACAACGATGAAGACTGATTTGCCTAAACATTTTGGCAGAGTATAACGTGAGACTGATTTGTCTAAAAATAAAAAGTTGGAAACTAATTCGGTAATTAAAATTTGTTGGGAACTAACATTTCTAACTAAATTTCTGGAGACTTGATTAAGATATTACTCAAAAAATGAAAAGCAAGAGAAGTGAATTACTTGACAATCTTTTAGTACGGCACGTTCTTGTAGCTGTACGTTGCTGCAGATAACTGAACCTTGGATTGAACAACCGTCACCAATGGTAACATGATTCATAACTATTGAATTAACAACCTGCAACCATAATAGCAAAAAATGAGGGAATTATTATAAACTACTTTTACATAGTAAATACATCACCCCAGTTAGATGCAAGCCAGCGTTGCTAATCAATGAGGATTAGAGAGAATCACACACATATCGTCCCACCTTAACATTTGCACCTATCCTGCAGTGACGGCCAATGACAGACCGTTTCACACTGCATTTGTCACCCATCTGTGAACCTTCCCCAAGCATACAATGTGGTCCTACCTAAAACAAATCAAGAGCATATGAACTTTAAGATGGGAAAGTAAAAGCAATGCAGAATACTGTATATCAGATAGCAGTGTTACTGTACAAGTACATAAACCAGTTGCACTTGAACTTGAACTTTGCACCGTGCTTAATTTACTTACAGTTGTTTTTGCTCCAAGCTCTGCTGAAGGATGGATAATGTTATTTTGAGCAGAGAATGAATACCCTGACAAATGATTAGCTTCTCCTATCACCTGTCAATTAAAAATAAATATAACCCAATAAAGTTGAATGTATACAAAGTAAAATGCAAGACCAAGTGCTTGATAAACGAACATAATTAATATGACAAACTTACATCTCGATTTATATCGCTGTATGCTTGTATAGAATTCAAGCGAGCACAATACCTGTTGCTTCCGGCAATATAAACACAACATTTATGAGTTTTTCTGAAAGAAGTGCCATTAGGACTCAAAGCATATCGTTGATGAAACGTCCGCTCAGATGCATTAGCAAGTATTTGTGATAACATTTGTTGATTGCTTTGAGCAATAATCTTCTCGGTTCCATTTTCTTCTACTTGTGCTACGCCATTCAGTAATGCTTCTGATTTCTACCTCTCATTTAGAAATTTTGAATTAGGTTAAACTCCCACAAAAAAAATTTAAACTACATCTATGCAAACCTTAAACAACTAACCAGTTGGCTCCGGACAAGATATGGCAATACATCATGTTTTAGGCTATGAAATGTACCCTTTTGATCTAAAACTTCTTGTAAAATTGATCTGCAAGAAAAATATGTATTAAGATACAAGCAAATCATTTATAATATACAACATAGAATATAGATAGAAGCTGAAAATTAAATAAACATACCTTTTGAATGCATACAAGTGAGCATCCATTAAATCAGCTCGGATTTCTATCTGCATGAAAGACAAAATAAACAGAAAATTAAATAAATAAGGATAAGGGCATAAAGTCTTCCATTTAATTTTCTACTATTCAGATAGCACACTCATAGTTCCATTAAAAAATGTTTTTTCTGCAAGTTAAAACATCTGTGCATTTCTGAATACAAGCATAATAAAAACTTTCACCTCCGAGGCCCGAGCAGATAGAAAATCAAATAAATGTGTAGAAAAAGATATGCAATAAGTATAAATAGAAGAAACATGTGGTTTCAAGTTATGTTTTAGAAACACTGAATTTCCACAGTTAAAGAAGAAGAGTCTCTTATATCAGAGAAGTTATAGGTAGTAGGAACTAGGAAGGTTCAAATTCAAGGAAGATAAAAATACCTCGCCAGCTGCACGGAGTATGCTCTTCTGAACTCGGAGATCTTTTTCAACTTCAGCTCCTGAAAAGAGTTGCAGCTTTTACATTAAAACACATAAAGGTATAGTGCCATCTATAAGGAAAAGCTTGATATCTTACCAGTTGCTATATGAAGTAAGAACTGTTGTGTGGGATCCAATCCTATCAAGTTATAGCGGCCAGGTTTCTTGGTTTTGTCTTTCCCACCAGAGGAGCCTGACTCTGAAGGCCCACTTACAGGAGCAGAACAAAGCATAGCAGTGACAACAGCATCATGCCGCCTATGAGTAGCTGCAACTGCACCAAGTGGCACATCAGAAACAAGATCACCACTGACAACCTGCAGAGAAAACAAGACAATAATTCAACAATTTTGTTTAGATGTCAGAGTTAAGACTACAAGGGATAGGGATATTCGGTTATTCACCAATATGTCCTTAGCAGTTAGGTGGTGTGCAATCGCTCGAATAGCACCAGCAGTTCCTACATCCTCGGGAACTGCAGCAACCTGGGACATTTTCAAACACACACCAAAAAACAAATAAAATAAAAATAATTCAACATATAGCACTTATACGAAATGAGTATTTTCACTACTGGGATATATAGAGCTAACGACATTCGGACCCAAAAAAATTCCATAATTATGGAATCTTCTTAGCAGGATATGTTACATGTTGCAGGTGAGTTTTTTACAATAAAAATTCATAAATTTGATCATGAAAAGTGATAAAATAACATAATAATAGTCAACATTATAGCCCTTGTACTTCCCACCTTTCAAGTCTTCAAACTATTTATTTATTTAGTTATGTTCTAATTTTGATTCAGTCAGATATAATTCCTTTTTCAATCAAGTCTTGGAATCAGACACAGAGATCACTATCCTCTAATTAGGCTTTACACAACAACAGCATCCAAATCTTAACTCACTAGGTGCCATTGGTTACCGAAATAAAACAATGTTACAGCATTGTAATGAGAGAAAAACAATACTCTATATAGGAAGAGAAAAAAAACCCTTGTTCCCTTAAATGATTGATCATAATACTGCCCTAATCCTGTCATACGGCACAGGCACAAAATAGAGTAGTTACCTCGACATGGAGGCGATCAGCATAAGCCGCCGATATCCAGCCCCCAACATTAAGAGCAGCATCTTCGCCTTCGACTACCTACTCATCAAAACAGCATCAGCAACTAACTCTCAGCTGAAAATTCCATTGCCAATTCACGACAATCGCTAATTATCAATCAGTACTATAACCTATGCATCTATCACCATCAGTTAGAAGAATTACAAATGAAAACGATAGACTAGCTAAGCAAAATTAGAGTAATTAGAACATTACCACAATGAGATCTTTGAGGTTGCTAAGCTCCAATAGCTCGAGCACGTAAGAGATAACAGGCCGGTTCGCCACCGGAAGCAAGGCGTTCGGAATCTCCTGCGAAACGAAACGAGACGAAAAGAAATGCTTCAACTACACATTTAGACGTCCGAAAATAGGGTTTACTTGGAAGCATTCTCCGATAGCGGCACTTTTTCATCCTCCGAAGAAGCAGAGAGAGAAAGAGAGAGAGAGAGTACCTTGGAAACGAGAGGGAGGAGTTTCTTGGAGACGCCACCGGCGAGAACAACGACTTGAAAGTCCATGATCATCGCTAAAGAAAGGAAGGGCTTTCGGAGGGTTTCGATTCTGTATCCCAAATCTCGGATGTCTTCACTGCGGCCAGCGGAGCACTCACTCGCCGAGCCCAAACCAGACACGACTCTGATTATTGTTTATTACTAATCTGCCCTTGCATTTTAAGCTCCAGTTTTTACTTTTTAGCATGTTGAGGTTATGTATTGATAATTAATTTGTTAATGAAATCTAGTAATAATCTCACATTCTCATGCAAGCAATGAATGCAAATCTAACAACAATGTTGGTTTTTCTGTGAAAGACCTTCAATTTTAGGATGTGCTTGTATCAAGTATAGAAATTAGAAGATGGTAAATTGTCTATTTTGTGAGATTGTCCCTCATATTTTGGAGTATGGATATTCTCCTTCTCTCTTCTTTGAAAAAAAAAGGTTATATATAATGAAGGGTGTTACGGTGGGTAACCGGAGATTGACTGAATGGATGGCGTTGGCTGGCCCAAATATGTGAAGGAGGAGGTTGCTGAATGAATGCGCCACTCGGGAGGCTCCGTCCGACTTGTTTGTGCGAGAAGAGGGGGTGGTACCTGCAAAGACACTCCGATGCCTAAGTTAGCAAGAGTGTGAGCAGGTCTAGAGAGTATTGGGCTTAGAGATACCTGAGGGATGTCAGTGTATTTATAGTGGTGAGCCAATAACCACCGTTGGAGTAGTGCCATATCTTTAGGATGTTAACCGTCCCATTATCTTAGGAAGGTTAAGATATGGCTTTATGAAGCGGTTAGAGAGATTTTAGGGGCGGTTACTCATTTGAATGAATGCTTATCTGCCAGCTAATCTCATGTCCGACTTCTTTAGAGCAAGTCGTAGTGGACACCGACTTCTTATGTGAAGGTCGGTGCCTAGCTAGGCTTAATCTATCGGATCAGGCCTTTTAGTTGGACCTGGGCCCTTATCATTGAGCCAGGGTATGAACAGTGCCCCTACTTGAGTCCAATCTCTTTTGCTTATGAGTTGGATTCGAGTATTGAACTTGGTCTGCAGCTGACGTGATTTTTAAAACTGACGTGATTTTAAATTTCTTAACCGCTACGTCTAATCAAATGTCGCGTCTGTTGGGGTTTTCGCATTTACACGTGGGAGCAGTTACATTGGTAACAGCGCGTTTCTTTAATGATCGCGTCAATTTACCCTTATGCCCCTGGCGTGCTATAAATACTTTTCCCTCTTTAAACGACTTGTTTTTGGCCAAGTCTTTTTTCTAAGACTCATTGGTACAACTCGTTCTTTCTGAGTTATTTAAGGCTTGTAGGCTTTGTATGACTGGTTTTAGCACATCGTGCTTAACCAGAAAACATTTCTTATCCTAATTTTGTACAACTCGTTCAGTTCGAGTTGTTTTGAGGATGCATGACTTGTTTTAATACAAATCACTTGTTTTGAGACTTGTAGTTATTTTTTGGTATAACCTTGTCTAGCTCGTTTGATACGAGTAGTTTTAAGGTTTTATGATTTGCTTTATTTCAAATCGTTTAATTAAAACGTGGCTATTTCTTGATCTAATTTCATACAACTCATTTAAATTCGAGCTATTTTCAGGACTTTACAACTTGTTTCAAATACAAATTGTTTATTTTGAGTCCTTTTAAAGTATCAGATCATCTTTATAACCATCAGACTTTGTTGCTTTATCCATTATGCCCCTGCTCGAGGTCGAGCTTTATGAAGTCGGACTCGAGCAATCAAGCAGAAAGGATTTTCGAATGAAGCCTTTTTTTGTTGAACTCATTCATTCTGAGTTTTCTAGATGACTTGTTTTTTATACAAGTCACTTTTTTGAAGCACAACTCGTTATATATCAAGTTGTTTTGCGCAATTTATTTTAATACAAATTACTTAGATCATATGGTTATTTTTTACTCGATTTTGTTCAACTCATGGGCTTGAGTTGTTTTAAATCATCAAGTCGTATTATAACCATTGGACACCAATTTATACCTCGTCGCTTTATCCGAGCGACCATTGAAAAGGCCAGCTCGTGATTTTTGGGCTTTGTCGATCATAAATTGGCACCTTAGGTGAAGGGATTATATGCTTATTCCCTCTCCTTTCTAGTTTTTACAAGGTTGTCGTCCTTGTGTATGATACAACTTGTTTTATCCAAGTTGTTTTGGAGGATAGTTTTTACGTTTCGATTTTGTTCAAAAACGTTTACAATCCTTCCTTTTTAACTCGTTTCTATACGAGTCGTTATGTTGAAGTGATTCATTTTGATACAAATCACTTTTAAAGCTTTGCTTTTAGATAGACACGACTTGTGCTTAACACAATTTCGTTGAAAATATGGTTGACTGGCATAACTCGTTTAATCCAAGTTATCCTTATGTTGTTGTGAATGCTAGAACGAGTTTTCTTGGAACAACTTGTTTTTGTGAAAGTGTTCCATTTTATACGACTAGGTCGTTTATTTTTAGAACTTGTAGAGATGAGATTGTGGGCTTGAGGTTTTGTACGATCCATTTGTTATCCGTGTGGATCGAGTTGTTAGATCGTATTTATGCCTCAATGGGCATATTTAGTTAAGTTACTTTTGCGACTTGTTCTAAACACAACTTTTTCAACCCGTTTGGCCCGAGCTGTTTCGAGGTGTTTTCTTTCCAATTCGCATATGTAACTTCTTTCCACCAATTGGTTCTTCGTCGCTTCATCTAGGCGATTTCTATATGATCGGCCCGTGATTTTTGCGGTTTATCGAGCTTCAATTGGTGTGTGTTAATTGTAGAAAATCAATTTTCATAAGGAATTATTGTATCTCCTTATGTTGGAGGTGTGTTGCGACCTGGGTAGTTTTTCACCCTCGAAGTTAGACACTTTGTAGTAGCCCTTTTCTAAGATTTCAGTAATCTTAGAAAAAACCTTTTTGATCTTTGTTTTGAAAAACCTTTTTCTTGGCTGACTGTCCCTTTCTTTAAGTTAAGTTTTCCTTAACAACTCGGGACAGCCTTTTGCCTTAGTGCTTTCAATAGGTTTCCTGATCTCTTTTTGGTATTCCTTATACTCAATTTTTGATTTATTGAGCTCTTATGATTTAGGTTATTTTTGCGATGCGTTTCCTTTTCTCTCGGTTTTTCCGACTTGTAAGTCAGATAATTTCCGAGTTTATTACGATCGACTTTTATAACCTCTTTACACCGACTTGTACCTTGTCGTTTTATCCTGACGACCATCTAGGTCGGTTCATGGGATTTTCACGTTTTGTCGAGCTTAAGTCGGCGCGTTTCGTAAAAAGACTTAGAAAAAATAAAGAAGGATATTATAAGAGATATTGTAAATGAAAAAGATCTTTATTAATTGGGGAGGTACCTTCTTTTGCTACTAAGGGTCTTGATAGCCTATTTTCCCTTAGTCTCTACTATGATGCCTCGTTAAAAACCCTTCTCCAGAAAAAACCCTTTTGGGAAAAAATCATGAAGTTGGGAAAAGAGTACATCAGGGAGTAGAGTTCACTTTTAACTGTAGTACCTTTTCATGTTACAAGCATGCCACGACCTTGGTAGCTCAGTGCTGTTTAGGTCGGTTACTTTATAATAACCTTTTCCTAAAACTTCATTGACTTTGTATGGTCCCTTCCAATTTGCGGCGAGCTTTCCTTCTCCCGATTTGTTGACTCCAATGTCGTTTCTGATTAAGACCAAATCATCTGGAGCGAATGTTCTTCGAATGACTTTTTTGTTGTACCTTGTAGTCATCCTTTGCTTCAACGCAGCTTCTCTTATCTGGGCATCTTCTCGGACTTCGGGGAGCAAGTCGAGCTCCTCTTTGTGTCCCCGTACATTTCCGACCTCGTCATGGAGAATTACCCTTGGGCTTTGCTCATTGATCTCTATTGGAATCATGGCTTCTACACCATAGACTAGTCGGAAAGGTGTTTCTCCCGTGGCGGATTGGGGTGTTGTCCTGTAGGCCCATAGCACTTGAGGGAGCTCTTCAGCCCAAGCTCCTTTTGCTTCTTGCAATCTCTTCTTTAGTCCTGCCAGTATGACTTTGTTAGCTGCCTCGACTTGCCCATTGGCTTGTGGGTGCTCCACCGAGGTAAACTGATGCTTGATTTTCATACTGGCTACTAAGCTTCTGAAGGTGGCATCGGTGAATTGGGTTCCATTATCCGTAGTGATGGAGTAAGGTATCCCATATCTTGTGATGATATTTTTGTAGAGGAATCTCCGACTTCTTTGAGCGGTGATGGTGGCCAACTGTTCTGCTTCTATCCACTTTGTGAAGTAATCTATTCCCACGATCAAGTATTTGACTTGTCCTGGCGCTTGGGGAAAAGGACCTAATAAATCCATTCCCCATTTTGCAAAAGGCCATGGAGAAGTGATACTAATGAGCTCTTCTGGTGGAGCCACGTGGAAATTTGCATGCATCTAACACGGTTGACATTTTTTCACAAATTCTGTGGCATCTTTCTGCAAGGTCGGCCAGTAGAATCCAGCTCGGATTACTTTTCTGGCTAGTGACCTTGCTCCGAGATGGTTTTCGCAGATCCCACTATGTACTTCCTCCAACACCTCGGTGGTTCTTGAGGTCGGTACGCATTTTAACAATGGTGTCGATATCCCTCTTCGGTAAAGGACATTTCTCACCAAAGTGTAATGCTGTGCTTCCCTTCGGATTCTTTTGGCTTCCTTTTCCTCCTTAGGGAGGATGTCGAATTTTAAGTATTCGACTAAGGGATTCATCCATCCGAGGTTTAAACCGACTACTTCAAGTACCTCTTGCCTATCTTCCGTTTTTGCTACCGAGGGCTCTTGGAGGGTTTCTTGAATCAGGCTTCTGTTGTTTCCTCCTGGTTTGGTACTTGCTAACTTGGATAGGGCATCCGCTCTGCTGTTTAGATCCCGAGTTATGTGTTTGACCTCGGTTTCTGCAAAGCGCCTAAGGTGCTCCAAAGTTTTTTCCAAGTACCTCTTCATATTAGGGTCCTTTGCCTGATATTCCCCGCTTATTTGGGAGGTCACCACCTGTGAGTCGCTGTATATCATCACCTTTGTAGCACCGACTTCTTCTGCCAACTTTAGTCCGGCGATCAAGGCTTCATATTCTGCCTGATTATTTGAAGCCGGAAATTCAAATTTTAAGGAAACCTCTATCTGGGTTCCTCTTTCATCTACCAATATTATGCTCGCGCCGCTTCCTGTTTTGTTGGAGGATCCGTCTACATAGAGTTCCCATGTAGTCGGCTTTTCCTCTTGATCTCCTGCGTATTCTGCCACGAAGTCGGCGAGGCACTGGGCTTTAATTGCTGTCCGAGTTTCGTATCTCAAATCGAACTCGGAGAGCTCTATTGCCCATTGAACCATTCTTCCTGCAACATCCGTCTTTTGGAGGATTTGCTTCATGGGTTGGTTTGTACGGACTCTTATTGTGTGAGCTTGAAAGTAAGGTCGTAGCCTTCGTGAGGCTATTACCAAGGAGTAGGCAAACTTTTCTAGTTTGTGGTACCTTAGTTCAGGGCCTTGTAGGACCTTACTGATGAAGTAGACTGGGTGTTGTCCGACCTCGTCTTCTTTTATCAGGGCTGATGAGACAGCCTTGTTTGCTACGGATAAGTATAGGACGAGGTCTTTCCCTGGTACTGGTCGGGTTAAGATCGGAGGTTGGCTTAAAAACTTTTTGAACTCTTGGAACGCCTCCTCACATTCCGGAGTCCATTCGAATTGACATCCCTTTCTTAATAAGGAAAATAGTGGAAGGGATTTTAGTGCCGATCCTGCCAAAAATCTGGAGAGGGCTGCAAGTCGGCCATTGAGCTGCTGGACTTCTCTCAAACAAGTCGGACTTTTCATTTCTAGGATGGCTCTACATTTATCGGGATTGGCCTCAATCCCTCTTTGTGTTAGCATAAATCCTAGAAGTTTTTCTGCCTCCACCGCGAAGGCGCATTTTGCGGGATTTAGTCTCATCTTATGCAGCCTTATGGTGTCGAAGACTTGTGAGAGGTCGGATAAGAGGTCGACTTCTTTCTTGGTTTTTACTAGCATGTCGTCGACGTATACTTCCATCAGGGTCCCCAGGTGAGAGGAAAACACTTTATTCATCAACCTTTGATATGTGGCTCCTGCATTCTTTAATCCGAATGGCATGACCACGTAGCAATAGTTAGCTCGGGGTGTGATGAATGATGTTTTCTCCTGGTCGGGCTCGTACATCGGAATTTGATTATATCCTGAGTAGGCGTCCATGAATGACAAGTATTGGTACCCCGAGCTGGAGTCCACCAGGGTATCAATACTTGGTAGGGGATAAGGGTCCTTAGGACATGCCTTATTTAGGTCGGTATAGTCGACGCACATTCTCCATTTACCGTTCTGTTTTTTGACTAGCACTACATTGGCTAGCCATGTTGGGTACTTGACCTCTCTAATAAAGCCGGCTTCCAGGAGCGCATGTACTTGCTCTTCTACTATTAGGGCTCGTTCTGGGCCGAGCTTGCGTCTTCTTTGTTGTACAGGTCGGGATCCTGGATAAACCGAGAGCTTGTGGGACATGAGCTCGGGGTCAATCCCAGGCATGTCGGAGGCCTTCCAAGCGAAGAGGTCGGAATTATCTCTTAGGAGCTTAGTCAACCCTTGTTTTAGAGTTTCCCCTAGGTTGGCTCCTATATGAGTGTTTTTCCCTTCCTCTTCACCAACCTGTATCTCCTCGGTTTTTCCTCCCGGTTGTGGTCGCAGCTCTTCTCTGGCCTTTGCACCGCCGAGCTCTATTGTGTTAACTTCTCTGCCCTTTCCCCTTAGGTTTAGGCTTTCATTGTAGCACTTCCTTGCTAGCTTTTGATCTCCCTTTACCGTTGCTATTCCCGCTGAGGTCGGGAATTTCATGCAGAGGTGAGGGGTAGATACCACTGCTCCGAGTCGATTGAGGGTAGCTCTGCCGATTAGAGCATTATATGCTGACCCCACATCGATGACTATGAAGTCTATGCTCAGAGTCTTTGATTTTTCCCCTTTTCCAAAAGTGGTGTGGAGGGGCAAAAATCCCAGTGATTTTATTGGCGTGTCCCCTAATCCATATAGGGTGTCGGGGTAGGCTCTTAATTCTTTCTCATCTAATCCTAGCTTGTCGAAAGCAGGCTTGAAGAGAATGTCCGCCGAGCTTCCTTGGTCTACTAGGGTTCTGTGGAGATGGGCATTTGCTAGGATCATAGTTATTACCACTGGATCATCGTGTCCAGGGATTATTCCTTGCCCATCTTCTTTTGTGAATGATATGGTAGGAAGGTCGGGTGACTCTTCCCCGACCTGGTAGACTCTTTTGAGATGTCTTTTGCGAGAGGATTTGGTGAGTCCCCCTCCCGCAAATCCTCTTGAGATCATATGGATATGTCTCTCTGGGGTCTGCGGTGGTGGGTCTCTTCTACCCATATCATCTCGCTTTCTCTTTCCGTGACTGTCCGACCTTTCTATGAGATATCTATCAAGCCGACCTTCTCTAGCCAGCTTTTCTATCACATTCTTGAGGTCGTAACAGTCGTTAGTGGAGTGACCATATATTTTTTGGTACTCGCAGTAGTCGCTGCGGCTCTCCCCTTTTTTATTTTTAATGGGTCTAGGGGGTGGCAGTCTTTCAGTGTTGCAAATCTCTCTGTATACATCCACTATAGAAACTTTCAGGGGAGTATAAGAGTGATATTTCCTTGGCCTCTCGAGACCGAGTTCTTCCTTTCTCTTGGTTTCCCTTTCCCTCTCTTTAGTTGAGGGAAGAGGTCCAGGTCGCCAACTCAGGTCTCTTAACTTGGCGTTTTCTTCCATATTGATGTACTTTTCAGCTCTCTCTTGTACATCACTTAGAGAAACGGGGTGTCTTTTAGATATGGACTGTGAGAAGGGACCTTCTCTGAGCCCATTGACTAGCCCCATTATGACTGCCTCTGTGGGCAAGTCTTGGATCTCCAAACATGCTTTGTTGAATCTTTCCACATAGGCTCGTAAAGATTCTCCGACCTCCTGTTTTACTCCCAGGAGGCTCGGTGCATGTTTCACCTTGTCTTTTTGAATTGAGAACCTCATCAAAAACTTCCTTGAGAGGTCTTCAAAGCTAGTGATCGATCTCGGGGGAAGGCTATCGAACCACTTCATCGCTGCTTTCGATAAAGTGGTCGGGAAAGCTTTGCATCGCGTAGCGTCGGAAGCATCAGCTAGGTACATCCGACTTTTGAAGTTGCTTAGGTGATGCTTTGGATCCGTGGTTCCGTCGTAGAGGTCCATATCCGGGCTTTTGAAGTTTCTCGGAACTTTTGCCCTCATTATGTCCTCGCTGAAAGGATCCTCTTCACCCAAGAGCGGCTCTTCTTGTTCGTCGCGGGAGTTGTGACTCTTGAGGGAAGATTCCAGCTTTAAGAGTTTCCTTTCTAACTCTTTTCGCCGTTCCGTCTCCTCTTTTAGGTACCTTTCAGTTTCCTTTTGTCGCTCCCGCTCTTGTTCTAGCTGTTCCAGGCGGCTGTGGACTAACCCCATGAGCTCAGTTACATGGGATGGTCCTTCTTTCTCTGATACGCGCCCATCTGAGGGATTTACCTTCGGGTTTTTTACCCCGGAGGTGCCCTCTCTATGCTGATTGTTAACTTCTTGGTGTAGGTCTAGGTCCACATCGTTATTGCCCGTGTCCAGATTCTCTTGTTCAGAATCCGTTTCCACATGACCTTCTTCGTGGGATCTGTCCGCCATCAATGGATGATCTCTCGGGTCCCCTGCAACGGCGCCAATGTTACGGTGGGTAACCGGAGATTGACTGAATGGATGGCGTTGGCTGGCCCAAATGTGTGAAGGAGGAGGTTGCTGAATGAATGCGCCACTCGGGAGGCTCCGTCCGACTTGTTTGTGCGAGAAGAGGGGGTGGTACCTGCAAAGACACTCCGATACCTAAGTTAGCAAGAGTGTGAGCAGGTCTAGAGAGTATTGGGCTTAGAGATACCTGAGGAATGTCAGTGTATTTATAGTGGCGAGCCAATAACCACCGTTGGAGTAGTGCCATATCTTTAGGATGTTAACCGTCCCATTATCTTAGGGAGGTTAAGATATGGCTTTATGAAGCGGTTAGAGAGATTTTAGGGGCGGTTACTCATTTGAATGAGTTCTTATCTGCCAGCTAATCTCATGTCCGACTTCTTTAGAGCAAGTCGTAGTGGACACCGACTTCTTATGTGAAGGTCAGTGCCTAGCTAGGCTTAATCTATCGGATCAGGCCTTTTAGTTGGACCTGGGCCCTTATCATTGGGCCAGGGTATGAACAAAGGGTAAAGTACTAAATTGGTCTACATATAGCCGTAATTTTATTTTAGTCTTTAAAATTTAAAGTGTTCTATTTAAATTCAAAAAAGTTTCATTTAGTTTCAATTTAGTCCCACCATGAGATCAAAATTAAATAATTAACAGAATGTCTTATATGACAGCAGTACAAAAATAAGGTTGATAATTTAGAGAACAAATACAAGCTCCAAAGGTACAAAATTAACTGTGAATGCATTAATACATTTATTTATCATTCTTCTTAATTCTATGGAAAATAGTACATTTAAATTGAAAAAAATGATAAATAAATGTATTGATACATTCACGATTGATTTTGTGTCTCTGGAATTTATACTTGTTCTCCAAATTATCGATCTTGTTCTTATAATGCTGTCATGTAGGACATTCTATTAATTATTTAACTTTAGCCTCATAGTAGGACTACATTGAAGTTAAATGAAACTTTTTTGGATTCAAATAGGACACTTTAAACCTTAAAAACCAAAATAAGATTATGCTCAAACGTAAAGAACCAATTTAATACTTTACCCTATAATAAAAGAGTGATTCCTCTAATATAATTGAACAATTTCAATATATCCAACAGTGAAAATACTAAAGTAATTTTGTTTATTTATTTTTGTATTTAAAATTTTATTTAAATAATATAGAATAAATATAAATATCTGAATATATTAATAAAAAAATTGATTGTACAAAAGTATTATATATATATATATATATATCCAGAAGTTAATTTTTACGGTTAATTTTTTGACCAGTAGACTTAATTAAAAATTTTTTGTAATTTTTTGTATAATTTTTTTTTCAAAAATTAGACTTTTGTGTATGTAAGAATAAAATAATAAATTATATATTTCTTTTATTATTGACATACATATATATAATATAAAATTTATTATTGATTTTAAATATAAACTACATTCTAAATTTAAATATTATTTTATTTTAAATTTAATATTTATCTTGTTTAAAATTATTTTTTTTAAATTAAATCATAGTTCAATAGATTTAGATTTAGTTAAGATTTTATCCAAATTTAAAATTTTAATTTATATACAATTAAGATAAACTACAAAATATTGTCTTTATAATAAGATAACAAATTAATAATAAGAATTTGACTATGTATATGTTGGGCTTATTTCTCTTTTAAGTGAGATCCAAGTTTAAATTTTTCAGAGTATTTTTTTACACCATTATACCACTAACCTAATGAGTTTTGGGAGGTCATTGAAAATGAAAAAGAGCATCCACAAGAGTGTGAGAGAAGAAGGAAAAACAAAATCTCATTTTTATGCAGAATAGCAGATTGAAATTTGGACTGCAGGTTCATTTCATTTTGTTCTTCATTTTGGACAGTGAAGATGTTGATTGGAGGTCTATAGTGGGAGAAACTAACTTCAAACAGTGATTTTGGATATTTTTCATCTTCTTGTTACTCATTTGTAAGCTTTGGTATTTTGGTGTTTTGGCTGATTGTATGCACGATTTATATTTTATTTGAAACTCTCTTATATTTCATATTTGATTATAGTAGAACTATTTCATTGGTTTAGACGATTTGTGATTTTTACCTCTCAGATTGAGGAATTTTTATGTTAAAATATCGGTGTGTTCTTGTTGTTGTTTTATTTGATATATTTCCTTGCTCATAGTTGTTGCCATATTATTTTATAAGTGCTTTCATATTATTTTTTGTTGGATATTTATGTTGTTTTTGTTGTTGGGCTCTTTCATACTGATATCAGAGCTTGTTAGTATTTTTCTAGACTTGTGATTCTGTGAACAATAGAGGCTAATACTAATATTAGTAGGATGATTACTCTTAATAGCCCTAATTATGATCACTCTTGACGTAAAGATTAGGCAGTGTATTTTTATTAGCTATGGCATGAATGAGTTTGGTTACAGAATTTTATGATCATGTTAACAAGAAGGTGATTCAAAGTAGAGATATTGTCTTTATTAAAGAGCAAACATTGAAGGATTTTGATAATGCAAAGAAGTTAATGGTTCAATCTAGTGATGATTTTTCTGACTTGGATATTATTTTCTCTACGCCTATGGTAAAAGATGGTAAAGTTGAAGCTCACAATAATGAGTATGATACAGGTGCAAATGAAGATAAAACAGTTGATCCAACACATCATGAAATTAGTGATGATGAATTGATGACCATGATGAACAATAAACTTTAAAAATTCCTGCAAATACATTCAGAAGATCTACAAGAGAGCGAAAGCATTCGTCAAGATATTTTACAAATAAGTTTGTCAGAACGTGTATACCATGAAGGAGAAGAACTCAAAACAGCTTATGTAGCTATAAGAAATGAACTCAGTGCTCTATTTTTCTCTCTTACCTTCAACCCTTGGTCGTTTACCCTTATTATAGAAGAGTGAAGCTTCTAAGGTTAAATCAAGTTCAAGCTCATGTTGTTTTCTTTTCTAATCCTCAGAGCTTGCAGTGGCTTGGTCAGAGGAGAGAGAGAGAAATCCGAATATGAGACATACAACTTACCTTCTCTCTCATCTTTTTTCTTTAAGCTTCATTGATCTCATCCGTAAATTTTGTTTCTGAGCATTGATGATCTTCTGACCATGTTTGACTTCACTGTCTCTATGGTAGCTTGATTTGAGCTTGAGACTTGATAGATTTCTTCACGATTTTTTGGTGTAGTACAAATGAAAAAAGATGCCTTTTGACATTCTTAGACCAAAAGAGAATAGCTTCTTGGTTGTAGCCCATTTTCTTTGCTTAGATTTGAAAACAATTTTTTTGTCTTTTTCCATAACCTAACTTCTCTAGTTTTTATTTTCTTATTTCTTCTTCGTTGAGTGACGTAACCGAAAGAGAGAGAAGAGAGAGAGAAGAGTTTGACTTTTGGTGGAAATTTTTCAAGAAATTAAAAATGAATTGAATTTTTAGTTCAAGTTTCTGAAAGTTAGACTTATGTTACTTCATTGAATGGGTTTGGATATTTTTTTAGGCCTTTTTTTGTTTTTGAGTTAATATCCAAAATCGTCCCTAAAAGATACCCTGATCTCTATTTTGGTCCTCGAAAGATAAAGTTAATCGAAATCGTCCCCGAAAGATACACGACTTGGTCACATTAGTCCTTCCGTCAGTTTGTTGATGACGTGTCAGTTAAGTGCCACGTGGCATATGATGACGTGGTGGGTTAATGCCACGTGTCACGACATGATTGGTTGACGTGTCACTGCGTGTCAGATCATTGACACGTGGCATGCCACGTGTCACTTGACATGTAAAAAAGTTATTTATAATCAAAATAGTCCTTGAAAGTTTAGACGTAAGTCATTTTCATCCCTAAAGTTTTAAAAATTAATCAAATTAGTCCTTATATAATTTTTTTTATTTTTTGATAATATTAAATTTGAAATATTTTTTGATACTACTAATTTTAATAGAAATGTAATTGACAAACAAAAAATTAGTAATTATATATTTTATTCTTAAAAAAATTTTCAATAAAATTATCTCTCTCCTTTAATTCTTCTCAAAATCTCTCTTATTCTTTTCTATTCTAAAACATTTTTCTTACATTATTATATTTTGCTGGAATATATATATATATATATATATATATATATATATATATATATACTTAAAATTGAAATGTATGTATTTATTAACCTAAACAAAGTTATATGCTCAAAATCAAAATTTATGTATGTTAACCTAAACAAAGTTATACCACTATTTTTTGTCTACTACATCTCTTTTTTCCATTACGGTATTACTTACATATAGGATGTAATGATAGTGATATTAAAAGAAAAATTATATCATCTATCTCAACATATGAAACACACAAAAATTTATTATGATCTTTGCATGTAGTACGCTTAAGAAGCAATTCGTTTAGCATAAATTTTGATTAACTTTGTTTAGGTTAACATACATAAATTTTGATTTTGAGCATATAACTTTGTTTAGGTTAACAAATACATACATTTCAATTTTAAGTATATATATATATATATATATATATATATATATATATATATATTATATTCCAGCAAAATATAATAATGTAAGAAAAAGGTTTTAGAATAGAAAAGAATAAGAGAGATTTTGAGAAGAATTAAAGGAGAGAGATAATTTTATTGAAAAATTTTTTAAGAATAAAATATATAATTACTAATTTTTTGTTTGTCAATTACATTTCTATTAAAATTAGTAGTATCAAAAAATATTTCAAATTTAATATTATCAAAAAATAAAAAAATTATATAAGGACTAATTTGATTAATTTTTAAAACTTTAGGGATGAAAATGACTTACGTCTAAACTTTCAAGGACTATTTTGATTATAAATAACTTTTTTACATGTCAAGTGACACGTGGCATGCCACGTGTCAATGATCTGACACGTGGCATGCCACGTGTCAATGATCTGACACGCAGTGACACGTCAACCAATCGTGTCGTGACACGTGGCATTAACCCACTACGTCATCATATGCCACGTGGCACTTAACTGACACGTCATCAACAAACTGACGGAAGGACTAACGTGACCAAGTCGTGTATGTTTCGGGGACGATTTCGATTAACTTTATCTTTCGAGGACCAAAATGGAGATCGGAGTATCTTTTAGGGACGATTTTGGATATTAACTCTTTTGTTTTTATTTGATAAGGTTCAGCAGCCTGCTTTCATAGCCATTTATCATGAGAGCTTTGATTTATTTTGGTCCTGATATAGTGTGGGCTTTGTTTTTCATGCTTCATGGGCCAATATTAATTGATTACTCTTCTGCACACAAACACAACATAACCATATAAACAATTAATAATCCTTTAATAATATTTGTTCATTACTAAAATCAAATATTAGTTTACCAAACTCATCAATCTTCTTCTTAATGATAAATATTATTAAAATGAATTGAAGAAATATTTAGGAACAGAAACTTCCCTTTGATAATTTATGTTACTCCCCCTGTTCTTTGATAATCAAACTCTCCCTAAATATTTGTTTTGATCAACTTGATTTGAACAATTTATTTATAGAAATAATGCCAATATTCAAAATGACCTTGACAGGATCATAAATCACTAAATCAGAACTAATGTTCAATAAGTTTAGATCCTAAATCAGAACATCATTAATAGATTCAAATCCTAATTTAAAGCATGATTATAACCATTAGGATCACAAAATACCAAATAACCAACATGTACAGCCCATGGTGATGATCAAAATCAGAGCAAAAATTAAATTTTTTCACATCAAAAACAGATACGGTATTTACCTATTATGTTTCTGTTTTAATTCATTTTTCACACTTAAAACTTTCTCCCCTTTTTGTTATCAATGAGGGAAAAGTAAACACAGCAATAAACATAGCGAAATAGCAAAGCATGCATATTAGATAGAGTTAAAGTTTGTTACAATCATCCAAAATAGTACTCAAAGTAACTAGTGGGTAATGAAATATTAGAACCATAAACAGAGTTCACGAGAGACTAGAAAGCAGTAGAAGTAACAAAATATCAATCTTCAGTTGACAGCAGAGAGCAATACTAGGTATTAGATTTCTCTTCCTCAGTTTCCAAGACATCTTCATTTTTGTCCGACAGGACCTGGTCCTCCTCAAGCAAATCAAGATGTTTCAAAAATATTTTAATCCGATCATGGGATTTCATCAAGAATTTTTCATTTGGACTGCAATCTTACATTGTTCTTTGCTTGATATGACCATTTGTTTGGTCATGAAAACAAACTCTTGAAAGAAGTCTTTAACTATTTCAAAAATAAGTTATTTGTGTGAATTAGAGGTACCAGCTGCTGAGGGAGAGGAAAGACTTTCATCTTCACTTTTATTCATGGCCGAAGCCTTAGAACCCTTGAGACCTTTGTCTTTAGTCTGTTTTGTTGCACCACCACCTTTAAAAGAAGAGACTTTATTTTTTATGGACTCATTACTTAAATCAATTGAAAAATATTCAAATAAGCAAATTAAAAACATTTCACAAGTTAAAATTAAAAAATTAAATAAAAATATTAAAAAATTATTATTTAAAATTGCAATTTTATCTTCAAAAGTTTTAATTTTCTATTTTTAGAAGTATTATAAAAGACTAAAATCTTATATTCTAAGACTACAATTTTTGTGTTCTAAACATATTACTAAATGCAATACCAACTCGTGATTTCAGTTTCTAAAAACAAACATTAATCTATAACACGTTGGAAAATAAACCCAATTTCACTTCCTAAAAACAAACATTAATCTATGACACGTTGAAGAATAAACCCAAGCAAGTAAGCAATTTCACGGATTATCCAGATACTGAATTGCTCTCACCTAAAAAAAAAACAATAAAAAACTTTCAACATTAATGAGAATTTTTATTTTTGTATATTGGATTATGAACTATGAACGATAAAATTTTTAAAGATGCTTTAAATTATATATTATACGTTGATAATATTTTCTCTATATATAATTAAAATAATATTTTTTACAAAACGTTAATAACATTTTGTACTATTAACATTTTGTACTATCATCATAACAGTATAAAATACACTATCATCATAACAGTATAAAATACCAAAATGATATTTCACACTACAATTATCCATATCTAAAAATTTTAACCACATTAATGATAGTAATTATCCACTATCTCACCAAACAAAATTACAAATTACCATAATACTAATATTTGCAGCATTTTCAATTGGTAAATTATAATAAAACTGAATGAAAACAAGATACGCCTATATCTGGCAGCCTTTCAGCACAATTGCACAAAACAACAAAGATAAGTAGAAAACAAAACAAAAAATTTGTATTTAGATTTTAGATACAGTGAACAAACGTCTTAAAAAGTTCACACTAGATTACAACACTACACCCTGATTGAACAAAACCAGAAAACTCGTCAGGCACACTAATCCTCCTCAATTTACGGTTCTGCCCTTCCCCCATTTCACCCAAATAGAACCCGTGCTCCGCACCTTCGTATTCGGATCCAGTCACCAGCGTCTTCGGCCCTACCACAACCCCTCGCACACCAACCTGGAGCCCCGGACCCGACCCTATCCAACTCACAGCTTTGCGATCTTTCGCAATTCCAGCACATGACCTAGGGCACCGACCTGTTTCCCAAACTCCCTCGACCCGCTTCCACATGCCCGACTCGATTTCCAGCACCTCAGCGGAACCTTCGAACATTCCTTGGCTCTCCGTGTCGTAGCCGCTAACCACCCAGAACTCGTCGCCGACAACCACACCCTCGCACTCGTCTCGAGCACGGGTCATAGGGTCCAACCCGAACCATTCGTCTCCCTTCGGGTCGTAAGCCCAAGCGGACTTCATCGCGTTCTTGTTCTCGTCGTGCCCGCCTGCGATGTAAACCCTACCCGTTGCGGAACCGATTGCGAAGAACGATCTCTTCTCCGGCATGTCTTTCCCGCGCCGCCATCGTCCGGTACGGAAATCATAGACGAAAACCGCGGTGATGGGCTCGTAGCTCTGCGGGTCCCATCCGCCCATGAGAACCAGCCTCCCCTCGCAGCTTGCCAGCTGGCAGAACAGTGGCAACCCGAACGGATATTCGGGTACCGGATCGACCCGATCCCACGACATACTCTCCGGGTCGAAGATGGTGATGTCGTAGCTTGGTGATCCCGAAACGGCTGGTTTCTTCCCCTCTTCGGATTCATCGTCGTGGCTGTGGTTCTCACGCGCTTGGACGAGGCACGCAAGGGTGCGCGCGTGGCCGGTTTTCTTGCGATGGTTGTAGAAAGAGTCGCTGTGGAGGAGGAGGCGCCACTGGCGGCAGACTCGGAGGGCGACTGGGTGTGCCGAGTGTGGCAAGCGAGTGAGACAGTCAAGGCCGAGTTCACTCGGTAAACCAGGGATTAACTCAGTGAATTCGTGGATCTGCATCACTTTATGACTTACGAGTGATGAGTGATGAGTGATGAGTGTGGGTTGTGTGTGTGGATTGAATAAAAAATAAGTGAGGAGTTTGAAGCATTTTAATATTTTATAGAGAGCGTCGCCGTTAGATAGTTTTAAGCAGCTTGTATTTGCTCCCACAGCTTGCCACATGTATCTCATTACCACTCAAAATATCACACTTCCATGCATCATCTTGGATTCTTGCTGCATCTTTTTTCTTTTTTTTTTCCTTTTTTCTTTCTTTATAATTTTTCCCCTTTAATAATTTTAGTGTATCATTATTCATGTTGAAAAGTGAAAACCTAAAGGCGTGATCGACGAGGGAATAAAATATTTGTGGAAAATAAACTTTTATTATTGTACCTGTTTGCATCTAAATGCAACATAATGGTAGAAGAACTGTAAGTAATGTTATAAAACTTCTGAAAAAATATCTGATTAATTACAAATTTTTTTAGAAATAAATTATGGATGTGTTTTTATAATTTCTACAAGTATATTTTACTCCACTGAGATGAGCAAAGACCCAAATGATTGATTCAGTCCAACTTTAAAAGTGGTTAATCATTAAAAAAAAAAGTAAACCGGAGGATTATTGGGCAAATGCTGAAACTAAAGGAGCATTTTTTTAATTAAAATCCTCTTTCAAGGACATATCAGCTAAATCGAAATTTAACTGAACCACCATGCAAATTAAACTGCAATGATTTACAAATTTAAGATGTACACCATATCCTTGTTCCATAGGTCTTATGTACGAATGGAATTGAATATTGATATAACGTCGATGTAATCTATTATAACCAAGCTAGAAAAAATAAAAATTTTCCGTAAAATCAGAAAAATAAACTAAGTATATAAAATATAAAATTGTAACCAAATTTAAATAATAAAATTTTCAGAATTTAATATAAATTTTATAAAATTAATTATAATATTAAAAAATTTTAAAAATTAAATCGAAATTTTAGATACTACCATTTAACAAATTACATATTTACATCACTCTGTGTTCTCCCCTCGTGCTACTACTGTTACTCTGACTAGGCGCATTATTAATGATATAGTTTCTAATAATTTTTTAAATAATATTTTTCATACTAAAAAATTACTATAATATAAAGTTTGGATCTCGTTCACATATATTTTAAAAATATATTAAAAAATATTTTACTAAAAGTTATTAATTTTTTAATATTCTTAATAAAATAAATACATTAAAAATTAAATAAATATTATTATATATTAAAACATACTTTTATAAAATGAAATAGTTAAATCTATAGAAATTAATATGTTAACATTTTTAAAAATTGACAAATTATTTCTTCATTTATGCAAAAAAAAAGAGACCTAACACTTTAGACAGATGATAGAGAATAGAAGAAAAAATTAATTTTTTATGTGTTATTTGGATGAAAAAAATAAATTAAAAGATAGGAAAAAATTGTTTAAATAAAAAAAATTATAATAGAATAAAATTATGTTAATAATTTTATTTACATTATATGTAAGTTAAAGGATGCATTATATGTAAAATAATAAATTTATTCTTATCATAAAATAAGATATAAATATTTGTATTTATTTATTTTTTATTGTATTTTATAAATATTATAATTTTATATATTAAATTTAAATTATTTATCTAATACATATAATATTTAAATATAAATTTATATTATAATAATATATTAAATTATTAAAACTAAATTTATATTGATAATTATTAATAATAATATAACTAAAAATAATATTAAAAATATACAAAAGATTTTTTTATATTTGTGTTGAAAAAAAAAATATTTTTAATAGAATCTACATAAAAAAAAAAATTTTCTTATTTTTTTTAATATTTAAATAAAGAAAATAATTTTTTCCCCGCTTATTTTCTCTTCAAATCAAACATAGTGTAAGTGTGGAAAATGGATAAGGTTGCAAACGTGTGCGAGAAAGCCTAATTGATCAGATGCACGATGACCAAACACGTGGCAGATAATGTAAAGATTAAAAAACAAATCTGATTCTTATTCTTTTGACTTTTGGTCAAACTTTGTCCCCAGCCATTCAATTAGTAATAATAAAACCCAATGAAAAAAAATTGTACCTGTACCAAAAAGACTAAATTAAAGTTCCATATCTTCCATTTTCCGGTAATAGTTTTTGCATTATTTATTATACATCCATATATAGTAGAAACACATGTAGTGCCCCAGAGATACTAGTAGAAAACTTGAACAAAATTATGTGAAATTACTCACTCGGGTTTATCTTTTCTAGTGATTTTTTTTTTGCATATAAGTATGGATTCGAAATGATTGATTAAAAACCTAGTTAAATTACTAAATCATAGAGAAATAGGAGAATGATCAGTCATATAAATATGAGAGAAAAAAAATCCTAAATAACCTGATAATTAATTCGAAAAATAATGAAAATTTTAATAAAAAAATAATTTTTTTGATCTTTGATATTTATTTTTGTGAAATAAATTAACTTTTTTTGATAATATACTTTTTTTTTGTATTAACAGAATAAATTTACATTATATGTTAAACGGTTGATTTATCCGCTAAAAATCAATTAAAATTAATAAATTTTTTTATTAAAAATCTCGTTGTGTTTTGGGTAATTGTTAGAGTCGTTTAGGTTTTTTTAATATATTTTTTTAAATATATTGATTAAATTTATTGTATAAAATTAAAAAAATATTAATAATTTTTAAATTATTTTTATTTATAAAAACTAAATAAAAAATATATTAATAATTAACGTATTACATAAGCATGTTATAAAAAAAAATCATTAACATAAAAACTAATTAGTCTCATAATATTAAAAAATAAAAGCCGAAGTAAATTTTTTTTTGTTGAAGACTTTATCGTCTTTCAAAAAAAATTATATATATTCACTCTATAAATAAAGTAAAAATAAAGGATAAATAGGTTCTTAACCTACTTTTTTGCGGATATTTTTGTTTCTAAGAATTAGAAAATACATTAATATCTCTGATCCTTTTAAAATGCAGATAAATTTTGAAGTGACTCCGTTGGACTCAACGAAAAATGCTTACGTGACTCCCATAACACTGGTCGTTACGAAAGCACACGTGGCATCCATGTCAGTACCACCAATGGAGTCACTTCAACGGAAGAATCAATTTGTCCGTATTTTAGAAAAGTCAAAAATATAAATATATTTTTTAATCTTTAAGAACGAAAATATCAAAAAAAAATTCAGAAATTTATTTATCTTTTACTAATAAAGTAATATGAAATATAAAGAGAGTGGAGATAAATTGTGATGAAAACAAACGAGAGAAAAAAGTGGGGAAGGGAAAAATAGCATTTGGATTTGGGTGAGCGAAATTGTAGCAGTGCCTAATTGCCTAATTAGTACCATTTTATTTGCCTAATTTAGTCTCTGTAATTATAATTCTACTTTTTAATCTTTCAGATCTAAAACTTATCTTTTAAGTCATGTTTGGATCAATTGGGAAGGGTGCACTGGATGGAAATTTTCCACCTTTTTAAGTAATCCTCGCCATTGTTGGGAGCTTTTCTTTTTATTTCTGTTTGAAGCTGGTTTATTATCAAGGGTTTTAAATTTTAAGGGCACAGTTTTTGGTTTTTTTTTTTTTAAGTTATTATAACAAATATTTTAGGATAATTTCAAAAAAATACATAAAAAATTGCTATAAAAAAAACAACAAAAGATACTGTGTGTGGTTTTGAGACATTAATTAGTAGTTAGTAAAAATTTTTAAGAATTTATATATGGAAATTTTTTTATTACATATTAAAATTATTATTATATTTCTACATTTTCTATTTTTGGTAAAACATATTTCTAATGTATTTAATTATGCATTTATTTTTATTAATTTCTTGAAGACTATCTTTTAAATGTTCGTTGTGAATTTTTCTTTCTTTTTTTTCATGACACCTTATATCTTGTACTTCAACAGAAGTTACTTTTTTTTAGGGGTGTCCATGGATTGGATTCGTATCCACAAATTCGCAGTAAATATCCGCATCTGATTCGAAAATTGTGGATACAATCTGATCCGATCCGCGGATCCGCAGATTCGCACAATAATAATTAAAAATAAATAAATATATATATATTTGGTATTATATTTACTTGTTTGTATGTTTTAGTTAGTAATTATTATTCATATATTGTATTATTTTATTTTATTATTTAGAAAGAGTTTGATTAAAAATATTTTAAAAATAAATAAGTTTAAAAGTATGAAAGAAATATTTTTATTAAATTTTTTTACATAAAAATATGATTAAAAAAATAAGATTTAATTATACGGATATATCCGATATCCGATCCGATCCGACACTAAAAAACGCGGATATCATATCCGATCCGATCCGATGAAAATTGTGCGGATCGGATCGAATTTTCGACGATATCTGATCCGATCCGATCCGCAGACACCCTAACTTTTCTTATAAATATTTATGACTATTATTATTTTAAATTTTTTCAACAAACATTAAAAGTTTACTTGTTGAAAAATTTAAAAATAATAAAAATATGTTTTGCAAATTTTATTAACATAGTTATTATTTAAAATTTTTATATTCAATATAATATTTTAATTTTTTAATAAGATAATTTAACAAAGGGTATTGAAAAGTTCTACAAGTCTTGGAATGAAAAAAGAAAGTACAAACTGAATAATTGAATCATCACAATCTCACAATCTTTGAGCCAACAACGCATACGCAAGACTTGCATCTTTGGGGCAAAGAGGACCACAACAACGTTCACCATAATCATTTTAAGAAGAAAAATATAGATAATCAATTTTAGTTAGTGAATATTAATCAATTTTAGTATTTTAATTTATAATTTATGATCTAAAATAAAAAATTAATGATTTAGAAATTTAAATTTCAAAATGAATAAAATAATTTTAAAAAATTTATCTGATATTCTTAAAAGTCATTACTGTATTATCGAAATTAAACACAAAATATATATAAGTATCCGAATTTTTTCCTCTCCCATTTACAACCTATTATAGTCCAATTAAGTATAAAAGGATAAGATACATGCATGAATCTTGAAGCATCCATGTAATTTTTCAACGTGGTGAGTTATTAATAATTTGGGATTGTGAGATCCAAGATGTTTAGTAGTTAATCCAGAGAGCTAACCGGAGACTTATTTAACAAGCAATTATCGGCATTGATTTTTTTTTTTTTCGTTTAAGGAGTAAAATGTAATTTTTTATTATATTTTTTATAAATGAAACTAAAAAATATAAAAAAATTAAAAGATATTATAAAATAAATAAATAAAAAAGAGAAAATAAATATAAAATAAAAAAATAAAAATAAAAGATTCTAATATTAAAATTTACCAATATTATTATCTCACTATAATAGAAGTAATTCATATTATTTTACTAATATTATTGTTCCGAGGCTTACCTAGAACCGGACGGTGGTTGGGCTTGTTTGTGAGGCCCAAGCGTTAGAGGAGTGTGGTCTCCGACTTGGTTTACGTTTGGGAGCCGCCTCCGAGTTGTGTATGTGAAAGAATGGGGGGTGGTACCTGTAAAAACACTCCGATACCTAAGTTAGCAAAGATGCAAGCAGGTCTAGAGAGTATTGGAACTTAGAGATATTTGAGGAGTGTCAGAGTATTTATAATGGTGATCCAATAACTACCGTTGGAGTAGTACCACCTTTTTAGGTGGATAACCGTCCCTTTATATAGGGATTGTTGGGATATGGCTTCTAGAAGTGGGTTGAGAGATTTTAGGGGCAGTTACTTATTTGAATAAGTGTTATCTGCCAGCTATCTCTTGAGCCCGACTTCTTTGGAAAGAAGTCTGTGTTGAGTCCGACTTCTTTTGAAGAGGTCGATGAATAACGAAGGCCAATCTTTGGATTGGGCCTTTTGGTGTATTTGGACCTGGGCCTTAGTGTTGGGTCAGGGTATGAACAGTGTCCCTACTCGAGTTCAATATCTTTTTCTTAAGAGTTGGATTCGAGTATTTGAACTCGGCCTTGTAGGCTCTGTATGATTGGTTTTAGCACATCTTACTTAGCCAAAGAATATTTCTTGTCCTAGTTTTGTACAACTCGTTCAGTTCGAGTTGTTTTTAGGATTCACAACTTGTTTCAGGTACAACTTGTTTATTTTGAATCCTTTTAAAGTATCAGATCATCTTTATAACCATCGGACTTCGTTGCTTTATCCATTGTGCCCCTACTCGAGGTCGAGCTTCATGAAGTTGGACTCGAGTATTCAGTCATGCCATTCTTTACTATTTGTTGCTATATGACTTTTACAAGTTATTTTAGACTCTCTTTTTGGGAGGTCGGATAACTTATTTTATACTTGTTGTGTCAACTTAATAAGGTCGGATCCTTATTTCTTGGCTTGAGGAGGCATTCTTATAAATCGCCATCCTTTTTTCAATTTGTTTTAAACAAATTGTTGTTAGGTCGGGTTTACATCCTCTTCGTATTGATGTTTGATTACGGTCACGCTGTCCTTAAGTTATATGTGCAATTCGTTTTAGGTTTGCCCTTTGCCAGCTTGATTTAGTACAAGTGGCTTAGTGAGGTCGGACCACAATTTGCATTTATAACTTCTTACACCACTTTGGATCTCGTCACTTCAAGTCAGAAAAAGTGTGCATTAGGGAGTAAGGTGTGCTTTCTAGCTGTAGTATCCCTTTTGTTGTAGACATGGCACAATTTAGGTAGATTGTTTTCGAGTAAGTCGAGTATGTTGTAGTAGTTCTTTTTCGAGTCTTAAGTGACTTTGTTGGGATCTTTTCATTTTGGTGTTGGCTTTTCTTCGTCCGATTTTGACCCGATGTCATTTTGAATCAAGACGAGGTTGTCAGTTGAGAAATTTCTTCGTATGACCTTCTCATGGCCATTTATGCTTGGGATCTGGTTCTCGAAGTCGTACCTCAAGAAAGAAGTCGGACTTTTCTTTGTAAGCTCTAAGCCTATCCGACCTTGTCGTAAAGTCAGACCTTTAAAAGAGTTCGGACTTTTCTTTGTGAGCTCTAAAAGAGGTCGGATTTTCCTTTATAAATTCAGAGATTTCGACCTCATTGTAGTCTGACCTCTAAAAGAGGTCGGATTTTCTTCGTAAGCTCTTAAAGGAAGTCGGATTTTTATTTGTAGACTTGAATCCCCATAAGAGGTCAGATTTTCTTCATAAGCTTGGATCCTTAGAAGAGGTCGGATTTTTCTTTTTAAGCTTGGAAAGAGGTCGGACTTTCTTTCTAAGCTTGGATGTTTTCGACCTTATTGTAGACTCTGATCTTTAAAAGAAGTCGGGATTTCTTTCTGGTAATCTTCGAGATTTTCGACCTCATTGCAGAGTTGATTATGAAAGAGGTCGGATTTTTTCACAAACTCCAAAAAGAGATCGGATTTTTCCCTTGTCGGCTCTAAAGAGGTCGGATTCTTCTGAGCAAATGAGATTTTATACCTCATTTGTATAGTCTAACCTTTAAAAGAGGTCGGACTTTCTTCGTGGGATCTAAAAGAAGTCAGATTTTTCTTTATTAGTCTGGAGATTTTTTGACCTTATTGTAGAGTCTGACCTTTGAAAGAGGTCGGACTTTTCCTTTATGAACTTTGCAAGAGGTCGGACTTTTCTTTGTGAGCTCCAAGCTTATCTGACCTTGTTGTAAAGTCTGACCTTTAAAAGAGGTCAGACTTTTCTTTATGAGCTCTCTAAAAGAGGTCGAATTTTGTACAGCTTTCTTTGACCTGGTGGACTTCTTTGAAGTTATTGAGATAGTTATGTGGATTAGTAGATCCATCGTAGGGATCCATGTTGGGATGTTGAAAATTTTTTGGGACCTTTGTACGCATGACCTCTTTAGAAAAAAGATCATCCCCTCCAATGAAGATTAGGCCTTTGTCACCCCGACTTTCTTTATCTTTTGGATCAGATTCCAGTTTTCTTCCTGGAAGACATCCATCTTTATTGGTGTGCAAACGACATCAAATTCTACCACAGGATTATTTCTTTCTATATTCATTGGCAGTGATGTAATTTGTGAGCAACCAACGAAAGATGTGCCATGTGAATTTTTCGTGTTATTTACTGCTCTGTTGTAATTGATATGTGAATCCAATGAATAAAAAACTGGATTTATCAATCCATTGTCGGATTGGGTTGCATTCAAATTGGCTGATGCTGCATTTTTTTTGGCATAAATTGAGAAGAAAGGTCTCATTGCTTTTATCAACAATGTTTTCCATTCCTTCTTCAATTACTGACCAATATGAGACATTTTATTTATTTATAAAACATGTGTACTTGGAAGATGCAACTGCTCCATTACCATGAGTGGGTATCACGATTTTTTTCTGAGGTTGTAAGTCGGCACAAATGTTGTTATCCATTCTATTCCACGAAGAGGTTGGGATCAGTCACGTTCCCTTTTTTCCCCTCTCTATTTTTTTTATACATAACTTCTTTTGCCAATTGAATTTTCTGAATTGAAAATTCTTTTATTCAATTGGCTTTCGAGTTCGTCTTGGTTCACATAATTTCTTTTGCCAATTGAATTTTCTGAATTGAAAATTCTTTTATTCAATTGGCTTTCGAGTTCGTCTTGGTTTGCCTTCTACAATGGCCTTGGGATGGTGCTTTCTTCTCTTTTTGTTTGATTTAATCCAATTTAACTGTAGAAGTAGAATCATCATCCCTATTTGATATCTTCTCTCCATTGGGAGAAGTTTTTATGGGATTTCTGGTATCCATAGAAACTGTATTCCAGCTTCTTTTTAACATGCTTTCATCTTATTCATGTCGAGAGGTTGTCCGACCATCTTGTTGATCATCCGCCATTATCAAGGATTGAGCTCCAGGTCCCCGACAACGGCGCCAATGTTCCGGGGCTTACCTAGAACCGGACGGTGGTTGGGCTTGTTTGTGAGGTCCAAGCGTTGGAGGAGTGTGGTCTCCGACTTGGTTTACGTCTGGGAGCCGCCTCCGAGTTGTGTATGTGAAAGAATGGGGGGTGGTACCTGCAAAGACACTCCGATGCCTAAGTCAACAAGGGTGCAAGCAAGTCTAGAGAGTATTGGAACTTAGAGATACCTGAGGAGTGTCAGAGTATTTATAGTGGTGATCCAATAACCATCATTGGAGTAGTGCCACTTTTTTAGGTGGATAACCGTCCCTTTATCTAGGGATTATTGGGATATAGCTTCTAGAAATGGGTTGAGAGATTTTAGGGGCAGTTACTTATTTGAATAAGTGTTATCTGCCAGCTATCTCTTGAGCCCGACTTCTTTGGAAAGAAGTCTATGTTGAGTCCGACTTCTTTTGAAGAGGTCGATGAATAACGAAGGCTAATCTTTGAATTGGACCTTTTGGTGTATTTGGACCTGGGCCTTAGTGTTGGGTCAGGGTATGAACAATTATATATATTGTAGTTTATACTCACAGAAAGAAAAAGAGAGAGTTTATATTATATATATATATATATATATGAAAGAAAAGAATATTTTGTTGTATATATATTGTTTGACACCTCCCTACTATTTATATACGCACAATGTTTAGTTTTTCAACTTCATTTAAGTTTAGTTTCACTTGGGAGTTTCATTTTTTTTATAGAAAAATTCAGCCGCTCATATAATGAATCAAAGTCACATCATTAATTGAATGGGCATTTACATCCACATCCACATCTATATCACAATATTCCTCTTAAATGTCCATTTTGAATTATGGCTCATTAAAATCTTACTAAAGAAAAATTCAATGAGAAAAAACTTTAGTGAAGAAAAAAAAGTACAATATCCTTTGAGATGAGGATTACCTCATTAAAAATCTTGTCAAGAAAAATCCAATAGAAAAAATCTGATCAAGGAAAAAGAGTACAGCCTCCTTCTCTTGTCACAATTATTTAATATCTTGAAACCGGTGCATCTCAATCTGATGTACCAATCTTTCAAAAGAGGATTTTGGAAGTGATTTCGTAAATAAATCTGCCAGATTATCGCTTGAGCAAATTTTTTGGATATCAATTGTTCCTTAATTTTGAAGGTCATGACTGAAGAAGAATTTTGGAGAAATATATTTTGTTCTATCACCTTTGATGTATTCACTCTTAAGTTGAGCAATGCATGTTGTATTATCTTCAAACAGAATAGTTTGAGTTATTTTTCTATCAATCAGTCCACATGATGATAGAATATATTATATTAAACTCGTGAGCCAAAAACACTCACAACTAGCTTCATGTATTGCTAATATTTCAACATGATTAGAGGATGTTGCTGTAATCGTCTGTTTTGTGAACCTCCATGAAATAGCTGTACCACCATGTGAATAGGTATCCTGTTTGAGATCTTCCTTTGTGTGGATCAGACAAGTATCCTACATTTGCATAGCCAACTAGTTGTGATATCGAAAGATTTGCTTGATTCCATTCCAATGTCTTCTGGTTGGAGAGGAACTATACCTTACTAATAAATTCACAGCAAATGATATATCGGGTCGTGTATTATTAGCAAGATACATTAGTGCCCTAATTACACTGAGATATGATACTTCAGGACTAAGGATATTTTTACTTTCTTCTTTAGGATGTAATTGGTCTTTTTTCATATCCAAAGTCCTTACAATCATTGGGATATTTAATGGATGTGACTTATCCATATAAAATATCATCAAAATCTTTTTTGTGTATGTTGTTTGATGAATAAAAATTCTATTTTTTGTATGCTCGATCTACAGGTCGAGACAAAATTTAGTCTTTCCAAGATCTTTCATCTCAAACTCTTCTTTTATAGCTTTTATAATTGTTGGAATCTTTTCAGGGTTCCAATGATATTTAAATCATCAACATACACAATAATTATAATGAATCTAGATACAGATTTTTTTATGAAAACACATGGGTAGATATCATCATTCTTGAATCCGTTTTTTGCCAGATATTCAGTAAGACGATTATACCATATTCATTCAGATTACTTTAGACCATATAAAGATCTTTGCAATTTGACTGAGTATAACCCCTGTGAATATTCATTGGATGGTTTAGATATTTTTAATCATTCAGGGACTTTCATATAGATATTACGATCTAATAATCCATATAAGTAGACTATTACCATATCCATTAAATGCATATGTAATTTTTGGTATGCGGATAAACTGACCAAATAACACAATGTTATTACAACCACTACAGGAAAGTATGTTTCTTTATAATCTATACGAGCTTTTGTGAAAAATCTTGTACCACAAGTCGAGTTTTGTAGCATACAACTTCATTTTTCTTGTTCTGTTTTCTCACAAATACCCATCTGTATTTACCAGGTTTTACATCTTCTGGTGTATGGATTACACGTCCAAAGACTTCACATTTTGTAAGTGAGTCTAACTCAGCGTTCATAGCTTCTTCCCATTTAGCCAATCATTCCTTTGTCGACATTCTTCGATTGTTCTTAGCTCAAGATCCTTATTTTCGTGCATGATATTTAATGCCACATTATATGCAAATATTTCATTGATAATTGTCTTATTTTGGTCCAATTTTTCTCCTGTAAAGACATAATCTATCGAGATTTTATCATTTTCACAATTTTTAGGTACCTGAACGTCTTTTGGCGTCAAAACTATATCAGAATTTTGGACAACTGCATGTGTCTTTACTATGTCTTTATCTTTTTCAACAAGAGTAGTATTAACCTATTTTCTTTTTCAAGGATTTTTTGTCTTTGGAATCGATAGGCTTATCATGCTTCTGACGTGAATTTGTTTCGGTAGCCATTTGTTCGAATGGGATATCAATTCGAATTGGAGTATTTTCAGCTGGTATATAGAATTTAGTTATCCTTTTCGTATCAAAAAATATATCAGACAATTCATTTACTATTTTTTGCAAATGTATAATCTTTTGAACTTTTAATTCACATTGCCCTAATCGAGGATCCAAATGCATCAAGAATGATGCATGCCAATTAAGTTCTTTTTTAGGAAACTTATTCTCTCCCCCTAATATTGAAAATTTTGATTAATCAAAATGACAATTTGTAAATTGGACTTTAAATATATTTTCAATTTGTATCTCAATATACCTCGCTATAGAGGGAGAATCATATCCAACATATATACCCAATTTTCTTTGGGCTCCCATTTTAGTGCGAGAAGGTGGTGCAATGGGAACATATATCACACACCCGAATATTCTTAAATGAAAAACATTTGGCTGTTGGCCAAAAGTTAATTGCATAGGAGAGAACTGATTGTAACTTGTTGGCCTCAAACGAATAAGTGCTGTGGCATGCAAAATAGCATTCTCCAAGCCGAGGTTGAGAGATTTGTTCTCATAAGTAAGGGTCTAGCAATTAATTGGAGGCATTTAATAAGTGATTCTACTAATCTATTTTGTGTGTAAACATGAGTTACTGGATGTTCAATACTTATTCCCTTAGCCATACAATAAGCATCAAATGCTTGGGAGGTAAATTCACCAGTATTATCAAGACGAATTGCTTTGATTGGATTTTCTAGAAACTGTACTTTTAATTGAATAATTTAAACAAGTAATCTCGTAAATGCTAGGTTGCGAGAAGACAATAAGCACATATGTGACCATCTCGAAGATGCATTTATTAGAACCATAAAATATCTAAAAGATCCACATGGTGGATTAATAGGTCCACATATATCGCCTTGAATCCTTTCTAGAAATTCAGGGGACTCAAATCCAATCTTTACTGGTAATGGCCTTAAAATTAGCTTTCCTTGAGAATGTGCAACACAACAAAATTCATTAGTTTTAAGAATCTTCTGATTCTTTAATGAATGTCCATGGGAGTTTTTAATAATTCTCCGCATCATAGTTGTTTTCGGATGTCCCAATCGATCATGACAAATTATAAATTTATTTGGGCTGGTAAACTTCGAGTTTACAATGGCATGTGATTCAATTGCACTAATTTTAATATAATATAACCCCGATGAAATTGAGGATAACTTTTCTAATATAATCTTTTTATCTAAATCATGAGTTGTGATATATGAGTACTCATAATTTTTCTCATTCATTATTTCAATATGATATCTATTTCGGTGAATATCTTTAAAACTTAACAAGTTTCTTAGAGACTTAGTAGACAATAGTACATTATTTATGGGATAAGTATGATTTTGGTCCCCAAGGTAGAGGCTGAAAATTTATTTCGTCCCCCAACTTTTTTTCGCTCTAAAATGGTTCCCAAAGTTTCAGTTTATTTTAAAATCGTCCTTCGGACGAAAATACCCTCCCCTCACATCTTCTTCCTCAACACCCCTCTTCTTCCTCAACATTAACGGAAGCAGAAGCAGATGCACAAACGCAGAAAAAAAGAAAAAAATAAACAGCCAACAATGGATAACAACAACAACAATGACAAAATTAAAAATTAGAAGAACCCACCACCACCACCATTGTCATCATGCTCATTATCATTATCATTATCATCAGAACCATCAACAAAATTGAAAATCAGAAGAATAGCAAGCAGAAGCAGAAGAACAGCAGCAAGCGAAGCTGAACCCAGAAGCTGAAGCTGAACCCAGAACTCAAACAAACAACAATAAAACTCAGAATCATCTGAACTCAGAACTCAGAAAAATCATCTTCATCAAAACTCATAAAATCATAATCTGAACTCAAACAAACAACAATAAAACTCAGAATCATCTTAACTCAAACAAACAACAATAGAAGAACAACAACCCAGAACTCAAAATCATTGTCATCGTCAAAAGAACAACAACAACAATCATAAGCATAAGCAGAAGAACAGAACGGCGAGGAAACCAGATTGATAATCATAAGCATGCAGAAGCAACAGAACCAGAAGAAACCACAAGAAACCAGAAACTGGCGAGGAGCAGCGGTGGCGGCGTCCGCGAAAACCGGTGGCGGCGGCGAGGATCCTTCCCCTTCCCCCTCTTCTTCCCGAAACCCCCCTCCCTCCTCTTCTCCCTTCGCGTTCCCTTCCCCCTTTCCCCGAGGAGCAGAGCGGCGGCGACAGTGAAGAGTGGCGGCGACAGCAAAGAGCGGCGGCGGTAAGGAAAACCGGTGGCGGCGGCGATGAGAGAAGAAGAAGAAGAAGAAGAAGAAGAAGAAGGTGGTGGTCGTGCGGTGCAGGACGGCGGTGCGGTGGTGCGGCGGTCCCCTTCCTTCCCCCTCCCCCCTCCCCCTTGCCCCCTTTTTCTCGCCCCCAACCCTTTTTCTTTCTTTCCCCACCCCCAGCCCGTTCTGTATCTATCCCTTTCCTTTTTTTATATTTATTTTATATTTATTTTATTTTATAATTTTTTTAATGAAGGATAGTTTGGTAATAAAAAAAATAAAATTGATAAAAAGGATATTTTTAAAACAAACTGAAACCTTGGGGACCATTTTAGAGCGAAAAAAAGTTGGGAGACGAAATAAATTTTCAGTCTCTACCTTGGGGACCAAAATCATACTTATCCCCATTATTTATTATGAATTTTGTTCCTCCGGAAAATAAAATTATAGCTCTTACGGAGCTTTCTATCATATTGCCTGAGCCAATAATAGTATTAACATATTTTTCTTTTGATATAAGATGTGTAAAATATATATTACTTTTGAGAATGATATACGAACTTACACTAACCGCAAGACAAACACTTCACTATATGTGTTGGGAATAAATAGTATGACCACAATCTAATCAATCATGTATCAAATAATTTGTTATTGTTATTATATTAAAATGTTAATATAATAAGGTCCTTGATTAAATTTAGAGATTTATCATTGTGATAGTAATCATAATATTGAGAGATAAATCTTTTATAATTTAATCTAAATTGTTCTTGATCATAGGATTATTAAAAAGGACATTAATAATTCAAAAAAGATCAAAATATATATATAATGGTTTTCATTGGATGAAGATTAATAGATCTTATTTATTAAATTATATATATAGATGGTGCATATAGAGATATGACCATTGAACTGACTCATTTTGTGAATTCCTAATAGTTATAATTACCGTATATTTGTCAATAGGATATTCTCAAGATGAACATAGTAATAGAGTTTCCTTTGACCTGCGACTATCATAGTAATTAACAATGTATTTATTATACTTTGATTACGGACACCTAATATCCTAAGCTGCTAGTTGAATGGATATTGGGTATGATTTAAATACTTGTAGAATTAATGATTAGTCAATAAGGAATCCGTCAACTCTCGGTAAAGAGTTTGAGCTCTGTGATTATAATGACTGAGATGAATAAAACATTGGCCAAGGAATTGAATGAATGATGAAATGAGTTTCTTAGGTCATTCACAGTTCATTATAATAATGGTAACAAGTTAGAGTTTGACAATTAAACCATATTCTAAGGGTTAACCAAGAGCTGGAAAGATGGAAGGAATTATACTTTGTTCTTATAAGGTTCTTAGTAAAAATATATTACTTCATACTATCGGGTCGTTGAGGAGTGTTGCTAGACGCCAACCTTGATTAGTAAATTTAGTATGACTAATTTACTACCCACTTAGTATTGAACCTATGGGGTCACACACTAACGAATGTTCTAATTTTTGCTATAGAATTATTTAATTATTATTTTGATTTGATCAAATAAATAATTATATTAATTCAAAATGAAACATTATTATATTCTTTGCTAGCACCAAGAATATAATAATAGTATGATAATTGAGAATATTAAATGAGATTTGAGAATAACTAGTTATTCCATTTCCAAATTTGGATGAGATCCTAACTGATTCTGTTTCGAATTGAGTTATGATATGATTCATAAATTTGAAGGATTCAGATTTAGAATTTCAAGATATGATTTAAAATTGAATTGAGATTCAAATTTAAAATTAGTAACAAATCTCATATTATATATATGTATTCCAAGAGTACAGGAAATATGAGAGAGAATAATAAGAGTTTTATTCCTTTATCTCTACACACATAAGTGTATGTGAGCCAAATTCTTGGAGAAGAATTTTATGGTGTGTAAAAATTGCAAAGAAGTTCTCAATTTAGATCAGATGTCCATTGGTCAAGAAGTTGATAGCAAATGTTGGTCTCGGTGTGGATACGCATAGCGTCTTCGTACCATCGAAGGAGAAAGTGATTTTTACTAGTGTACCCAGGTATTTAGATCTGATCTAAAATATATATTATTTATTAGAATAAAATTTAAGCACAAAAATAGATCTTTAGGATTACCTTATTTTTCTTCCGCTGCGTGTTATGAACACATGGTAATCCTTCAATATGTCTTTGCCATTTTTTTCAAAGACAAATAATAATAATAAAATGAGTACAAGTATATGCACAATAAAATTATTTTCTTGATTGTTTTTCTAAAAATACTGTACATAATATTATATACTAAAAGTTTTATTATTATTATTTTGGAACTTGACATATTTAATAATTTTGAAATTTATAAACATAAAAATTTTATTAAACATTACTTATATATATCATACTTGAAATTTAAATGCATAGAAAATAAAACTTAACAAATTTTTTTATATTATTTATTTACATGAGTACTTAACAAATCCACATATTAAACTATTCTATCATTGATCAACTGACCAATATTTTTTTCAGGATGCTCAAAGAAATCTAATACTTCATAATGAGTGGTGTAATTTCCAGCAACATCATTTGAAAAAAATTCGTCTCATTTTCTTTGTAGTCCTTTTTCAAAGATGCTTGATAAAGATCAACTACGTACCTTGGGGTACGACAGGTACGCGACTAATAACCCTTTCCACCACAACGGAAACATTTGTCCACTGTTGATTTATCTTGCCCATTATTTCTTTCATTATTCCACTTTCTGGTGAGATTCTTTCTTATGAATATAATTTTTTCTTTCTTCCATACTTTTTCTCGTTACCAAAACCTTGTCATTTACCTCTTTTGGGGTAATGATTTGCCGTATTTGCTTCAAGAAATGGGGCAGCGCCAGCTGGGCGTACTTCATAATTTTTTAAAAGCAACTCATTGTTGCGTTCAACAACAAAAAGGTAAGAAATCAACTCAAAATATTTTTTAAATTCTTTTTCTTGATACTGCTGCTGTAGGAGCACATTCAAGGCATAGAAGGTCGAGAAAGTTTTCTCTAACATGCCATTACCAGTTATCTTTTTCCCACATAATTTCATTCGTGAGGTAATTCGGAATATTGCTAAAATGTATTCATTTGTGGATTTAAAATTTTGTAGACGCAAGTGCGTCCACTCATATTGGGCTTGAGGAAGTATCATTATTTTTTTATGATTATACCTTTCTTCAAGGTTTTTCCACAGATCTGTAGGATCTTTTAGTGTGAGATATTCATTTTTCAATCATTCATCAAGATGACGACGAAGGAAGATCATGGCTTTGACTTTATCCTTCTGTGATGCATTATTTTCAGCCTTAATGATATCTTCAAGATCTATTGAATTAAAATAGATTTTAACATCTAGTATCCATGATAAGTAGTTGTTTCTAGATATATCAAGATCATTAAATTCAATATGAAAGGATTTTGACAAAATGAAAATTTATTACTTGAGTCTTCCTAAATTTTGATCAAAGTCTCATACTGATAACGTGTTGTAAAATAAATAAATAAGAAAAAGAAAATAAATATAAAATAAAGAAGTATAAATAAAAGACTCTAATATTAAAGTTTATTAATATTATTATCTCACTATAATAGAAGTAATTCATATATATTTACTAATATTATATATGTTGCCACTTATACTCACGAAAAAAAAGAGAAATTATATTTTATATATATATATATATATATATATATATATATATAAAAAGAATATTTTGTTGTACATGTATTGTGTGACAGCTCCTCACTATTTATACACACAATATTTAATTTTTTAATTTCATTTAAGTTCAATTTAACTCGAAAACTTCATTCATATAATGAATCAAAGTCAAATCATTAATTGAATTAGTATCCACATCCATATTCACATCACAATAAAATATTAAATATCATATTTTACACTTTGAATTGATTTTTTTTTTTTTTAGAGAATTCATTCTCGTAATCACCAAATAGCCAAAAAAGTTAAACGAGGGGGAGGATGACCAATTAGCAAGTATTCCAAATTTCCAATACATTGATTAGAAGTATTGAAAACTTAAATTTTGAGCATAAATTTCCAATGATAAAGAATTGGTCCAATGGTAGCAAGATTGTTGTCACCATAAATCAGACCCATCAATGTTCTCAAATAGTAAGCATTTACTACTTCACTGGTAGTGTCTTCGTCCCTTAATTGACTTTTGCATCACGGAAAAATTATTATAAAAATTAATTTTTAAGTTTTTAATGTTTTTAATGCATTAAAAATATTTAAAAAAAAATTAATTATTATATTTTTAAAGATTTAACTAATTTGTAGTTCTAAAGATAAAGATAAGTTAGTTAAATTTTTTGCATAAATTGAATCAAAACACTTTAGATGGGTATAATTATATTTTTAATCATTTTAAAACAAAAAATATTTTTCAATAACTGTCTTAATAATTTTCCTAAGAAAAATCCATTACGTACGTGTTACTTTTTTGTTTCATGTATTTGCCACCGTCCTTGTCAACTTCTCCAAAATTTTAAGTCATTTTTTGGCCATGCAAGTGGATTGATTATTCAGTATGTCTGAACCAGAGGAGACACGGTTCATGTAATATTTGTCGGCTATGATCGTTTGCTGGCCAATCCAAACCTAACACGGTTTTGAAAAAAATATACATTCCCTGTCCAAAAAAAAAAAAAAAATTCTTTTAATAGGAAAAGAAATTTATTTCCAAAATCGAATCCCATTACAAGAACTTATGATGTACAGATATTGATACGGACACAAGACACGATACGGAATATGTTGACATGTAAATTTTAGAATTTTACATGATACAAAAATACATATGCATATAAAATATAAAATATTTTTTAGATAAATTATAATAATATTTTGATATTTTATTGATATTAAAATATAAATTAAATTTTTTATTAATATTAAAATATAAATTAAAAATTTTAATTATTTTTAATTTCTTATTTTAATTATATCAAGCATTTAAAATATTTTTTGTTTTAATAAATAATAATATATACTATATCTACAATTATTTTAAAAATTTATTTGGACGAGCTTTTATGATTTTTTTGTTATTTTTTAAAAGATTTTTTAAAAAAATAAAAATAATTGTATGTCTGAATTTTTATGTAAAATTATTTATTTATTTATTAATTATATTTAGATATAATAATATAAAAGTATTTTTTATTTTTTTTATTATATAAAAAATATTTTTTAAAAAAAATCTTTCTAAAAAAAATTATATCTTTTTAATTTTTTTAATTTTTCTAATATTTTTATATTTATTATTAAAAGTTTACCAAACACATTTAAAAAAAAATATGTTTTCATTAATTTTTTTTTCTATCAACTTAAATGACATCCAAAAAGAAGCATTTAATTTTCTTTGCTATCCCATTTATGAGACCGATTTATCCTAAAATCTCCACTTTTCATCGCAAGAAATAATTATTTACACTCTTCTTCATTTTCTGCCTCCCAAATTCCAATCTCCCCATTTCACTACTGAATTCACCATTTTTCCTTCGTTTTTGGTCAAGAATTCCTAATCACCATTAAGTTATTATTCTGTCGGGTAATTTTTCTTTTGGACAAGTCTTCGGGTATGTAATAATTTAATTCTTTTTGAATCTAAGAAAATGTTTTGTTGTAATTGATTTTGGGCCTAGCCCTTCTTACAACGATAATTTTTGTCCACATCCTTAAAAGAAGATTAGTGGATCCAGAAAAATAAGTTGGATAATTTCCAAAAAATATCAAAAGGCAGGGTCGGACCTGAAAAAAATTAAAAAAAATTTAGTTTATAAGGAATTTTTATTCTGACTAAAAAGAAATGCTATTAGCCCATCATGGGCATGGTCCAAAAAAAAAAGATTATTGAAATTATTATTTTAAAATTATTACTCACATGAATATATTTTTATATAAAAATAATGACTGCAAATAATTAAATAATTTAATATATTTAAATAAATTGTTTAATATAATAGTGTTAACGTCTTAACTATTATTTTCATTTAAAGACAATCTCTTTACTTTAATGAAAAAAGTAGACATGATTGGTAAAAACCTTGTATTTTAACCACCAGTAACTAATTTATCTTTTTAATTTTTTGGTATTCAACGGGGCTCTAAAAAGCCCAAGAAAAATTACATGCTAATATTAGATTCAGAAACAAAACGAAATATGATGATCTCTCTATTTTCTAAAGGGAAAGTACATACAACCTAATTAATTTGGGTTAGTCGAGTGGTCAGTTCACTCGTCCGCTTACGTAAGTATTGAGAGTTTGAACATCGTTTTGTACATACAGCAATCCATTAGCAGTAAATTTAAAACATAGCAACATTCTTTGGAAATAATAAAATAAAAAAAACCCTAAAATTAGAAGTGCCTTATAGTAGCGAAATGTTGGAATCTAGAAACTCCCAATGCAAACAAAAATGATACTATAATTAACACTAAAATTCAATAATAATCCAATTTACAAAGTATTAAATAAATAATAAACCTAGACATAGGAGAATCCAATTTCTCCTACAGAACCCTACATACAAATAAACACAATACACCCACCAACCGATCCTAATTATTGTGTGACAAGAATCACTAACCAAATTTGTATCACCACAAGAATAACAGATAATTACATACATCAATCATATACCTCCAATTGAACTTAGAATTCATTCAACCCACATCTTGGCCTTACAAAGATTCATGAGATAGTACAAAAGAATCCCAAGACAAGTCAAGAAAGCACTTGCAACAAACACTGCTTTTGTGGCAACACTCATCACATACACCAAAAGCAAAGAAGGTATAAGGCACATTAGGATCAAACCCTTCATTCCCAATGGCACTTCAAAAGGCCTCTTCAATAATGGGAATTTTCTCCTAAGCCAAAGAAACGATGCAAATTCCAACAGCATCCCCAAACTGTACAAGAAATTCACTGTTGATATAATCTCGTTGAAGCTAAAAAATGACATTGCAACTGCTATAATTGTTGACACCAATATCCCCATCCAAGGAGTATTGAATTTCTTTGATCTATCACCAAATATTTTTGGTATGAATCCCAAATCAGCCATACCAAGAAGTTGGTATGCAGCACTGCTAAGTTGTGCCTCAAACAAACCAACAATTGATAAGACAGCACCAATCTCCATCCAAAATTTCAACCATTTCCCAGCAATGATTTCAGCAACATCAGCAAAATATCCACCAGACCAATTCTTCTGGTCAAGTTCCATAGCACCAGTTGCAGCCAACAATGGAATTATGTAACCAAAACAAGTTAACATGCCAGAAAAAAACAAAGCTTTTGGAAATGTTTTGTGGGGTTGATCAACTTCACCAGCTAAAGTACTAGCACTATCCCAAAAGTTAAGATTCCAAAAGATTGTATTAAAGTAAAGTGTCCAATCTTTCTTCACACCCTCTTGGCCAAAACTTAACCATCTACTTGGATCAATCTTGGGCAATGAAATCAAGGACAACAACAAAAAGGGTAACAGAGAAACAACTCCTAGAGCCACCGCAGAGTAACCAACTATGGCCAAGCCAGAGTAGTTCAAAAAAGATAGAAACAAGGTTGATATGAAAATGGAAAGAGTATGAGGGATACCAGAAGATAAAGCTGGGATCATGAGTTTCAGATAGTCTATGCAGAGAACTGGGTATGAAGCCAAGTTTATGACGGCGCTGAAGAATTTCCAGAAGCCCATGAGGGAGCCCCAGAAGGGCCCAAAGGCTTCATTAGCCCATATGACAAAACCACCGTTGCCGGGGAAAGTTGTGGCCAATTCAGCCGTGAGGAGTGCCTCCGGTATGCTCCATATGAAAGGGAACGCCGTGAAGCCCAGTATGGCGAAGATCGGTCCTGCTGCTCCAACCGCCGCTTCTTCGCCGTACGGGCCGCCGGCGACCTCGAAGTATATGAGGAAGATTAGAGGGAGAAGTGCTAGCTTCTTTTGTGGCGGTTTTGGTGTGTTTGTGTCTGGGTTTTGGGTTGAATTCTCCACATCTTCTTCTTCTGTGTGTTCAAGAAGGTGTTGGGAAACAACCATGTTCTTGTGTGTATGTGATTTTTTTCTTGATTGTGGATTGGTGTGGCTTGGAACTCAAGCCTCTAAGAATTTATCATGATTCCAAATCCCATTAGATTCCTGTAAGATACCAACATGATGAGGATAGAAACTGTAATTCATTAATTAATTATGTGCTAATAAAGTGATTTTTTTTAATCATTTGTGGGGTCTATCACCTTAAACAAAACGTTAAAAATAAAAAGTCATTTCTAAGAAATTCTTTCTTAAATAAAGAATTTATTAGTTATTACCTTTTATGATAATTGAAAAATTTAATTGAGTCATTATAATTAATATTAACTATCTCTTTAACTTGAATTTGAATAACCAAATCAATGAGAATAAAACTGTTTCTGCAAATTGCAATAGTTTTCACAGAAATCTTACATTATAATTTCACCTTTTTTCTTTTGAATTGCCCAATTTCTTATTCTCTTTCAGCCACATACAAAAGATAAAAATAAAAGAAAAGATTTAATTGATAAGAAAAATAATGGCATGAAGCAATGTAATTTGGATGCTACCTCTTTTTTTTTTCTTCTTTTTGCATTGATAGGTGATGGCAATTGGAATAATGGCATTATGTTACAATATTGAAAGTGTTCAGAGAAATAGTTAAAATGAGGTGTGGTAAAAGAATGAATTTAGATACTAATTTTCGTAAACGAGTTTGCAATCGATGGAATTTTTTTCTCCTTTCATTTTGATTTTTTTTTTTTTAATCTCTTTTAACCTTTATTTTCAGTTTTTTATTTTTAATTTTTTGTTGGAAAAGATTCGGAAAATTGAGTGGTGTGAGAAATTTGGAAAAATTGCAAAATGAGGCCTTTTGAAAGCTATTGTAATTTGTAGGTTTAATTATTCTGTTAGTTTTTATAATTTTGTAAAATTTTTAATTAGATTTTTATACTTTTTTTAATTGAGTTTTTGTACCAATTTTTTTTAATTAGGTCTTTATACTTTTTTTTTCCTTTTATTTAGGTTTTTATACCAATTTTTTTTAGTTGGGTCCTTATAAAATTAAGCCAATTACTATTAAAAAAGACTTAATTAAAAAAAATTAGTACAAAGACTCAATTAAAAAAAAAATATAGAAACCTAATTGAAAATTTCACGAAATTATAGAAACCAATAGAATAATTAAACCTAATTTGTATAATGAGTTTTACCATGGTTTAATAATTTAGTTCTTTAAATTAAAATTAAAGATATGGTTAAAATTAATTATGATGATAAAATATCAAACTTTTTAATAAATATTAAATAAAATATAAAAAACTAATTCTTTATTTATTTATGAAAAAATTAATTAAAAATTACCTACATACAAAATAAAAAAAAATAAGTCCCTAACTTTATAATTTAAAGACACATAAGTCTTTAGTTAATTAAAAATAGAAAAATATTTTTTTGTAAAATATAAGATATTTAAATTTTTTTGTCTAAAATATATAAAAATAAATAGATCATTTTAAGAAATTTAGATGTTTCGCATTTTAAAAAATAAAAAATTTTATATTAACTTATTTATTTAAAAAATGAAAAAATTAGACTTATTTGTCGCTGTTTCTAAAAAATAATATTAAAATGAAAGTGGAGCATTAAAGTAAGGTTTTGAATGAGAACACGTGGTGTTTTCCTTTGCGTCTATCTCTTTACAAGTTAAAGCTTGCTGAAAGCAAATGAAATAATGTGGTGTTTCTTAACGTGTACTCTGTTCTGTAGTAACTGCTTCCGGAAATGTTGGCCAAGTCATTAATCTAACGCTTCAATTATGTCAAACTTCTTGCGTTTGCATACAATTATGATGCAAAATTCTAATCAAGTCACATTGTTACACTTTTTAATTCTTACTTTATACTTACCACTCTTATTTTTTGATCTTTCACCCAAGCTTTTGAGGAAACATTATGAGAATAATACGTATCTCTAACTCAAGAATTGTCAACTGTTTTGATTAATTATATATTTTTCAACCCGATTGGTGGTTCCGTTTCATTTAACCGTAGAGCGTCGCTCTCAAAAAGTCAATTTTATAAGCTTAATATTTTGATTCATATAGACTTTTTTTTTTCTTTTGCACTAGATTAGGGGTGGCAAAACGGAGAGTCTGTCGGGCCGATTCGCTAAACCCATTAAAAAGGCGGGTCGGTCTAGAATTTGGAACCCACTAAATTTAAAAAATCTGCCAAACCCACACCGCCAAATTGGCGGGTTTTGGCGGGGCGGGACGGGCCGATTCGCCGAGTCAAAGATTTTTATTTTTTTATTTTTTATTAAATAAAAAAGTGATTACTATTATAAAATTAATAATTATAGAATTTTTAAACACTTTTTTTTCATTTTTTATTTTTATTCTTCTTTTAGTTATTAACTTTATTTATTTTATTTTACAATTTCGTATATATGCTCAAATTATGTGACTTGTTTTTTAAAATAAAGATGATTCTATTGACAAATATTATTTTGAACAATTTTATTAAAGTTAAAAATTAAAAAAAATAGTAAAAAAATTATATTATAATTTGACTATTTTTTATTTCTATTTAATTTTTTAATTATTATTTTTTGGTTAATTTTAATATTTCATTTTTTAAAAAAAAAGAGTCAAGCGGGCTAACCTGTCAACCCGCCAATCCGCGTAAAGCGGACTAGCATTTTAAACCCATTTTAGTTAGCGGGACGGGACGGTCTGCCCTTTTATGGGGCGGACCTTGGCGGGACGGGACGGGTTGGGGCGGACCCGCTTTGTCACCCCTACACTAGATGCAATTATATAAGTAAGTAAATACTCAACTTGATTTTTAAGAAATTTTAGATTAGAGTCCTTTTTTTTATAAATTTTTATTTTTCTAAAAACTTTTAAAAATTAATTTTGTAAGATAAATTAATTTTTTTTATCATTTTAAAAGAGACTAATCTATTTTATAGTGATATTTTTTAAGATTTAATTATCTTATAATAAAATTTGTTAGATGTCTTAAAGAAATTAATTTATTTTATAATTATATTTTTTATGGTTTAATTATCTTGTAATAAAATTTGTTAAAAAAAATTTTTTGAAGATAAAAGAATTCAACACACAGTAAAGTGAAACAAAGATTAATATACATATTAAAAACTTATTTGTAAAATATACATATTAAAAATTAATTATAAATAATGAAAATATTAATTTATCCAAAAAATAATTTTCTAAGAATAAAAATTTGTTAATAATCAAAATATCCGATCTAGAAGAAAACTGAATTGTTTACTCAACATATAACTATAACGTTCGTTATACGCTTGATCTAATACCCATCAACAACTTGATTCACTCACATGATAGCAAATTGATTGGATTTCAAATTCAATTTTATTTACATGTGTTTTAAACTTACTTATTTTGTTGTGTATTGCTATGGCATTTAGGAGGAGAAAAAGGGGTAATAATAGCGCTTTGGTTGAGGAATCCTCTACCGTGCTTATAATTGTCCCTTTCTTCTGCCATGTGCTTGTTTTATCCTTCCTCGTGTTTTGTATGCAAAAATTAATGGGGCATCCTATCAACATAAGTGTTTTTGTAATTAAGTTGGTATAAGTTTAGGAATAAAGTCTGAATTCGATTCTTGTCTATTTTTTCAAAAAGATAAACTAATTTTATTGAAAAAAAATGATACTATTCAATTTGTCTTTGATAGTTGTGAGACATGACAATTTTCTATCAATTTCAGCGTTAAAATCTAACGGAATCTATTTACGTGTCACTTAATAATGATGATGTGGTTTTCAAATGTCATGTTAGACATTAGAAGGTTGGATAGGAATCGACTTATCCAATTTTTGTGGAATTAAAACGTTGCTGTTTTGCAAAAAAATTGAAATTATATGATATAATACTTAAGCTTGAACTCTCTCACTCTTTTCCTGAAAATAGGTTGTGAATACTAAAAAATCACGACTTAGAGTGGTGAGCATTTGTCATTCTCCAAACGACAAAGTAGAAGAGATGCAATCGACAAAATTTATTAGTCTCCTTATTTCTCTACTTGTTATCTCTCATTTGATTTATCTCAGCATCGCCTTTGATAAGATGCAGCACAGTTTTCATATCAGATGTAGTCATGTCAAGCCAATACATCCCTTTATACTTTTTGTTAGAAACAAGAGACTAAACTCGAGAAAAGATTTGTGTATTATTGAATGTATTCAAGTTATCTGTTCAAATTGTTTGGAATAATACAATATAGAAGGGTATTTATAGGTACTAAGAAAATCGTAATAATAAAAACATAATATCATATAATAAATATTCAGATATACTAAATAATACTAATTGATCCTAATTGATCCTAATTATATTCTAACATCCCCCCTCAAACTCAAGTGACAACTTGTCACTTGAGTTTGAAACTTATTTAAAATTAACACAACGAAATAAAAAAATGCATAAACTAATAGAACGGATGCAGACAGAACTGTCGGAAAAAAGCGCAGACGGAACTGCCGCTGTCGGAAGGAAGCGCAGATGGAACTGCCGCTGTATGAAGGAACTAGGAAGCGCAGACGGAACTGCCACTCGTCGGAAGAAAGCGCAGACGGAACTGCCGCTTGTAGCGCAGATGGAACTGCCCCTTGTCGGAAGGAAGCGCAGACGGAACTGCCCCTTGTCAGAAGGAAGCGCAGACGGAACTGCCCCTTGTCGGAAGGAAGCGCAAACGGAACTGCTATCTGAAGGAAGTGCAGACGGAACTGCTAGAAAGAAACGCAAACAAGGAAACACAGACGAAACGCAGACGAAACTGCCACGAGAAAACGCAGATGGAACTGCCAGAAAGAAATGCAGACAGAACTGCCACAAGGAAACGCAAACGAAACTGTCACAACAAAACGCAGACGAAACTGTCACGAGAAAATGCAGACGGGACTGCCACGAGAGAACGCAGATGAAACTACCACGAGAGAATGCAGATGAAACTGCCACGATGCAGACGGAATTGCCACGAGAGAACGCAAATAGAATTGCCACGAAAGAACGCAGATGGAACTGCCACGAGAGAACGCAAATGAAACTGTCACGAGAGAACGCAGACGCAACTGCCGAAAGAGAGCAAAAACTATATGATTTCTTCATGAGAATAGGTAAGCAACGGATGACAATGGTGTTTGATCATTCGACTCGAAAAAATACAAGAGAGAGAAAATAGGCTAGTTGGTGAGATGAAAAAAATATCAAAGGAGTGACAAAAGGTAAAGAAAAATGGCATAGAAAAAAAGTGCAAAAACTACAGTGATTTCACCGCAAGAAAAATAACCTATCACTCTTCAAGGAGGATACCATGGCTGTGATACCATGTTAGAAACAAGAGACTAAACTCGAGAAAGGATTTGTGTATTATTGAATGTATTCAAGTTATCTGTTCTAGTTGTTTGGAATAATACAATATAGAAGGGTATTTATAGGTACTAAGAGAATCGTAATAATAAAAACATAATCTCCTATAATAAATATTCAGATATACTAAATAATACTAATTGATCCTAATTATATTCTAACACTTTTCATATCTCAACTCCTTAAATAAAGTATCTAAATCAAAGAAATTAATATAATCTAAATCCATCGACAGATACCCATGCACCTTCCCATTAACATAACACAGTGTTTCCTCTGAATTTCTCTTAAAAGAACCTCCATAGTTAAACACAGGGACTACCACATAATCATCCATTTATTATTATAATAACAATTATACAGAAAAATGAGCTATATGAAAAAAACTTAATTATCAAAATATTTTTTTGTCAGATTAGCACAATTAACTAGAATTCAATTCAGTCACAATTCAACTTAGTGATGCAACAATAGAGAACAATTAAAAAATTCATGCCAACCCTTCAGTTCAACCCAACTTTGTTAAAAACTATGGGTAATAATTAAAAAACAAATAACGGATATAATATGCAACCCTCAAACTCTGGAGAAAAAATAATTCTTTTTAGATAATCCATGTTCCCAACATCCAAGAAAACAAACACAACAGTACAAATTCACCACCTTTTTTAATACCGTAAACCCATTCTTACCTCTGCAGCTTCCAACTTCAACTTCCGTCGACGTAGTCAAAGAATCCGTCACTGATGCCGTCAGTTCTCTCTCCTCGCACTTTGTCAGCAGCACTGTCAGAGGTCCACTCAGCAACACCACCACGTGCATTGTCGCATATTCGCCTTTTGGAGGCAGAAGAGGAAAATATTCTAGGGCTTCCCGTAAATACAGTTTAGGGATTGGGAGGTTATATGGGAAGAAACTCAACGAACCGTTTTTCTAGTTACAAAATAGCAATGTTTTGAACTTTATAATTTGGACGAATTAGTCCCTGTCCATCTTTGACTTGCCACTGTGGCACTTAGCAAACAACTCATTGACACATCATCAGCGATAAGAGACACGTAAGTAGATTCCGTTAGGTTTTGACGCTAGAGATGACGGAAGGACCGCCATATCTCATGTCTACCGGGGACAAGGATCAGGTGGTACATACCACTTTTTTCAACAAGGATTGACTTGTCCTTCGGAGAAAATGGACAATCATCGGATTGGGACTTTCCTCTAAATTTAGCCAAAAAAAGTGTGCATAAATCACTACTTTTTTTGCGCTTTCTGTAGCACAAATTTTTATTGAATAGCACAAAAATTTATTGATATAGCACAAATTTTTTAAGTATAATAACACAAAAGTTTGCACATAATACAAACTTAGCGATATAATATACAAATTTTTGCAAATAGCATACAAATTTTTGCTGCGAATGTATTTTATTAGTTGAGTGAGTCAATATTCTGGGTATGTAGTCATTCAAAAATTTCTGTTATGCACCAAGATTTTTGTGCTGTATACCAAAATTTGTGTTCTGCGTATTTCATTGGTACAATATACAGATTTTTGCATATAACACATAAATAGTTGCATATAGCACACAAATTTTTGTACATAACAGAAAATTTTGCTACAAATATATTTTGTTAGTTGGGTGAGATTTTAGATATGTAATCATTTAAAAAATTTTGTACTGTACATCAAAATTTACGTATTGTATCTATTTAGTGGATATACAAATTTTTATATACTTTGATTTTCTAAATATTTATAAAAAAAAAGATAAAAGCGACGAAAACGATGATAATGATAATTAAAGAGGATGAGCAGAAAAAAGAGAAGAAATTAAACAATAATTACAACAAAATAACGGTAGTGACAACAATAATAATGTTAAAGTAAGAAGTGCGTAAAAAAAATGATAACCGCGACAATAACAAAAGGAGAAGAGGAGGAAAAAAAGTATTTGCAAAAAAAGAAACACGCAAAAACTTGATTAAAAATTTGTTTTAAAAATTTATTTGAATGCCTAATATTTTTCAAATCGAGTCATTGTCCTCAGAGGCATGGAAGAGATAGAGAATTTGTATTTAATCATATAGGGACTTGAAAAATATTGACACAGTGTTGAAATAAATTGTTTTGTTAATCTAAATCATCTATATTGAATTACAAAAAATATATATCATAGTGAAGATGTGTATTTTTATTTATAAAAATTAAAAATTAATGAAAGAGTTATGTCAGTCTTCCTTAACCAAAATCTTCTATATCTCTAATAGAGTGGTTGAATTGCAATTTTTTTGATGGAAAAAGAGTTGCTGAGGCGGTTTTAGTATGTTGGGGACCGAAACCCTGAAGTCACTATTTATATTTGAGCATGTCACTCATTAAATTTTAAAGTCTCAATAAAAATAGTATCTAAAGTCCAAAAAATAATATCTAGTTTTATTTTTATTTAATTCCAAATTAAAAGTATTATGATTTATTTAATTTAGTATTTATAACAATAAACAAGATCATCATTATATAAGTCATTTAATTTAAAATAACATAATTTATAATTATAATTAATATATATTACTCATAAATAAATTAAAAAATTAAATAATTTCCTAACACACCATCGATAGAGAATTAAACAAAGTTGTGGGTGCTTAAAAAAAATTAAAAAAAAAAGGGTAGGATAAACCCAATTAATTTTGTCTAGAGGAACTCTGTTGTTTGAATTTAAGAAAGTTTGAAAAACGGACTCAATCGTTAAACACACACTAACATCACATTTGGTTATAATAAGGCGTTGTATATAATTTTATTAACTACTTATGTAACAAAAAAAAAAAAAGTCATATATAGCACGTACATTTTATTATTTGATTTGTCAAGAAGAGGTTTGACATTTGAATATTGAATCAGCATTCATAGGTAGACTTTCGTTTACCACAAAAGGCAGAGACTTGAATCACTTTAAGAAAATTAAAGGGTAACCACTTATCCTTTTCAAACGCGTCACTCACCACCACTTTGATGTATATTATGTTTATGGATAAGTTAATTATATGACAATGGAATATTTTTTCGCAGAAATAGCGAGTTTAAAATGTATAACATCAAATGATTGGGTTGGCCATCTAATTAATCCTGGTCCATCCTAATCCTACCACGTACTTACCCATTTTGTATTTTCCCAATTTGAACAATTTCGTAGCACATCAAACTCAAAAGAGAACCATTACATATATATCTGCCGTCACGGTATTAAATAGTTATCATTATTAAATCAATTTTTCATATAATTATGATATAGGCTGTATTGACAGAATTATGGTTAACACAAAAATGATGGGAGATATTTTCAGAGACTCAATTGAAAGGAGGACTTAGGGACTTGTTTGATTATTATTCTCTGATAATAGAAAATATAAGGATGTGTGGAGGTCCAAGACCATTTAAAAGTCTTGATTCATGGTTTATTCATAGTGGATTCTTGCAAATGGTGAAAGAAAAATGAAGGAGTTTAGAGGATGTTTAATTTATTAATAAGTTGAAGGCTTTGACGGGTCCGTTCAGTAGGTGACATAAGAAAAAATTTGGTAATATTGATAAGAAGATAAAGCAGTTTGAGGATGAAATAAAAAAAAGTTGATGACAAAGTTAGTGATGGAGTATATGATGGGATTATAGAAGCAAGAAGAAAGGTGTTAGTGAGATGTTGCAAGAGATGATATATCAAGAAGGAGATACATTGAAAACAAATATCGCGATTTCGTCATGCAAAAGAGATGGACAAGAACACTAAATTATTTCATAGCATTGCTTCAGCTAGATGCAGAAATAACAGAATTGATGCACTGGTAATAAATGGTAGGATGGTAAGAAATCAGGCAAAGATCAAGATTGTAATTAGGGATTTTTACAAGAGCTTATATCATCAGTAAGTTTCTCCTAGAATTGGTTTCCGTAATAGACTGGTCAGTCGGATCAGTGAGGAAGAGTCTATATCTCTGGAGGTGTTGCCATCAATTGAAGAAGTGAAGGAGACAGTATGAAACTGCGAGTCAACTAAGGCACCGGGTAGTGATGGTTACAATATGAATTTCATCCAGAAGTGTTGGGAAGAAATCGGGGGTGAGTTAACTGCAGCTATGATGAGTTTCTTTGAGACAGCTAAGCTACCAAATGATTCAAATGTTACCTGGGTGGCTCTGGCACCAAAATTTGTTGGAGCAAAGGAGATTAAAGACTTGCAGCCGATTAGTATGGTTGGTTGTGTATATAAGGTGATATCTAAAGTGTTGTCTAGGAGGTTGAGAAGGGTAATGCCAGGATTAGTCGGGGAGACGCAGAGTGCTTTTGTGAAAGGTAGGAAAATATATGATGAGGCCCTAATAGCCTGTGAGACTATTCAGTGGCTAAAGTTGAGAAAGAAAACGTCTGCCATCATTAAGCTAGATTTCCAAAAAACTTATGATAGAGTTAAATGGAGTTTTGTAGATATTGTTTTAGCTAAGATGGAGTATGGTCAGAGATGGAGAGAGTGGATTAGGAAACTTGTAGTTATTGCATCAATGTCACTACTGATTAATGGGTCACCAACCAAGTAATTTAGGATGGAAAGGGGTTTGAGGCAAGGAGATCATTTATCTCCATTTCTCTTTGTTCTTGTTGTTGATGTTTTACACAGGATGATAGGAGAGACAATTCAGAATGGGCGCATTTTCCCATTACTGGTAGGGAGAGATAATATAGAGTTGTCTCATCTCCAATTCATAGATGACACTATATTATTTTTCCCCCTGAAGAGGAAACTGTGTGAAACTATAGGAGGCTCCTCCGATGCTTTGAATTGATGTCTGGGTTAAGTATCAACTTTGAGAAGTCTAGCTTGATTCCGTTTAATTGTGAGCCAGACTGGGTACAACGGATGTGCGGTGTTTTGGGGTGCAAGGTGGCAATACTACCTGTGAAGTACCTTGGTATCAATCTAGTGGTGAATCCGCAGCTTGTAAAAATATCGAAACCAGTGATTGATAAGGTTGAAGAGAAGCTTAGCCTGTGAAAAGCGAAGGTGTTAAATAAAACTGGTAAATTGATTCTTATAAAATCTATTCTTAATAGCTTGCCAGTTTATTATCTTAACTTGTATAAGATGTTGAAAACGGTTGCAGAAAAGTTAATTAATTGACAAAGAAGATTTCTTTGGGGAAAGGAGGATGGTAAACCTGGAATCGCTTAAATTAAATGGGAAGTAGTACAGGCACCTAAGAAGTTAGGAGGTTTGGGGGTGGGTGATGCAGTAGTTTAAAATATGGCGCTTCTGTTTAAATGGTGGTGGAGATTTTCTAAGAAAAATTGTTTGCTTTGGAAAAAATTGGTGTGTTCGTGTAATAACATGGATCTGAATCGAATGCTATGCACTTAAATGCTCCCTACTAGAGGTGGTCCTTAGAAGAATATTTGTCAAACGCAGATAAAAAAGCAACATGTAAAAAAGAAGATGATTATGGTTTGTATATGGAATTAGGAAATAGGAGGATGATTAGATTTTGGGAAGATAATTGGTTACATTGTGGTATTCTAAAGCCTTCCTTTCCAAGGCTCTTCTCAATTTCAAACCAAAAAGGATTCACTATACGGAACTGTGAATTTTGGGATGGGTTAGAGTGAGTGTGAAACTTTCAATGGATAAGACATCTATATCAATGGAAATTAGAGTTACTAAACCAACTCCATGGTGTTTTACAAGAGGCCAAATTGACAATAGGAAGAGAAGATACAATTGTATGAAAATTTGATAAAAATGGACTGTTTACTACTAACTCATTTGTGCAGGTATTGCAGGAAGAAAGGTTACCGGAGGATATATCAAGCTATAGTTTCACTAAAATTATTTGGAAGAGACTGGTTCCACCTCGAGTTAAAGTTTTTACTTGGTTTGTATTAATTGGTAGAGAAAATACTAAAGATAGGCTAAGTAGGTTTGGTGTAATTGAATATAGTGACAATTTGTGTGTGCTATGTTGTAAGGACATAGAGAATGTATACCATTTGTTTGTTGCTTGTGAGTTTTCGTGGCAGCTGTGGTGTGCTTCGGCTTGTGATGGTGGTCGTTCATGGACTATCCCAGGTACGATAAAGGAACATTTTGAAAGTTAGACAGGGATAATAATGAGAAAGAATTATAGGAAGAAGTGGTGGATAAGTTTCTTTGCTTTTGTTTGAAATATCTGGTGGAAAAGAAATCAAAAGACCTTTCAGAATAAGGCGTTCGAAGTTGCTGATGTTGTTCAACATTCATTTAAAAGCTACAGAGAATAGAGTTGTGTAAATTCTTTTAAGGGTTAAGTACTGAAATCGTCCCTAAGGTTTGGGGTAAAAATCAAAATTGTCCCCAACCTTTTTTGTTATTAAAATCATCCTCAACGTTACAAAACGTTATAAAATCGTTCTTTTCCACTTCAATTTTATTTTTTTACCATATTACCCTTCATTATTAATAAAAATAATTAAAAATAATATTAAAAAATTAAAACAAACTCACCCCCACCCCCCGCCACCCCAAACCCCTCTCAACCCTCCCCCTCTCGTAACTCCCTCACTCACCCTCCCGTAACAACCTCAGCCCACTCCCTTACCCCCACCCCTCATCCCTCAACCCCAACCTCTCATCCCTCACCCCTCATCCCACTCCCGACTCCCGACTCCCGTAACTCCCTCACCCCCTCACCCCCTCACCCTCCCGTAACCCCGTCACCCCACTCCGGTAACCCCCATCCCCTTCCTGATACCCCTCTCTTCAAAATTCCAACCCCAATTTCAACTTCAATTTTTCTTCTCGCTGCTGCCGCTGCCGCCGTCGCGTGGTCATCGGGAGGGGGGACCCCGTCGGTGCTGCTTCTTCTTCCTGTGACTGCCTCTGCTTCTTCTTCTGCTCTGCTTGAACTTTTGCTTCTGCTTGAATTTCTGCTTCTTCTTGAACTTTTGCTTCTGCTTGAGTTTATGCTTCTTCTTCTGTGATTTTTTTATTTTTTTAATTTCTATTGTTTTGTTGTTTTTGGATCTGAAAACTGAAATTGTAGTTGATGATTATTGAATTATTGTTTATTGAAATTGCTGTGATTATTGAAATTGTTATGCTTCTTCTACCTCTGATTTTTTTTGTTGATTTATTTTGTTTTGTGAATGTTGCTGTTAATTTGTTTTGTTATCAGTAATGAATGGCTATGGTGGCAGTGGTGATGGTGGTGAGAAAAGGGAGAGGGAGTGGGGTGAGGGGGTGAAGGAGTTACGGGAGTCGGGAGTGGGGTGAGGGGTGAGAGAGTGGGTTGAGGGGGTTACGGGAGAGTGAGTGAAGGAGTGAGGGAGTTACGGGAGGGTTGAGGGTTGAGAGGGGTTTTGGGGGGTTGGGGAAGTTTGTTTTAATTTTTTTAATATTATTTTTAATTATTTTTATTAATAATGAAGGGTAATATGATAAAAAAAAATAAAATTGAGGTGGAAAAGGACGATTTTATAACGTTTTGTAACGTTGAGAATAATTTGAGATAATACTTAATTTGGTCCCTGAACTTACACGAGAGTCTCAATTTAGTCCGTCAAGTTTCAATTGCCTCTATTTAGTCTCCAAACTTTGTGAACATAACTCATGTTAGTCCTTGAAACAATTTTCAACGTACAAACGTTATCGGAACACTGCCATGACAGTTGGATGCCACACTAAACTTTGTAAAATGATGTCGTTTTAGTTTTGGCACTCAAATAACCCAAAAACAACATCCTAAATGGTGTTTATTAAAATTTTACCTAACAAAATAAGTAATACGATGCCATTTTTAAGCTATTTAAATGTTGAAACTAAAACTGCATCGTTTTACAAGTTTTAACGTGACATGTGATAGTCTACAACAACGCTCTATTAACGTTTTTATACTAAAAATGGTCTCAGGGACTAATATGAGGCACATTTATAAACTTCACGGACTAAATAGAGGCAATTGAAACCTCAGGGACTAAATTGAGACTCGCGTGTAAGTTCAGGGACCAAATTGAGTATTATCTCGAATAATTTTAATAACAAAAAAAAGTCGGAAACGATTTTAATTTTCATCCCAGACCTTAAAAACGATTTTAGTACTTAACCCTTTTTTTAATTATTAATGATAATGTCGGAGATGACAAAAAAATAAAAAATATTAACAGATTTTTATTCTGATTTTTTTTATTCTATCTTCTTGTGTTGAGTTTTATGTTTTAAAAAAAAAAAAACTATGATACAGACACTTCTCAAGTGCTCGTTAAATTACGATTATTTTTACCGAGCCAAGTAGTAAATGGACTAAATTCTTCTATAGAATATTTATATAGAAAATGTGTCTCTCATCCCTACTTTAATGTATTGTGAATTTGTGATGCCCAAATTAATCAGCTCATAGTTAGATAAGTAGTCAAATTTAAAACGTTCCAAATCTAAAAATTTTGAATCTCTGTCTTGTCGTGTCGTTGTTATGGACTTATGGGTCATCATCTATGGCCACCTACAAAGGCCAAAATAGAAGAAATTTCTAATTTTGTAAAAGAAACAAGAATATTGGTAACCATTTATCTTTTCCAAAAATATATTTGATTTTTTTTTTTAAATTATTAGCAAAATTACAATGTAAAAATGCTTTTGGGTGAGTATAAATCTGCTATATTATTTTTAGTACGAAAGTAGTGGATGACGTATGGGGCCGACTATTTTTATCATACATATATAAATTCAAAATTACTCTTTAGATTGTATGTAAGAAATTAGGGTTTGTTTTTTTGTTTTTTTACTTTTAAAACGTTTAGTTTTGTAAAAGAATAATTAAAAATGCGTTTGCCGGGAGTCGAACCCGGGTCTATTGCTTGGAAGGCAATTATCCTAACCGTTGGACTACAAACGCTTCTTGTTAGTGGCTTTTCCACTAATATATATTTTAATATTTAACCACTATTTGCTTTATTGAACGCCGCTGGTCCACACTGCAATTCCTGTGTGTGGGGTGAAGCCATCAGCCATGGTGGGTAATCCGTTATGTTTTGAGGCACCGAGGTTAAGATGCGATTTAGTATCATCATAGTTAGTTTTTTATATTAAAATTTTAGTTTTTTTAATATTTTTTAAAACATAAAAACACAAAATTAAAATTTATTAAAATGGATATTGAAATTTAAATAACACTTTCTACCCAAAATATTTTCATTCTAATTAATTAATTTCAATCTTATTTTTTCTACAAATCAAATTAGGTCTCAATTTTTATTTTCTGCTCATCTTCTCGTACCTTGTAGCAGTATCAAAGAAACTCTAATTGCAGCCACTGCTCCATCACCATTGCTAGTACTACTACCTCATTGTTGCCGTCATAGCCACCATGAGGTAGACGAGTCGTCGTCGCACAGCAATTGCGTTCTCATATTTTCAGACACAGGATCTTGAAGACACCAGCTGCATCTTCTGCGGCTAGAAACACAACATCATCTTCACTGTCGTAGCTACGGTGAGCTAGGTAAGTCGCCATTATGCGTGCATCTTCGTAGCCACTAGTGTTCTCATTTTTTCATCTTTTCACACACAAGACCAACATCGAAGACTTCAGCTACATCCTCTTTCCTCTCGCCATTGCTAGGACAACCAACTCCTCGTCGTCGTTAGCTTTCCACCATGATATAGGTTAGTTGCCTTGTTCTAAATGTGTCTCTTGATGTGCCTATTTTTTATTGCACAATCTAATTTATGTTGTGATTGCATAATATATGACTTATTTGTTTTCAGTACTTATTATAACATATTTTTAGTCAGGCTCTTAAAAAAATTAGGAAGGTTGGGAGTGGGAGATGTTATGATTCGCAATACAGTTCTTCTATTTAAGTGGTGGTGACGATTCTCTAAAGAAGAATGTCTGTTGTGTAAGAATGTGGTCTGATCATGTAATAAATTCAATCCAAATGAACTTCTGTCCTCTCAAGAATTACTTAATTGGGGAGTCTGTAGAAGGATATTTGTCAGTTACAGTTCAAGAATCAAGAAGTTAGGCAGAAGATGATTACTGGACTGTCTATGGAAGTGGGTGATGGGAGGTAAATTCGTTTTTGAGAGAATGTTTGGATTCAGGGAGGTTCTTTGAAAGATCATTTTTCAAGACTCTTCTCAGTCTCAAACCAAAGAGGATCAGTGATAGAGGATTGTAGGTTTTGGGATGAAATAGTTTGGATATGGAACTTTCAATGGAGGCATGAACCATTCCAATGGGAGTTGGATCTAGTCAACTAACTTCACCATACCTTGAGGATAGTCAAACTTGCATATGGTAGAGAGGATAGGATTGTGTGGAAGTATGATAAACAAGGTGTTTTTTCTACTAACTTATTTGTGCAAGTGTTGCAAACGGAAATGGTTCCGAAGGATATATCAAACTACAGCTTTACTAGGATAATTTGAAAAGGGCTTGTTCCACCTAGAGTGGAGTTGTTTGTATGGTTTGTATTGTCTGACAGGGTCAATACGAAGGAGAGGCTGTGTCGGTTTGGAGTTATTTACCAAGAAGATTCTTTATGCGTGTTATGTAATAGAGGTAGCGTTGAATATGGTCACCATTAGTTTCTTGGGTGTAGCTTTTCTTAGTAGGTATGGTGTTCTTGGATCTCATATGTTGGAATGCAAACGGTTTGTCCGGATACGGTGAAAGAGCATTTCCAAAGTTGGACTGATATATCAAATAGGAAGGAGAAATACAAGAGATGGATGGTGTGTTATTGTGCGATCATTTGGAACATATGGTTGGAACGAAATCGGAGGATCTTTCAGAATAAAGGAAAAGGGTTTGAGGAGATTATCAACTTATCTTTCCTGAGCTATAAGGAATGGTTAGGTGCGAATCCCTTTTGTTGTTGATGGCATTACCGAAGATAATAAGGGTATATTTACGTTTATTTCGCTTGTTGTTCATTTGGTTGTTTGGTTTTCTAAGTTGTTGACATCTGTGCTTCACTTTTGTGTTGAACTTTTCTTAAAATAAAAAAAACTTTGTATGATACTAATTTTTTATTGATTTGTGCTCTATCAATACCAATTTTTGAATTTGATAACTTTGAGTATCATACTAACTTTGTCCTGATTTGTGCTCTTTTAATATTAATTTTTAAGTTTGAAAACTTTGAGATGAGAGTTATATTACAATTTCGTACTCTTTTGAACATCCTTACTTGCCCTAATCTTCTCTAAGACTATTGATTTAATATTTCCAGATTTGGGTATCACCGTTTTATTTTACTCAAATCAATTATCTGTTCGATTCGCTAATTATCATTTAACCTTGCTATATTGAATGGAGGAATGATTGTCTAGAACATGGTTTTGAAATGATCCAATAATGCATTTGGTTTATTTTGTTACTTGAAAATTATTGTAGTATTTTTTATTGAAAGGATCCAATAATGATCATTTAGCATATGAGCATATCATCTTTGAATAATAGTGTATTTTGTAGTCATGTAGATTTGAGGAAAAGGTTTTATTGTAGTATCACAATTTCAAATTTAAAGATTTTTTTGTTTAATGTGTGTCTTACATTCTAATTTTAATTTAATTTTATGAAAATTGTTTGATAAAAAAACTGTTAAGAAAGTTTAAATTCATTTTGATGTAGATTAAATTGAATTTCTGTCTCTTAGATAAATTTTTATTTGTTGACGAACAAATTGATGGATGTAGTTGAAAATACGAATGAATAGACCCAATGGCATAACAACATTACAATTGATATATACGAAAAGTGGCGAACTAGTCGTACGGAATAGAATTAGCTTATAAGTCTTGTTTGAATCTTATTGTTTCTTTTGGCATGGCCAATTGTGATGTAATATTTATCTAATTTGTGTTTGTAAGACTCTCTGAGAGTTGTTTGTAAAACTTTTTAAAGTGTTGTAAAATTTGTTTGTAAGACTTTTTTAAGTTGTCAATATGAATTACTATTGTATGTTTGATGTTATTTGGTTGTCTTCTGTTGGGAGACTTTTTAAAGAAACAATTTGAGATTAACCATACGATGAGAACATTGATTTAGGTTCTATTAACTTGGTAATTAATGTTGTTCAATCATGAAATTTTAAAACAGCCAATTTATTACATTCAACTTAGACCAAATTTTGCATAAACATATGCTTTTTTATTTTTTAGCAAACTAATCAATATATTATTCACTAAACCCATAACAATATTTACAAATAAAGATGTTTCAAGAATTCAACGTTAACAAATTAGCCAATTTAATTTTATTTATATTTTTGCTTTTACAACATGTTCACAAATACAAAGAAATGCTCCTATTATAATATAAGAAACAACACTATAACTTAATTTATAGTTTCTTTAGCTTCCAAGGATTTCTGTGATATACATAAACTGTATATTCACTAGCTTTCTCACTTGTAAATATTTAGTTTTCTTGGCTTTTTAATTATCTCATTTCCCCATAACCGAAACTTTCAATTCTTAACTTGTAAGCAAGTTGTAGCAATATATGAGTTTTCATGGGTTGAACAATGCCAAATTGTCCTAACTCAACAATCCTACATCGTCGGTTACAAAAAGATTATATTTTTAATTGCTAGGAGTCTCTAATTTATTAAAAGAGTGAATACCTCATCCGACCCTTGATAATTACCTTGAACAAATTACGAGATATTTGATAAAAAAAAAAATCAATCCGACTCTTATCTTTTTTTTTTGGAATTGATTAATCCTTGTGCCAAAAAAGAAAATAATATTGACTCTTTTTGGCACAGGAACTAATCATTCTCATAAAAGTAAAACTCAAAGGCTGAATTGAGTATTTTTTTATCAATAATCTCATTGTCTTTGGAGATAATTGTCAAGGACTATTTAAAATTTTTTCTCTCATTAAAATAATAAACGGATAAGTGAATTTTCATTGCAGAGCGATGAATTTGAACAGAATCATATGCAGCAATCTCCTAAAGTTGGAGAGATATTAAAATCCCATATAATATAAAGTTTATCTAACACAAGAGTTCATCTAAACTCATAAATTCTGGGTAAATCAGACTCAAACTCGTTCTAGGGACCTAAACTCATAAAAATGTATACCCAAGAGTTTGGTAACCTTGCAAAATCATAAGTAAATTGCACTAGAAAATTACAAAAGAATTATCACTTGGTATATACATTATGGCATATTGGTGACTTTATGCAAATTGTGAGCATATACATTGCTAACCACAATAATTCTAACTACTCATATTTATTAAGTCGATCATTGTTATGAACCTCAAAATCTCTCACAGTCGAAAACAACTATTCAAAAATAGTGACTATATGCAAATCTAACCATAATACTTTTAACTACTTAAGATAAGTGTCATCATCAAATCATCCGAAATTTTATGTCAAATATTTCATAATCATCAAGTTGCATATCTTATTTTCAGGATAGTTTCTGTTTCTAGTATCAGTTGTTGGGAATAATACACCATTTCTCCTTGAGAAAATACCTTTCACAGAGAAATATAATAGACACAATCACAACACAAGAATTTAATGTGGAAACTCCAATTACCGGAGAAAAACCACGGCCGTTGTCAAATAACAACCAGAGAATATCACTATGTGAAAATTGTTACAACACATAGACTTCTTTCTCTCTAACACCGGCACCCCAATACACCCACACTCTCTCAAAGCAAATATTTAACTACACCTCACAACACTCTCTAATCAAAGAGTATAGAGGAAAAGAAAAGTCAGATACAAGTTTTAAGTGTTTCCGATTGGTGCAAAAACAAATGGAGAACTTAGCCTCATATTTATAGCCTAGGCCACCCACTCCATTTGTTATCCTAAGCAATGTGGGGCTAATTCAACCAAATCCTAACAATCTCCACCTTGATTGAAATAGTCACACATCTTCAGCTTCTATTGTCAACACCGATAATTCTTTGCTGCCATTGTCTATACCGACAATCATAGTTCAGAGAACTATCATACTCCACCATGAAAGTATACTCACTTGGAATTAGACCACTCCAAGCATTTTGCCTTGGTACAGATCGAAACCTTGCTGAAAATTCATGGTGCAACTTCCAAATTGGCTTTTTCTGAAAGTTCTTCAGCCATCGACCTAACTCCGCCACACACCTTGCATCTCAATGCCAACCAATGCCCGTGTGCAATTTGTGGACCCAATTGCCACAACTTATCCTTATCCATGGTAGTGTGGCAATACCATGAGGATACTTCTTGTCTTCTAGAGAACATCATCTTCTCTCATAGAGAGAGCAACCAGAGATCTTCTCTTTCAACGCCTTGTGCAAACCTGATTGTATCAACACATCCTTGACTTGTATTTGCCACAAGCCAAAATTGATTCTTCCATCAAATTTTTCTATTTCAAGCTTCACAGCACTTGAATATTCTGACATTGTTGCAACCGTATAATGGAATAGTATAACTCAACTGTAGACCGTGCACTAGAAAGGGTCCTCAGGAAAGAGAGGTGGGTCACAATGGACACACTTAAATACCAAGTCTTTTCTTAGCCAGAACCTTTCCAAACTGCACTCTCACAGTGTCACACTGCCTTCCAGCAACAACAACAGCAACCAAAGATCAACCTCAAGACACAGGACAAAATTCTTTTCTGATGTGAAAGGTCAGACTAGACTGCAACCACAGAGCATACTAAGAATAAATCCCACCAAACCGAAGCTCTGATACCACATTGTTGGGAATAATACATCATTCCCCCTTGAAAAAATACATTTCACAGAGAAATAAAATAGACACAATCACAACACAAGAATTTAACGTGAAAACTCCAATTATCGGAGAAAAACCACGGCCGTTGTCAAATGACAACCAGATAATATCACTATGTGAAAATTGTTACAACACATAGACTTCTTTCTCTCTAACACCGGCACCCCAGTATACCCACACTCTCTCAAAGCAAATATTTAACTACACCTCACAACACTCTCTAATCAAAGAGTATAGAGGAAAAAAAAAAGTCAGATACAAGCTTTAAGTGTTTTCGACTGGTGCAAAAATAAATGGAGAACTTAGCCTAATATTTATAGCCTAGGCCACCCATTCCATTTGTTATCCTAAGCAATGTGAGACTAATTTAACCAAATCCTAACATCAGTAGCAACTAATTTGTTTTTTTCTAGAGTAGTCCTTAAAACCAAGCACACAAACAAATTCAAGAAGCCACCATAAAACAACAAAGACTTAAAAAAAGAGACAAGAATAAAAAAGAGATAGCTAGTAATAGATCCAAAAATGTTAAGTTGTGGAGACAAACATATAGCACATAAAAATAACAAAAAAATATTCGTATAAACATATCAAAATATATAAAAATAAATAACATAAAAATATTGAATATTACATGATTTTTTATTTATTCATTATCAATATTGATATATTAATAAGTAATAATTAATAACGTAGTTATTAATTCAATTTTTTTATAAATTAAATATAGAATAATAATAACAATAATAAAAATAAATTTGAGTAAAAAAAAACTCAAGGATATAAACTTTAACTAAATAAATTCATTAATTTATAATGCTACAGTGATGTTTTGTATTTTATTTACTTAATTTAATATATTTGTTATCTTATACTTTTTAAATACAATTAGAGTTTAATTTTAATGTATTAGTGGTGTAAATATTTTATACAATTGTTCAATTACGTTTATTTTTTTAGATGATCATTCACATGATCAATATAAAAGATAATTATCTTTTTATGATATAATATTACGTAATTAGATGCACATAAAAGTTTATTTTATATTGATAATATAACAAAATTTAATTCTAAAAATTAAAAAATATATATATAATAAAATAATTAATTAACTTGTACTCTAAAAAAATATGTTAAGAATATAATAATAAAAAATTAAATTTTTAATATATTTAATAATTGAAAATGTAAAAAAAAATTTTAATAATCTTTTGTCAAAATTTTTTATAGTGTTTTTAAAATATACTCTTATGTTATATGTTAACAAACTTTTTGAAATATTTTAATACAAAATTTAATAAATAATTTTTTTAATATAAAATAAATATAATTTTTTAGTAAAAATACATATATATTTATACATATATTTTTATATATTTTTTAAAATATTAAGAAGATATTTGTTTTCACAAATTAATAAATAAATCTGTCTTTAAAAATTATCATAGTGAGATAGACAAAAAGATAGAAGCAAATAGAGAGCACATAAAAGAGAGAAAAAGGGAGAAAGGGATGGGAGAGAAGGGTTATAATTTTTTTCTGTATTTATTTTAAATTAAAAAAATAAAAATATAATTTAACTATTTATATTATATTAAATATAATATTGAGATTTAATTAAATCTCAATTTTTAGATTTAAATATTTTAATCTTTATCTTTTGGTTTCAAATTCTCTTTCGAACGCAAAATTATTTACACGTCATTTTCCTTCTTTTATATTTTTTAGAGTATATACCTATTTTAGTCTTTGACAACTTTAATAGGGAACAAAATGGTCTCTGATTTTTTGTTTGAAAACGACACTGTTCTCTCTCAATTTTCATCATATCTCGCATAACACTAACAATCTAACACGGTAATTTCAAGCTACACAATGCACATCCTATAAATTTAATGTTTTCAAGAAAAAAAAATCTTCAACTTGTTCTCAACCAATTCATACTAAAAAAACTAATGACTATGTCTCTCAACTACTTGTCGTCTTCGATGGATCCCATCAATCTAGATAGCAAGTCTGATTTGCTAAGACCCGTCGTCGTCGTTGTCATCTTCCTCCTCCTCTGCCTTATCATCTCCATGACCACATTGTTCACCATTCCGATCACTTCCTTCAGCTTCTCCAAACCAATGTTCAATAATCACTTCAGTTTTCATATGAGCAGCAACAGTGACATTGCTCATTGTACTGATAGTTTAGATGCGAGGTCGAAACTGTCTGCCAATTTAGACTCTGAAAAAGAAGGAATGAAGCACTCGATGTCTATTTTAAGTGGGAATTTGTATATGATGTCGAAGGAGAATCTTCTCATGATGTCTTAATGTCCAACAATCTATATTGCTTGCGGGAGAGTGGAGAAAGGCGTGCCTTTGGGGTAGTTGTGGAACTTGGTCTTGAGGATGTCGTGGACGTTGTCGGGGTTAGAGGTGATGTTATTGAAGACGTGGAAGTTGATGTTTCTGGTGGGCGAAGTGCAGAGGAGGTGGATATACCAGTCACAAAGATGTAAGAAGTGTGTGGTCCATGACATGTTGAGGTAGGTGCGATACGTGTGGTAATTACACCATCGCTTAATCTTGGAGCTAAAGAGGAGGAAGGAAAAGATGGAAAAAAATACTGTAAAAGTGAAGAAGGAGAGTATAAATATTAGGGTTATGCGAGATATGATAAAAATTGGGGAAGAACAGTGTCGTTTTTAATAAAGAGATCAGAAATTATTTTGTCTCTTGTTAAAGTTGTCAGGGATCATTTTATCCTCTGTTCGAGTTGTCAGGAAGAATTTTGTCTTCCGTTAGAGTTGACGAAGCTAAGAACCTAAATGATTGACGAAATTAATTATTAATAATCAATCGAGTAATTAATTTTAGTTGGAGATTAAAGTATATGGTCTAAAATTCTGAGGCTAAAAAATGGGTATATATTCTATTTTTTAAATCTTGTTGACTTTTCTCTATACTGCTTCATGTTCAAACGGGCACGTGGTACGCGAGGGTCCCTATTGATTGATATTTGATAATGACGGTATGAAAATTGAATCTACGAAATTCCACCTTGAACAAAAAGAATGAAAAGAAAGAAAAGAGATAATTCCTTCAAGTCGGATCATGAGGTCCAAGCTGATGTACACGTCAAAGTGCGTTTGCCGGGAGTCGAACCCGGGTCTATTGCTTGGAAGGCAATTATCCTAACCGTTGGACTACAAACGCTTCTTGTTGATGAATCATCCACTCTTTATTAATTTCAACATTTGATCACTACTTGCTTTATTGAACCCTGCGTGTCCACGCTGCAATTCCTGTGTGTTCATTTGTGTGTGGGGTGAAGCCATCAACCATGGAGGGTATTCCTTTGAGGACTACGATGCCTTCAACGTCAACTCCTCACGCTCACAACCATGCTTTCGCAATCAAAACAAGATCAACATCAACCCTCCATCTTAGAAGAATTCGCCCTCTACGCTTTGCTATTAGGGCTAAAATATCTGAAACTGAATTCCAAGGTATGCTAACTTGACACTTCCTCAGAAGAAAAAGAGAAAAAGTTTGAACTTTGATGGTTGTATTGTTTTCGATTATATAAAGTCGTATACTTGATAAAGTTTAGGGTTTTGGGGTTTTGGAAGTTTTTAATTGGTTGGTTCCAATCCAATAGCCCAGGATTATATCTTGGAATTTGGATTCTTGTTGTCAATTGATACTTGATAACAAACTTCAATCACATAACAACCTATTTTCTTAGGTGCTGCAAGTAGCTAATTAAATAGGGTTATTGTGGTGTGTCCTAAAACATTATTCATTGGTGCAATTGATATAATTGGTTGCTTTTTAGTCCAAATGGGTGGTGTCGTCTGGTTTTTGTTTCCAAGTGCCCGAAAGCTAGTTCTAAATGTTTTGTTTGCAATGATTAGTTGCATAGGATTATTTAACTATCCAATTTTCTGATCGATCAAGGTCTATTTTTGGCTAAAGATTTAATTTATGTTTCGGTATCTAAATGGTTTGCACGGCAGATTTTCAGCGATATGCGAAACCATTAAATCTTTTACCAGCATCGGAAGTGAAAGTATGCACAGATACCTCAATACAAAAAGTTTCTTCATCTCTGAAGGATGATAAGTCCAAATCATTATTCAGGGTCAAGTTAGGTACCAGCAATGCATATGGTTCAAGTTTAAGTGATCCCAGTGGTGGAATTCTTCTGTGCTTGATAGACGAACATGGAAATTCCATATTGCAGAGAATACCTGCATGTTCGTCGATGGACCATGCAATGGAGTCAGGTGATACAAATAATACTGACATGCTTCACTTCCAAAGAGGTTCTGTTAATGAATACATCTTTGAGGGTCCAAAAATTGCAAAACTTGAAGCTCTTTGGGTTAGTGTTGAATCAGGTATGTCATCATTGTTGATTTTTATTCAAAAGAAAATTACCTATATTCCCTTAGTTGTATCAATATTATACTTTTTTTTTTGTTTCCCACGGTATCCCCCAACCCGGCAAGGCAAGGACTAATCCGTCGCGGTACTGAGCTCCAATTATACTTTAAAATATCATAGTTGTCAAACTTTTCAAATGGTTTTTGGCAGCGTCATGTTTGCTCCACTATCGATCCATTTAAACAAAGTGTTTCTAACAACACTTTTCTTCTCTATCTAAGGTCAGGTCAGTGGCGTTTAGGAAGTGTCTCCTTATCGGTTATTAGTTGTGAAGCGCAATCGTCACTGCCAGAAGATGGGACACAGCGGTACTTTGGATTCCAGTACGACTTTCAGATTGACAATGTGTTGCTCGGTGAGGGAAGTGATCTCCCCATGTTGGAGCTAAGGCCAAGCCTTGTGACTGAATTGGAAGGGACTGATCCCACCAGCTTCTTCAGCAATGGGCTTTATGACTTATCCTCGCCTTCAAGTTCTAACGTCACAAATGAAGAGAGCATGAGGGAGTATGCAGATTTGAAGTTCTCATTGCTGTTTTACGATGCGATGCTGACAGCTTTTGGCGCGTCGGTCGCTTCAGTCTTGGCTGGAGAAAATGCTGGTATTGCTTTCTTGATTGGCGGGGTTGGCGGCTTCTTGTATCTGCTACTATTGCAGAGATCAGTGGATGAGTTACCTGCTTCAGAGTTGATCTCAAGCAACAAGGAAGGAACAAATTCGCCATTCAAAGGAATAAAGGGTCCAATAGCAAGCGTGGCATTAGCATTTATATTTGCTGTGTTTGCAGCGAGGTATAGCTCAGGAGATGTTCAACTCATGCTGACACCAAAGGATCTCATAGTTGGAATGATGGGATTTCTTGCGTGTAAAATATCCGTGGTGTTATCTGCATTTAAGCCTATCAGACCAGGTCTGAAGTTGCCAAGTGATATGTAATATAATACTTACAAATTACCAATACCACAGTCATTATTGTAAATGCTCACTCCTTTTTGCTTCTTTTAGGATACATACAATATAATGTTTTAACCCAAAAGCCTAATGTTTTAATTTTAAGAAGTGCACCTTAGCCAAACCCAAATTAAAATATTGTTTGGTTGCTCCCAGCCTCGTAAGTCCTAAGTTTTCAACTATGATCACCAATACAATTTGATGAACCCAATATATTTAATAACACTTCCATGTAAAACCAAATATACATGGAGCCACAAACATAAAATAGTGATTGCAAATTTTCAAGAAACAGCTTTAATTGATATAAAATTTGAAGAGAAAATTCGCATTCAGAGTTAATGGAAGACAAACTACCTAACTAGAACATATTCTCACAAGACAGGAAAACGATAAAAAAAAATAAATGTATAAAAAAAATAAAGCACCCTTTAGACGATATGTTAAAGTATCATCCATCTACAGAAACCCATCGCTTTGACAATAGCCCTAAATCGAGGAGTGAAAGGTCAAGATAATGGTAAATAAATAGAAAAAGAAAAAATGGAAAAAACATTAAATTGATACATTGCATGCTGAAATCGTGTACACATGCCCACAAGTATCGCCTGCTCCTCAGCTTTCTCTTGGGAAAGATTCAATTTAAAAATTCATTCAAGTAAAATAACACATCCAGCCAGGCCTAACTTTGAAAATGTACGAGTATCAAATTTGATGCAATGGCTCTGATTTCCACGCAGAGATGAGCTTTGCACACTAATGCAGGGCACTGGTTTCTGACTACAGCAGCAACTCAACCAAAGTTCTATCATAGGAAGTAATCAGGTGTTCTCCTGGTTACGTCCGGCTCTCCCCTCCTTGGAGCTGGCTCGAACTGCGATTGAGAAAAATATTGATTAAAGTAACAAACTTTAATATATGGATGCAAGAGTATTTGGTTTCGATCCATGTAACATAGACTCGTTTGGTTGGGAAGAGAGACAAAATACTAGTTCAAAATAGTTTTGTGGGGGGGGGGGGGGTGGACAGTGATGAAGGAGCTTGAAATGGAAAAATATGTATCTCACTGTCCTGTCAGACCACTGCCGCTGGTGACATTTCCAGCATGGTTCTCAGTGGTCAGGCAAGGGGGTAATAGTGTTCATTTATTATATTTTTCTTGTCCTAAACTACTCCCAACAGGATACACAATCCAAATACTAGCCTAAAGTGCTAAGAAATGCAGATCAACTTTATGATTATTTGGGTAATGAAAATAGGGAGCTCAACCTGAATGAATGTGTGTCCTTTGCAATCATCAACTTCAAGGATGGATGCCATGTTACCACAGCGATAACAATAATTAGGTGCACTAAATATGGTAACCACTTTTTGCTCCTGAAAACAAGACACCATATATCAGCCATTACCACAACAAACGAAAAATGAAAAAAAAAGCAAGATGAAGAACTTACATGTCCCCAGGTATACCCTTCCATAACCAGCTGGTGAGCTCTAGCAATCAGCTTCAAGTTATTGGTATGGTTAAATTGCTCAGATATGTCCTATAAAAGCAACATAAAAATACCAACAAGAATTAGTGACAGACGTATGAGAACAGGCAAGCTTGATGCAGTGTACCACATTACCTGGCCGAAGGTATATCCAGCACCTCTAGGAGAGATGCCCCAACCACAGCGATCATCTGGATCAGACCATAAAAGATCACACATGGGACCCTCATGAGGAACTTCTTGCACACGATCATATTTACGAATGTTATCAAGCGTTTCAATAGAAGGGGACAACCCTCCATGAAGGCAGAATATTTCAGATTCAACCTTCAAAGAGAAAAACTTATCAGTTAAGCAACAATACACTTCAAAAAGCTAGGAAATCTAATAAATATATGAACCGCAATTGGTTGGCCCACATTTTATCTGAAGCTAAGAGCAAATTGATAAGAGCTCAAATCAAAAGTTAAAAGCAAATTGCTAAGAGTGTGGTATGAAGATCTAAATCACAATATTGAGTTGAGCAGCATGAAAACCCAAGTATCGTGAAGTTTTCTAATAACAAGAATTTGAGACAAATAAAAATTATTTCCAGGTTTATATAATATTATACTAACCAATGCTGTCAACGGAAAGTAGTCAAACAAATCAGTGAAGGTCTTCCAGACATTAGCACTACCATACCTGCAAATCAAACAAGAATATTCACATGCACAGTTTTGCAAACTTAAGAAAATTATGTTTTTGCAAAGGAAACCCACAAAAATAAACTCCAGAACAGCTTCAATCAAAATATTAATTTAAAATATTTTATACGGGATGCAAACCAGATGCAGATTTCAGTTGTTTACTAAATAAATTAGAATTGTAAAGTTATCTGCAACCTGTGTCTTGGGCCAAGGTATTGTTAAAATATGCAGATAAAAATTCAGAAAACAAACAACCTGCTCGAACAACAGTATAATAATTAATAAACGACAACGTAAATTTGTGTAAGCCAGTCACAAAATCAAGAAGCTCTAGTATGTCCCATTTTTATTTTGGTGGGTTAAGATGCAGGTCTTGGTAATTTGTTGGCTAGTGCAACTTAATGAAAGAATGCCACGTTGCTTGAAAAATCCATAAACCATACTAATATGATGCGGCATCTCTTTTCCACTGATAGCGGATTAAGCTAAAATTTAGGGTGCGTTTGGTTTGCATTTTTATTTTCTGTTTTAATTTTCAGTGTTTTTCGTTTTCTGGATTTTGTGAAGGAAAACGTGAAAACAATAAAATCCTATTTTCTGTTTTCACCTCTTGGTTTCACTTTTTCCTTCACAAAATCCAGAAAATAGAAAACATTGAAAATGAAAACAGAAAATAATAATGCAAACCAAACACGCACTTATATCTTCTTATCTTCTATTAATAAAAAATAACAAATATCTCCATATTGTACGAAAAATGATAATTAAGGACACTAGCACGAGAACTGTACTCTTAGCTCACATCAAGGAAAGAAACCAAGGATACACTAGTGATAGTGACAATAAAGAATACAGACTAAGCAATTAGATGGGAAAAAATTTGAATTCAAGAGAGAGATGATCATATAACAGAAGTTATATTGCACAAAGGCAAACCAGAATTAGTGAATTTAGCATGTACTTACTTCCGAAGGCACTCATCATAAAACCCATAAACTTGTGTAATCTGCAGCAGAAAGCTAAGAACAACAATTACCATTGGCCCAAAACATATAAAAACAACTATAGTAAAAGGTAACAAGTTCATTTACTTAATCAAATTCAATAGTATCTACTTAAAGACAAGGTATATCTTGGTCCTCCAATACATCAAGGACCAATGGTGTCCTAGGCAGTATCTGGTTTGTTTCATCAGCACATCTGTGGAAGCAGTCAATTGAAGGCAGTCTATGGGAACCTTTGGGTAGTAGATTGATGGGAAAAAAAAAAACCCGAGAACCCAATTGATATAGACCATGTCATTAAGGACCAAAATATGAATTCAGTCTGATCTTCAGTTAACTACTGAGAAAAAGGCCAGATAACACAAAAAATAGAACAAACCTGACGACTTTCGTGATTTCCCCTGAGAATGGTGATGCGCTGACGATAGCGAACTTTAAGGGCAACCAAAAGCTGCATTACATATTAATTATTATAAAAAACGTAACTAATAAAAGATATAAAATAAGAAATCAAAATCAGCTACCCTCAAGATATGCAGTTAAAAAAAGAACACAATTAATGGTTCTCTGAATGTAACAAAGCAACATTGAATGTCATGCATCACATTTTGGCATGTAAATGTAAATTTCCGTGCAGGTGTTTTGCTCAGAATAGACAAGAAACTGAGCACAATCATATTCTTGGTTTTCTTGCAAAAGAATTGCAATAACCACAAATGAAATAAACATTATAAATATTTCTTATGGCACAAACAGATTTGTCAGACTTGATACAAATATGATTGAGGCTCAGTTGCATGTAGTCTAGAGCTATCAGATGTCAGTAAAACAACATACACCAATAACCACAACATGAAGATGGAAAATTTAACAATGACCAAAATACTTCAATTCAAACTACCATAAAAGAAATGTATAGCATGAGAATGCACACTTACCGTTACCGTTTCAACAGAGTAGTAGCCACGGTCAACATAATCTCCCATAAACAAGTAATTTGTATCTGGACACTACCAACAAAAAGTTGTAACTGAAATTAGTAATAACCCATCATGTTTCAAATTTCAAATACACTCAAGAATGCATAATTAATGGCTCTACCAGGGAGCAATTCTAAGATGAAAAATAGCATATACACGCTCAAAGTTGAAATACAATAGTATGTTACTATCTTAGTTGCAATCAACAGACACCACTTACACTAACTATTTAGAAGAGATTGAAACAGCTAGCATTGGGAGGACTACACTGTCATGAAATTTCAAACATTGAAGGCCCTTCCAATGTGAAAATAAGATAATAAAACAAATGTAGTTATTTAATGTGTCAAGAACATGAGCGTGATTTACTGACTTTAAAAACATTATTCTGCATATACACAATAATATGCAATCTTCTCTTCACAACTTCAATAAAGAAATGATGAATACAAAATCTACTATCGGGAAAACAGAAAAATACCTTTCCTCCAATACGAAAAAGCTCTGCAAGGTCATGGAATTGCCCATGAATATCACCACAAATTGTAACAGGACTACTCACAGGCTGCAATTATTGGACAAGAAAGAATATTCTTAGCTTTTTCAGCAATACAAAATCAATATAATGCATAGTGAAGGCACACTAAATTCATCAAATATATAGAACATACAGACATATACATAAACATCAGAGAAAGAAAATATACCTGAACATTACTCTCTTCCATCAAAATCTCCTTTGCCTTCTCACACAAGACCCTTACCTGCATATAAAAGTACAACTGTGGGAATCAGCGCTGGAGCACCGAAAGTATAGAAACACAAAGTTTGAATAGAGAATGGGTTGTCAATAATTAAAACAAAATCTGTCATTACAGGGTAAGCAAAGATTAAGTGTGACATATCAAGCTTTATTATGCTTTTGAGTTTTCTTTTCATGAGGCACGTCTATTTGGTTGGTTTCTGCTTTTCATTAACGAAAGCCAACCAAAACTTTAGACGCATCATGCATGTGACTATGTGCGCTAACACCATCGAGATTTTTAGCATATTGGATGCTAATTGGGAGGAAAGGGAAAAACTGAAGGTAGATCTCAACTTGTTTTATCAATTAACGTGTTTGGCCAAAAGCGAATTGAACCAAACAAAATGAACAGATTGGGCCAAGTTTAGTTAGCTCTGGTTCAGTTGTCCAATCAGAAGCAACCCAAAAAGTTCCCAAACATAAGAAAACTGATCCGATTTACCATTTTCTCCTAAGAACAAATTAACAAAAAAGATTAACAAAGGAAGCAAAAACAGAAACATTTTGGTTTACTACTATTGATGCTTAGAGATAATCAGTTAAAGAATGAAGCTATGATCTTACACCAGCTGGTTTTGATATTTTATTTTAGCTTTGCTGGCAGCTTCCATGTTCAAAAGGCAAAAAAATAGATTCCACAACAAAATGCCAGTGATTCCGAAAGCATCACAAAGAAGGAAAGTAACAAAGATCATGCAATGGCGACAACGATGTGGCCATAGCCCCGGCGTAGGAAATATACACTGAACAAACTCAACTCTCCTTTCTACAATGAAGAGAATATCAATGACATATGCATCTTAATATCTTATAGACTTATACTTCTTGGGGGCTCAACACCTAGCCATATCAAGACATGCAGAGTTAACATGATACATGAAACATTCATTCCCAGTGAGCCAGCTTGGAGCTTATACGTCATGAAATCTTCTAATTTTTTTTTATTATTATTTCTTTTGTGTGTATCTTGGAAAAATCTCTCTCTCTTGGCAGCACGAAACACGCATGTACAGGAAAAATTCACCATTTCAATAATAACAATCAAAATAAACATACAAATAGTCCTTAAATGCAAATATGACAAAAATAATCATGACAAATTTACAAGCCTCTGAAAGAGACAAGCCTCCACCTACCAAAATGACCTCGCACGCTGAAAAGTATAATTCAAATCCCGTAATAACTAGAACGAATCAAACAAATCCAACGGAGTATTCAATCAACACATAAATCCCTCCATTCCATTTCAATAAACAAGCCAGAATTCAGAGAAAACCAGAAAAGGATTCAATTTCGCTACAAGCAACAGATCGACGCAAAAGAACTCATTCCAGCTGAACCAAAAACGCAGATTAAAAATCATCGAAAGATTTTGCCGATCCGGAAGGAATGAAAAAGAAAAGGAAGAAAAGGTTCAGAAGGAAATGGAAAAGATTACCTCTTGTTCAGACAAAGGCTTGCACTGCATGAGCTGAGCAATCTGCTCGTCGAGGTTTCCATGTGAATTCGAAGGCACCGAATCCATGCTCGCGATTGCTGCTCCTCCTCCACCACTATGGAATCTTGTTCTTCTTCGTTGTTGGATCAATGTCCTCTCTGCGGATTCGAGGAAACCCTAGATCTCACTGGGAGAACACTTTTTCTTCGCTGTTGTTTCGGTGGTGGTGTTTTGTTGTTGTTCTTCTTTTCTGCCTCCGAGAGAGAGAGAGAGAGAGAGAGAGAGAGAGATGGAAAGAAAGAGAAAGAAAGGGTTGGGGGTGGTGGAGAAACCAAAGCGTTGTAGTAGGCTTTGCTTCGCTGGGCTCGTTTTGTTCTATAATAACCACTCCTTTTTTTGGAGAACGAAAGATTATTATTATTATATTTATAATTATTAGATTTATAATTAAAATATGAATAAAAAGTATTAACAATAAATAATAAGTTAATAACTAATGATTGATTTATTGTTCATAAAAAAATTTAATTATTTAATGTCGGAAAGAAAAATTTGAATCTTTCTAATGTGTGTCATTGGACTTGGGAGGTTAGAATACTTATGACCAAAAGGTGGTAATATAATTTGTAAGTTGGAGTCATAGAGATATATAAATCAATACAAATGTACCCAAAAATAACATATTGCTGTCCAAATATTTGAGAACATCAAAAAATAAAAAGGAAAAAAGTTTAGTAATTTAGTTCTGTTAACATGCATTAAATTTGCTCCAAATTATTTATTATTATATTTATCAAAATTTAAAATATTATTTATATTATTCACTTAAGAAAAAAGTTCAAAAATTAGTAGAATTTATTATTTATTAGAGTAAAATAATTAGATTTTCAAAAATTTCGACCTTAAATTAATTAGTCTTTGAATTAAAAAAACCAATGAGATTCTTTATGATAATAAATGGTGGACATATATATCATTCTATAGAAAAAAAATGCAAAACAAAACAAAATTATCCATATATTTTGTTATCTACAGTATATATACTATTGCTGTCACCTAAACACGAAAACAATATAATTTTAGACAAAAATATTTATTATCTTTCAAATTTTTATACAATATTTATCGACTGTTTTATATTTATCATATTAAAACAGGTTTACACTACGTAACGAAACATATAAACGCCTATAAATTAATAAAAGGACATCAAGTATATCATAGAGGACTAAATTGATTTTTTTTCCTTCAAAAACTAATTAGTTCAAGTTTAACATTTTTAAAAGACTAACTAACTCTAATTTTTGTCAGCATTTTTAGTTATAAGTCCGATTCTTTTAATTTAATAAACTAAAAATATATTTTTAATTTATATTTTTAAATATTGATTATTAATGGTTAAGTAACAATAATAAATTGTGCCGTGAATGTATTTCTCTTGGCTTAATTAATAATACTAGAGAAACAAAAAAAAATATAACTAATACTAATTGATTAAATAAGGCAATTAATAAAAACTAAACAAGACCAATTTTAACCGATTTTGATTAAATTCTTTTGATTATCAAATATTTCCTTACAATTATATGGATGCCTGTTAGCCACAGGGGCGGAGCTACATACTGTGAAAGGGGGCAACGGCCCCCCCTAATTTTAATTTTTTACATGTAAATTATATGTAAATTTCAATTTAGTCCTCCTCAAAAATTTATTTTAATATTATTTTATTGTGTAAATATTTTTAGCCCCCTCTAATGTTTCTTCTAGCTCCACCCCTGGTTGGCCAAATGATTTGTCAAACAGAAGTTTCATATCAACTATCAGCTATACAATGTATAGTTTGCAAAGAACATGTTACGTGGATTTGGCAAATAATGTTGATAGAGATCTATCACCTTTTCTCTTTCTAAAATTATTTTGACAAATCATTTATTTGAATTTAAAGAGAAAAAAATTCCTAAAACAATTAGTAGACGAAGCATGGAGAGTATAGTTCATGCAATTTCAAGAATTTACATGGTCTTCATCACTTTGCATGGCACTATGTTATCAGTTTTAATTTTAGAAGGAAAAAAAATAAAAGATATGAAATGTAAAACAGACCAAATATTACTTTTTATTTTTTATTATAAGTTTTATAAACAAGCGAATGAAATAAAAATGTGTATAAATTATTTATTTTAATTTATAGCGTGTTTTCTTCGTATAACTGAAAATTAAAATATGATAAAAACTCAAATGCATTCAACTTTACGTGAGTTGATAGTTAAGACTCGTTAAATGATTGGATTCATTTGACTAAATTTTCATTTAGCGACTCTCAATTATTAATTTTACGTAAAATTGAATGCACCTGAGTTTTTACCTTAATTAAAATATTAGCAATAAAAGTACAAAATTTTATTATTTTCAATATATGAAATTAAATATAGCAGTAATAGCATAAAGTAATCAATGTTTTTAAATTAAATTATTGTTATGTCAAAATAATATCATGTCATACCCTTCATACGTGATGAATTATGGTCACATATTTGGCATTCGAAGTCAAGCTTGAAGCCCACCCCACATACATATGAGAGAGACATTGATGCTATAGTTGGCTAGCAAACACACCATTAATTTATTTTCTACTTTCTAGAGATCATGGCTATTATTTCTTAGCTTTGTTAGAGTATATATACATGTCATTATCAGGATTTGATTTAGTTATTTTCCAAGTCCATGATCCTTATCAGAAATTAAGTGATACTCGTGATTAGGTCATTTTGACAAATATCATATGTTCTTTAGAGACATTTTTTTGCTTCTTTTCTTTTTCTAGTTTTTCTTTTTTCTTTTTTTTTTTTTGAGCGATAAAATCTTTAAATATTTGCTTTAGTAGTAAAGTAACCTATTGTAGAATAAGGATATAATTTTATCAGAATAACACGTAGTGATTTTAATTATTAGTTGCAAATTTTGGGAGCCTAACTTGAAAGCTTTTTTTTTTATGAAGGAGGGAATTTCATTTTAATATTAAACCTCCATAATTGCCTCTCATATTCACGATAACCTGGCAAGTTAAGAACTAATTCACCGCAATACTGAACTTCATTTAAGAATTTGTCGTTGACCAATAAATTGTTGTATGCACAAAGCAGGATTCGAATCCCAACACTTAATTAAGCAAACTAGTGAACTAACCACTCATAATGTCCCAAGATATTGTCATTGGTAGTTACTCCAAACCAAAAAAAAAAATGTCACTTGTACAGGCTTACCTGCTTAGTTGCTTACAGTCAGTCAGTCAACTTAAGAAAATTTGTTTGGTTACTAAGTTCTAGAGTACTGTAATACTCGAGCATTTGCCATGTGATATGTTTTGTATTTTATTTCAATTTCATTTTCGAAAACACCCATCTCAATGAAGTTCTTGCTTATCAATGATAAAAAGAACGAAAACTAAATAAAACTTAAAAAGTTAGTGTTTGTTTCAATGTCATTAAATTGTTAGAAACAAAAATTTTCAGTAAATTTTTGTTAGTATGTTTGTCAAAATTTTAATAGTAAAAATAAAAATATTAAAAAAATAAAAAACATCCTTTTTAGAATCTACAATTTATATATTAAAAAAATATTTTTAACATGATAAATAAATAAAAATCCTTTTTTATTTTGTATTCAAATATAATTATTAAATAGAAAAATATTTTAATATGAGATATTTAAATATAAAATTACTTTTATTTTTTTAAAATATCTTTTAAAAAAAATTATTTGAAAAAAAAAATCTTTTTAGTTAACAAAATGGTGGAACTTTCAGCACCAGTGTCCAAAAAGTTACTATATTAAATTATACAGTTGTACGTAAAACCTATCAATCGATTACATTTAAGTTCTCCATGACAAGAAAGGAGTGCAATTTTCTAATATATGGAAACTACTAAAGAAAATCACAAGGATAATAATGTCTTCTGCTACCTGAATCCTCATCCATTCCTAATAGTGCTGAAGAGCTTGGTTAGACAAAATTCCAATTTCTTGGAGGATATGATTATAGTATTTTTGATGAGATATATGAATAAGTTCTCTATAGAAAGCTTGAAGTGTTATTGTTATCATCACCAATGCTATTCAATCCAGCTGGAACTCATGATACACCTGCATAACAAGATAGTTGTGTGGTTCATCCAATATTCGATGCATAACATGGTGAACAAAAAATATTAAACATAAAAAATGGCAAAAAAGAAACGGGTGAAGCAATCAACACTCAACATCATATTGCAAAGAGAAAACAATGTGCTTAAACATACAACTGATGGTGCACCTTTGGTTATGAAGCTTCTGTTTAGTGTTCTGTTGTTTTCTCATACTTATTATGCAGTTTGGTTCAGTTTTTAAGGTTGATTATTGTTCAGATTTCTTGCTTTGATTGAAGTACCTACTCATGGTGAAGAGTTGATGAGCATAACCATCCAAGATCAGTTGAATTGAATATAATAACCTCAAGATATAGTGACACTAGTGCTCTATGACTATGAGTCTATGACAGCTAGTCTTTGAGGAAGGCAAAAAGACATTGTGTTTGCTATTCTGATGTATGCTGAGTGCAAAGACAACATATCATGCTCGTTTTTTATTTATGTTTCTGCTCCTCCCTTACTTTGTGAGTCAAGCTTTAATATAAATTATTAAAAAATTGTCTAAAAAAAGAGTGCTCAAAGCTAAAAAGTATTGTAAAAAGTTTTTTCAATGTTCTCAAATAATGTTCTCAAAGCTCAAATAATAAATAATGGTCTCAAAGCTCAAATAATGCTTTGCAATAGAAAACAGATTGTCCATTGAACAATCTCCTTGGCAAGTATTGAACAGGATGCAATTATTTATGAGTAAAGTATCGTTTTTGTCCCCCAACGTTTAGGATAAGTCCCAAAGTTGTCCCTAACATTTAAATCGTCCTATTTACGTCCCTAACGTTTTAAAATCGTCTCATTCTCCTTCCGTAAGTGACCACTTGTTAACAGAATTGATGGTGAGACAAAATTGAGACGATTTTGAAACCTTAAAGCTTAAGGACTTAAATAAGACAAAAACGTTGGAACAAAATCAATAAATTACTTTTAGAAGAATTACTAAATCAAATAAAATGAAAGTAAATTTTAACGGAATGAATAGTATTACGAATTCAATATTTTTACTCATCATAAAATACTTGTCGAAATGACTAATAGATAAAATTCTAGAAAAAGAAAAAAATGAGTATGATCTATATATAATAAAGTATAAATTATACTTTTTTATCTTCAATGTACTTATCTTCTTTGATGTTTAATTTAAATAAATTTTATTTTTAACTTTAAAATAAATTTTTATTTTTATCTTTTGATATTATCAATTTTTTACGGTACCTAGTTATTCAATTATTTTTTAATCACATATAAATAAATTACGCTTAATTACATTACTTTCATTTTAAGTAAATTTATTTTTTTAAATTTTACTTTTAAAAATTTTTTACTCATCATGAAATATTTGTAGAATGACTAATACATAAACTTGTGAAAAAGAAAAAACAAAAGAGCGTGGTTGATATACAATAAAGTATAAGTTATATATTTTTGTTTTTAATATACCAAATCTTTTTAATGTTTAATTTAAACTTAATTTTTAATTTTGAAATAAATTTTAACTTTATCCTTCAATAGTATTAATTTTTTATGATAGATAATTATTCATTATTTTTTTTGGTTGCATCTAAATAAATTATTCTTAATCACATTATTTTTATTTTAAATAAATTTATTTTTTTTAATTTTACTTTAATCTCGTTACTTTCATTATAAGAAAATTTATTATTGATTAAGAGCAAAATTAAAAAATATAGAATAATTATCTTTTGTAAAAAATTTGAAATTATTGAAAAAAAATATATTTAAAAGTTAAAAATAAAATTTAATTTAATTAAATATTAAAAATTTTTGGTATATTAAAGACAAAAAAATATAATTTATACTTTATTATTTATATACCATACTCTTTTTTTTCTTTTTCGAAAATTTATATACTAGCCATTCTACAAGTATGAGTAAAAATCTTGAATTCATAATACAATTTATTACGTTAAAATTCACTATCATTTTATTTGATTTGATAATTTTTCTAAGAGTAGCGTATTGTTTTTGTCCCAAATGTTTTCGTCCTATTTAAGTTCCTAACATTTCAAAGTCGTCTCAATTTTATCCCACCATTAAATTCTGTTAACATATCGCTAACAGCAAGACAATATTGAGACAATTTTGAAATGTTGGAGTCTTAAATATGACGATTCAAACGTTAGGAATAACTTTGGGACTTACCCCAAATATTGGGGACAAAAACAATACTTTATTCTATTTATATTCTTTCATTTTTCAACCAATACAGCCATATTATGAGATAGACATAAACTGTAAAGAGCTATCATCAGAAACAAGAGCCCCTTTTTCTGTCACAATAGGATACTATCCAATTCTTCAGGAAAAAAAAAAGATCTAAATTTGGGAGGCAATAAACATTTGTTGCAATGACTTTACTTAGGCCTTTGCTCATTCGCAGCTCATAGAAGTGAAAACCAACAAGCTAACTAAAAAAAAAAAAACTATAATAGAATACTGATATATTAGCAATTCATCAGCATGAGTTAGATATGATAAAGTGAGCTAATGGGAGAGATTATGAGAGTAGTAGTACAGTTTAAGGGATAGTGTGCCAGCTAGGATAGGACAGCTGTAACTACCTTACAGGTGTCATAACTAGGATAGTTTAAGCTAGCTTGCACAACAAGCTACAACTCTGTTGTATATATAAAGCACAACATAATAATCTCAAATTCATAATGTCAATAACAGCTTCAGCTACACTCCTCTCACTCACTCACTCACTCACTCACACTCTCATTCTCTCTTCTCAAATCATGACAAGACAAATATCTGCCAGACATTCCTTTGATTTCAACCACAACCGGGCCTAAGTTTTTTGTAATGTGAACTTGTGAAGAAACACAGTTAAATCTTTCAGTAGCTACTACTTCTGTATTATTATGTCCATCTCCCACCGGACAACTGAACAATCGGGATTTTAAAGCCAACGCCTATCACTTTTAAAGTTTAAGCACTATAAAAAACAAACCATACAATATTGCAAATCACACGGGAACTGGAAGCAGCAACTGTATGATTTATTGCATGTAAATTGAGCTTAGTCAGCAATATAAAACTTGCTTGCACAAATTGCAGCCACTATAGTTTTAATATATTAACCTAACGAATGAATAATAAAGAGGGATTATCAATAACAAAAAAGGGTTGAAGTACCTAAGTTCATGTTGTTCACCAATAATCACGGCAAGAGCATAGCCCGTCTTTAAAATGATGGAACCTTTTAGCATCTCTAATGATGAGTTCTCTTCCAACAATCTTAGAAATAATCTTCAGTGCAGTATGACAATCCCCACAAACTCGAAGGTTCTTAATTACCCTGATAGGAGAGCGAGCAGAGCTGCTAAGGAGACCATAAGCAACAGCAAGTCTCTCACTATGGGCAAGAAGAGCTTCTTCTTTGCCTTCTTGGTCTATGTCATGCAACACAAACTTTGTCTCTGGAATATAGCCAGCTTCTTTCATCTGTGACTTCATACCTCTAAGCAAGGCATATATTTTATCATTTTCAGGATGAGAAGTATCTCCGGCTCTATATTCATGGACTCGGCTCCTTACTTCCAGTACATTTTTGCTTGCTACTTTCTTGTCTTTCTCTTTTGTCAAGTCTGAGGCTTTGACAGGTACAAGGCCAGCCTTGGATTGCTCACTTAAGCACGAAGGATCCAGTTGCTCAACTAACTCAGCACAACGATACCCCAGCTCAGTGTTTCCGTGAGCTCTACAGAGATTCATCATAGTCTCCCATACATCAACACTTGGCTCCATTGGCATCTTTTCAATGAATTCAAAGGCTTCATCCAGATACCCATTACTACCAATCATGTCTACTACACTGACAAAATGAGCCATAGACGGCACAATACCAAAATCCTTGCTCATGGATTCAAAGTGAAGCATTCCTTCATCAATATCTCCCAGCATACTGCATGTCAAAAACACCCCGATGAACATCTGACCATCAGGTTTCAGTCCCTTTTCTTTAAATTGAGTGAATAGATCAATGGAATCTTCTGCAAACCCATTCTTAGCAAGTTGTGTTATCATAGTATCCCATGTAGTCAAATTGCGCTCTGGCATATTATTGAACACATTGAGTGCGTCATCCACAGAACCACATTCAAAATACATCTCCAGTATCTTATTATAAGTGCTGACTTGGAGAGGTGACAGATATTGCAAAGCATTTCTGTGTACAATTTTTGCCTCTTCAAGAGACTTAGCCTCTCCACAATGGTGCATTAATTGTAAATATCGCGGCAAATCCACAGGAATATGCAATTTTGCCAACAATTCCAACACTTCAACTGCTTCCTTCACTTTACCGTCCATGCAGAAACCATCCAGTTCCTCAAGTGTGCCTCTATATGGACTATCATTAGATGCTTCAGCTGATACGCCATCAGGTTTTGCGGAAGCAAATGTTGATCCCTGTACAGTATTCCAGTTTGGAGAATACTGACCATTTTTCGGAGTTTGCTGATATTGTTCAGTACCCAAGTATCGCTGACTAAACTCATTACTCGCCGAGTAATGATCATTTGGTGGCAGATTACGAATATTTGTAGGAAGATTCCCTAGAAGATTTCCTGGAGACTCCGAAAGCCTAGGCGAGCTATGAGCATTTGGATACTGCATCCTTCCTCTGGGTTCTTGTGTCCAATTCTGGTTCCCAGTAACTGCATTTTGATGCATCCCAATTCCCTTTGAATCACTGACCCCAACTTGCTTCTCTTGCATCCTTGTATTGCTTTGACCATAGTACCCATTGACCCCTCCATTATGTCCAAAGGAATTGTTCTGAACTGAATTCCTAGAGATGCTTATATGATTTTCATTTGCAACCTGACCAGCTCCATAAGAAATTCTACCGGAACCGCCATGATTATTTCCATACAATCCACTAAAATTTCCACCACGAGCAGCTAAATTATTCCCATATTCATTTCGAATTCCCTCTGTATGACCCCAGTTCTGGTTTATGTTCTGCCAATTTCCCACCGAAGTTCCTCCGGTAGAACCATTTGCATTTGCTTTAGCAGAATAATCTGGACTGCGCCTACTCACTAGCTGGTTCTGATGTGAAACTGGTTTACTTTGGGTTTCTCTGTAAAACCCAGCATTGTTTTGCATCCGATAACCTAAAGAATCATCTGTTTGGTTACTGCCAGAAACCTGAAAATCTGACCTTTCTGCAGCAGTACTAATAGTCCTCAACAAGTTAAGAGTTTTCATAAAAGCTGCAGAGTCACCCATACAAGAACCATTCTGGAACTTCAGAAGAGAACTAAATTTAAGTAGTGAGGTTCTATTAGAAGACATTGATGGCATGAGGCTGAAAAGAAAATCCAGCTAGTTTGCCGAAAGTGGTGTGTGCTATTAGTAATTTGAAAACCTGAAGAAAGAATAAGTAAAATAAAATGAAAATATATCTTTATATATATAATCAGTTCATAGAAGATATAACTAAAAAAAAGCAATAATTGTTTATTGATGCAGGAAAGAAATAAAATGATGCAAACTCAATCTTCATCCTTTGCATAACGGAAACTTACAGTAGAGAGCATAGTTATCAAAACCTAACCGATAATTAACCCGGTCATACGACCACTGGGTCATTGGTTCAATCGGTGGGGTCAATAATTCACCCAGTTGACCCGGTCATAATTAAGTAAAAATAAATTAACATCAAAAGTTAAAACTTAAAATACATGTCATCACAAACAAATTAACAGCAATCAAGTATCAATTCTTAGACATAACTAATGATGCAAAAAGAGATAATAAAGAACAAAAGATAACACAATCAGTAAATCAAATCCGAGGAATGATCTGAAAATCGGCATCTATATCTACAACACAATCAACATTTCCTTCATTTTGATTTGCATCTATATCTACATTTGTGTATGTTTCACAAATCAATACCAAGAATAATTCATAATAATACAAACAGAACAATTTAACTAAACAATTTTATTCTGATTTGCAAAAACCAAAAAACATGAACTTCATTTTCAACTACAAAAATTTTCAGCAGCAAAAGATTTAGCTCAAAAGATGATCTACAGGTTAACAGCAACAAAAAATTTAGCTAAGTGATTATTTCAGCAAGACAACAATAGCTTCAATCTTCAGTGATGATAATCAATAACAAATATAAATTATTTTTAGCAATAAAAAAATTTAACTAAGTGATTATTCAGCAAGACATCAACAAACTCAACATTCAATCAGTAACAAATTCATTCAGCAATGAACAAACTTAAGTTAAGTGACATGACATTCAGTAACAAATTTCAGCAACACATTCAATTTTCAGCAACAAATTCAACTTTCAGCCCAAAAAAAATCAGAAATGCAGTGATGAATTACCGCAACAAAATTGAAACTGAAAGAAAGGGAAAATTTGCTGGAGAACTCACCAAATACGTTGCGTGAAGGAAGATGACGGCGAGGCTCGAAGCAAGAAGACAAACGAAGACCAGCTCACCAGGACCTGATGCCTCTGCTGCCGGCGACAAGGAGCGCACGGAAGGCGTGCGTCTGAGTGTGAGACGGTGACGAGACAGAGAGCGACTACGACCGGCCCCGGGACCTGCTGCTTCTGCCGCGGCGACGACAATCGCGGGGAAGGCGCGCTAGTTGGGTGCGAGACGGTGACGGTGAGGAAGCTGGTTCCGTTTGGTTCTGCCGCGGCGAAGCGAGCGCAGGAAGGCGGCGACTGCGCTTGAGACTGTGAGGACACAGAGCGCGACGAGTGGCTGAGTCCGAAACGGTGAGTGCGTGACCGAGACAGAAAACTTGGGCAAAAGTTGCAGAGAGGAGTGTCGCATTTTGAGAGAGTTACTGATATTGTGATTCCTAGTATTCATGATGATGAGGAGCTGTTTTTTTTTTGTTTTTCTTTTTTTGTTTAGTGAATTTGTACGGGAGCAATGCTAGGGGCCAGTAATATTTGTGATTGGTAGTCATCAATTAGTCATCAATAATGATTTGATGGTGTAAGATTTCATCTAATAACTTACCTTTTTCTGCTGGTTATATACGGGCCAAAATACAATAAAATTGCTGGCGCCTAAACTTTTCCTTTATAAAATTCTTAATCTTAAGTAGATCTTTTAAAATAAAAAAGAAGAAATATTCTATGTGAACTAAGGTAGCGTTTGGTGGAGAGACAGAGACGGAAAGACTGATACTGAGAGACAGAGACTAAGAGACAGGGATTGAAATAAATCTCAGTATTCTGTTTGGTGTAAAATGAGAGACAGGAATTGAAACAAGAATGAAACTCTAATTTAATTTACACAAAGAGTGAAATTGGAATTAATTAATTTAAATGAAAGTATTTTAGGTATAAAATGTTATTAAAGTTTCAGTTTTCATCTCTAAAAATTTCAGTCCCCAGTGTCCCTACTTTTTGGAGGTACTGAAATACTGAAATTTTAGAGACAGAGACAGAAATTTTAGTACTAGTCTCTGAACTAACAAACACGATACTGAGTCTCAGTCTCTCAGTCTCTATCTCAGTACCTCAAAACAAACGCTACCTTAAGACTTATTGACTATGAAGAGGGCCTTAGACCCCATTGTTGATTTAAAAAGATAAATAAATATACTTATATTTTTAAATATTTTTAAGATTTAATCTACTAAAAATTTACTTAAAATTTTTATTAATTTAAATACTGGAGTCCTTTACAAGTATTAACCTCCGTTCAATTCCCAGTCCAATTTTAGGTCAGATAACCCTCGTAGTAATATTATTATTGTAATTCGATATATGATTTGGAAAGAGAAATTTACTAAAATAGAAATGTCACATATGATATAGTATCATCACAACTCATTTTGAATTTTGAGAAAAATACATTTTATATCATGGATCCTTATGACTTATGTACCGTGATTGACTGACCCCTGGATTAAACAACAGGTAAATTAACCCAACATAACCACCAATCGACCATTGAGTCATCTTCACAAGCACAAGATACTCATTCACTCATCCAACACCAGTTCTGTTATTTGCAATGCCCTGGGGGAGCACTTAGGCACATCCTCGAACTGATCGGCGGGGAGCTCCTCCGACAACGCTCCCACAAAGAATTCAAGCGTGCCGGAATCGCGGTGGACCTTTATTCCGGTTACGGGGAGCCAAAAGAAGAGCTTCTTGGCCTGGATTCCAGAAACACCGGAGACGGAACCTTCGGTGAGCTTGCCGGTGACGTCGACGTCGTAGAAGACGAGATGGCCGGCGATGTTGACGTAGCAGGGAGCGCGGAGCTTGAGGCGGAAGAGGCCATCGGGGGAGAGTGAGTAGGATGCGACGTCGTCGGGGAGGATTCCCTTTGGGAGGCCGTACTTAGGGAGGAGATCGTGGATGTCGGTGTTGGGCGACGGTGATGATTGCAATGTTGAGAAGAAGAACGAGAAGAAGAAGATGATGAAAACGGTTGAAATTTGGGGAGACATGGCTGCGGATGATGATGATTATGGTTTCGAAGGTTTAGGGATCGGATCGATTTGAGATTTGGCGAGTGAGGGTGCTACTGTTACATACATGTATACATGACCTGGCAACCTCCCATTATTTATGTTTCATTATTGGATAAGAAAAGCGAAAAAAAATCGATAAAAATTAAAAAAAAATTAAAAGTAGCAAATGATTTTTTTTTATTTAACAATTTTTTTGTATATGTAATCTGAAATTTTGTGGGGTATTTTTATTAAGTTTATACTAAGACTGAGCACTAAATTAATCACTCTATAGAACTCAGCCACAAACTTTTTTATGAATATATATTTAACGATTATATATTATTATTATTATTATCATATTTTAAAAATACTTTTTTCGTTAATAAATTTTGAAGAAATTTTTGTAAGCTATTTAATAATTTGAAATAAATTTTGGTAATTTACTTTTATTGGAATTTTAATATTGATAATTGAATTATGCAATTATTTTTATTGTATTTATTTTATTGCACATTGGTAATGATATCTATACTGCTATTTCATTGTGTATTATGTATTATTAGATTATTTAAAAATTTCTAGTTGAGACATAAACATCAAAATAAATCAATCAATCATTACTTATATTATTTTATAAGATTTCCTTAATTCGATTAGTTTTACAAATATACACCTAAATTGGGATTTGTTGTGGTAGGGCCTTTTTGGGAAAAAAATATAACTAAAAAAATATATTCTTGTGTTATGAAATTTAAATGTCTTGGGTAATTTAACTTGTTTCTCTAAATCATTAAATCGTAGAGATCTGTCTAAAATTAACCCAAATTTTTTGAGTTTATCTTATGCATTATATAATTTGAAGTATTAGATTAAATTATTAAATATAAATTATTAAAAATTACAATAAAAAATAACAAGTCTTTGCTATTTTAAAATTGACCCTATATAAAATTTGAGTAACAAGTCCTCGTTTTAAATGCTTGTTGTCGCTTCTTCCCCTTTGTGAGGACCTCTTCCTCACCAAATGCAATAGTAAAAACTAGGAATCAAAGACTAATAAAACATCAATAATCTTTTTAAAAGTGGATTTATAATCTTTGCAGTAAAGATATTGCTTTATCTTTATAAAGTATTAAAGAAAATCAAACTTTATCTTGTTCTTTTGTTATTGGATTCTTTAGTTATCAATATCTCAACTTATCTCCGTGTCTTCTTTGCCTTTACGGATCTTCATTGGGTATACTCAGTTTTTTCTTGTGCTTGCATTGTTAGAAAATTTACTGATGAGTGGTACTAGTACGCAGAGCTGAAGTTATAGATTCCAAAGGAACACAATATGTGTTGTAAGATCAAAGCATACTGTATTTTTACTAAAGTTTTGTTATTGAAATTCTTTTTGCAGTAAATGTCTATGCCTGCTATCAAAGGATTAGGCACTGATGAACAGCAGTAGAAATGGTTGTCTTTGGTTTATAAGATGCAAATAATTGGTTGCTATGCACAAACAGAACTTGGTTGTCGTGAATCCAATGTTCAAGGGTTTGAGACAACTGCAACTTTTGATCCTAAGACCGACGAATATTATTTTTCATAAATATCTTGGATAAAAAAAGTATCTTGTGATGACTCTTGGCAGGCTTCATAGACTTTGAAAGTTATATATATATATTTGCCATTGTATTTGTACAATAAATCATGACAAATAATAGCACGAGGGTTTCATTGGTATAGTTTTAGGGAATACACAATTGTTTATTGGATTATTTACTTGTAATGAAATTGTATGAATTGAAAATTGAATGGAAAGTGACTTTTTTGAAATTTATTTTAGCTTCTTATTTGTTTTCAGCTAATAGTATTTGGAGTCTATTTTGTTTGCTTTGCACAAATATGTAAGTACAGGAATTAAGAATTCGGGCTGTAAACATTATGTAGGAAATTAACACAATAAGTGCATTATTTTAGAAAGCAAATTTTGATTCGAATTTTGCAGAAGTACACAATGTTATTGTGCAAAATTACAATGCACAATTAAAATTCAACTATACTTAAGTGCAGAAAATTCACAATATAATTGAAATTCACCTTATGGATAACTTAGTTACATAATAGCAGAAAATCAACAGAGAAAAGAGTTGCAATGTAGTAAGTGCACTTTACTTGTATAGCATAACAAAATAAAAAAAAACATAACACTGATAAGCCTAATAAGTTTATCAAAAAACCCTAGTAAGTTTACTAATATACCTTAATAAGTTAACAATTAAGACCAACTACACCAACAATAGCTAAAAGTTCTCCAAAATATCTCTTGCAAATGCCGCCTTTTCCTCGTCTAAACTCTAAAAGGTTTCCCTCAATTCTGGATTCTACACAAATTTCTTTGCAATTTGCACGATCTCCATTGTGTCGAAACCAATACTTTTCAACGTTCGGCCAAGATTTACTTGCTCATTAACCCCAGACATTGCATTGGCTAGTACTTGCACATGCTTTCCTTGATCCTGAACAGCAGCCTTAAAAGTTTCAACTAAGTTTGATAGGATTATAGCATCGTTGTTTTTTTTTTGTTGCAGTTTGACGTCCTTGATTTTTCTCACTGGATAAAGCAAAAGAGGTCGAAAAGGTATTGGATAATTTGCTCTCAACAGCTACTAAATTCTCCATGTCAACATCCTCTCCGTCAAAACCCAAGCCACCAGCTGTGGCTGCAGCAAATGTAGAGCCTGGAGCGACATCTTCTACAGCATTTTTTTTCACTGCATGCTTCAAGACCGGTAGCTCTATCCTTGTCGAAAATGTTCCTAAGATGTTCAAACCATAGTTGAAAGAATCGGACCGGACCGATCGAAAAATCGGTGAATTGGATTCCTGGCCGGTCCGATTGATCAATATGACCGGATAAGGAATAGAACTGGAGAGAACTGGATTGAACCATTCAGTTCTGTTGAAAATCGGAGAACCGGCGATTTTTGTTCACCCGGCTGGTTCAAAAGCTTTTTTTTTTTAAATTTACTTGCCAAAACAACGTCATTTTGGTTTTACAAAAAAAAAAAAGAAACACTCGAACCAAAGCAATATCCCCAACCCTAATCCCCAAAAGGCCTAGAAACGACTAAGCCTCCCCCCTCACCACACTCTGTCACTCACCGCGCCACCACCGCCTGCCGGTCTGTGTCGGCTTCTTCATCTCACCTCACCTCACCTCACCGCGACACATATTCTCAACTCTCAAGTCTCCAACGATGTCACCTCACCTCACCGCGGCTCCGTCATCGTCTTCATTGCTTGTTTTTGCTCCGCTTCGTCGTCACCGTCATCACGCTGTCCTCGTCGTCACCGTCATCACGCTGTCCTCGTCGTCAGCTCTCTCGGATATGTTGGCGGTCTCCGTCGTCTTCGTCCTCTGTTCTGTCAAATAGGTTGGTGCTCTTCTTCTAATGCTCTTGATCTGTTTTGTTTGGTTGTGAACTATGAAGCTGTTCTGCTCTTCTAATGCTCTTTCGGACAGATTTTTCTTCTAATGCTCTTGTTCTGTTCTAATGCTCTTGTGTTGTTCTGTTCTATTTGGTAGGGGTGAACGCGGATCGGATATGGCCAAAATCTCGATCCGATCCGCACTAAAATTATCGAATCGGATCGGATCCAATATCCGCGATTTTCAAGCTTGGATCCGATCTGATCCGATCCCCACATTTGCGGATCAGATCGGATCTCGGATATATCCACAAAATATATAAATAATTTAAAAAGCTTATTTTTATTTAAAAATATCAGTAAAATACTATTTTTCTACTCTTTTAAACATGTTTACTCTTAAAATATTATTAAATATACTTTTCTTAAATAATAAAATAAAATAATACAACATATATGATAATTATTAGTTGAAATAAAATATAAAATGAATATTTAGTTATTTATTTATTTATTTTTGTGGATACCTACATGAAATCCGCAATTCGATCCAATAACATTGCGGATCGGATCGGATCCGATCCGATAGCTTTGCGGATCGGATCGGTATCCGCAATTTTCGGATCGGATTCGAATAAATACCACGAATATACGGATCGGATCCGATCCATGAACACCCCTACTATTTGGTGCTTGAATCTGCTTGTTGAAAATTGAAATGATGAATATGTTCTGTTATGTTTGGTGTTTGTTCTGCTTGAATATGCTTGTTGAAATTATGAATTTTTTAGTATGAATCAACTTGTTGAAATAGGTGATGTTGAATAGGAAATTTAAAGTTGTTGAATCTGCTTGAACCGGTTTGTTGAAATTTTAGTATGAATCAACTTGTTAAAATAGGTGATGTTAAAGTAATTTGTTTAGTATGAATCTGCTTTTTCTGTGAATTTAAGGTTGCTGAATAAGAAATAGGGAATAGGAAATGTAGGATTGCTGTTGTTTTATACTTTTGCTACTCCATATTGTTTTAGAATGGCTTCATCGAATACACGCTCAGAAACACTATCTTCGCAAAAACACGGATCAACTCCTGAAGTCCTGATGCATCAATTGGAACCCAAAAAAAAATAATGTTGCTGAAGAACTGAAGATATGTATTTTGAATTTTTTAAGTTTATGACTATTTTATATTTTTTATTTACGTGAAATCGATTTTACCGGTTCAACCAGTAATTTATCTACATAAAAATAGTAAATTGATTGAGGAGACCAAGCTCAAAGATCCTTTCTTACTTTTTGGACATCCTTGAATTGTTGGGCCTAACACCAAGCCTACAAAGAACCTTCTTTTTTTTATTCCTTTTGTCCCTCCTTACTAGCCCATTAAAGTTACCTTCATAAACCCATGTAACTGTATTTTGACTATTTTCAGAATTAGCTTTATAATTAATATAATCACATCCCACACAATCCGTTCTCCCTTCAATTTATTCATAAATTGGTTGATATGTTATCATTTTTACCTGATTTTATTTTGAATGATCATTAATTCACTCATTCAAAATAATTTCAGGAATTTTCAACCTGCCCTTATCTTCTCCATCTTCCCTCAGCTCCCCATCACCACATCAGCTGCCTAGTCGTTGAAAATCGCCGATTTTGTAGCCCATGCACTCCTTAAGCTCGTATCCGCAACTTTTCTTCATTGTTCACAGCTATAGTCACATTCTCCATTAATTTCTTCATAACAATTCAAACCAAAAGCTCTCGTCCCACTTCTTTCACTAGCACATCGAATTCACTGATACTTATTGTGATATGGACCCATTCATTAATCATATCCATTACACAAGTATCAATTTGCACTCGTCCAACACTAAAAGACATGCACGATTCTGTCACTTTGTCACAACCGATTACTTCCTCCCACTGAGCTCCTAACATACTAAAGGTATCTGCTGACCACGCGTGTAACGGAACTCCATAATATTCTAACCACACTCTTCGAGTTTCACATTGCTCCGTCTCATCCCATCTCTATATACTATGGAAGAATTGTAAGAGCCTATGCATTTTAAACGTATATGCTTCTTCTGCATTCAATACAAAATCAAAAGTTAAAAGAACTTTATATGCTCCTAGTTCCCGTACTTGGACAACTTGAGGCAATTTTTTCCAATCATCTTCTTCAAGGAACTAAAATTAATTGTCTTCGTCGTATGACCGACCAGACTTCTTTGTAGCCAGTCCAGATTCTCTTTCACTGTCGATACTTTCATTTTTTTCGTCCACCCATTTTTATACAGGTCTGATTCTTTTTGGTGTTTTGTTAGTTTTTCTACTTATCTTTGGTTATCTTCTCCTCAAGACTGAAAATTTGTCTTGTTCCGACTATCACTTTCCGACAGCAACATATAAAAGACATTATCATGCGCCATTTGAGCTAGCCTCAAGGCTCAAGTTGATGCTTTTTTATTTGTATATTGGGATTGAAATAGTGTTTTCACTGTTAATGGGATTGGATAATGTGTGTAATGTTCGGATATTTTTGTTAAATTTTTTTCAATATAAATAAAAAAATAATTATATTGTAGATTTAATGTAATTTATAGTAAATAGATTGTAGTTATTAACATATAGTGTGGTATTAACATATATTGTCCGTTGATAATTGTTAGTTTAGTCATATATAATCACATATAGTGTGGTATTAACATATATTGTCCGTTGATAATTGTTAGTTTAGTCATATATATATATATATATATATATATATATATATATGATAACAATAGTTTATTACAATTCAGAATTCTATTTTCTACTGAAATTAGATTTTTAGTTTTTTTTTTTCGAAAAAAGAACAACAACAATATCTCTATTCTGCATTCAAATACGAAAACTACAAAAGACCAATACTACTGCTGAGGTTTTGTTTTATGAGAATGAAAAAGGGTCGGGCTCAAAGCCCCTTATCGGATTTGAACCGATGACTTACGCCTTACCATGGCGTTATTCTACCACTGAGTTAAAAAGGCTCCGCTTGATTCAATTCCTTATTCAGCAATAAGCCAATATGAGTCTAGTACAGATATTTATTACTGAATATACTTCTTAATATAGATAATATTAGAATATCCGTTAGAATATATGCACATATATATATATATATAACGTTAATTAGTTTATTTGTTTACGTTAATAATAATCTGTAGGTGAAGAAGAAAAATTAGTAGAATATTTGTTATTATATGATTAGATTTGTTTTATAGGTTTATTAATTGTATTTGTTAGAGTAAAATAGTAATTAGAATTTACTTTAATGGGTAATTTTATTGATGACAATTGTTGCTGAAATTTTGGTAGTTTTTATTTAGTGTTAGTGACATAATAATTTAATTAAGCACTATTAATAATCAAAATTAGTAGAGTTTAATTTCTGCATAATTATATTAATTATTTTAGATTGTAGGAGAATATAAATTAGAATTCTTAAATTTATTTTACAGTTTAGTAATTATATTTGTTAGTAGAACGGTAATTAAAATTTAGTGGAATGATTAAAATTATTGATACCATCTGATTAGATTTATTAATTGTATTTGTTAGTAGAATGATAATTAGAATTTAGTAGAATGATTAAGATTATTGATATCACCTGAATTTGGGATTTTTGATAGTTTTTATATACTGTTATCTCCATAATCAATTAATTAAGAAATGTTAATAATTATATTAATGGAGTGTAGTTTGTGAATAATTTGATAAATTCATTTGAATTGTATGAGAATATAAATTAGTATTTTTAATTTAATATATAAACTATACTTGTAACAAAATAGATAGCAATTTGAACTAATTATTGTCATAATTTAAATAATTAAGTTATTGAAGATAATTATTAATTAGGTTTTGTGTTAAAATATAAATAATGATGATCATTTTGTTGATAAGAAGCTTAGTGATAATGACAACTAAGTAGAGAGGTTAATTTATTTTTTGTTCAGGTGTATATTTAATGTTAATTATAAGTCTTTGTATTCATGTATGATTAATTACCATAAGATAACTTGAGTTAATTATTCGTCTATATTTTTTTAGAGTACAAAAATTTTGAGGTGTATTCACGTGAATTTACCGAAATTATACAATCCAATTGTTGAGTCTTTTGTGTAGGCCATTGGATTTTAATCACGTATTTCAAATTTGAGTGATCTAAGGTCAGTCAGCTTTGATAACAGTTCTAGTAGAGAGATGACATCCATATACTCATACCTTCCATCTTTCGACTGGTGAGTACACCGTTATGTTGGAGGATATGGCTCTAATCTTAGGTATTTCGATAAACGGTCTTTCCATGGCAGGGACAACCATGACTAGTTAGGAGGCCATAAAAATTGAATGATTACATCAATTTGGAGTTGCACCGAGAACCAGTGATTATAGAGGAAGTTACATCATGATGACTTGGATCAGAAATGTGAAAGAATGATTAATTTTGAATGATCGAGTTGTCATGAAAAAGTACGTGAAATGCCATACATTGTTATTATTTGGGTCAATCTTGTTTGCTCTTAAGTTTGGGTCAGCGGTTCACTGAAAATTTATTCCATTGTTTCGTGACTTCTCACGGATACACGAAATTAGCTGGGATCGACATCCCTAGTACACTTGTACAGAGTATTGTGTAGAGCATCTTGCTTTGACTGTAAAGAGATTGATAGTCTACTAATATTGTTGCATATCTGGGCTTGAATTTGTATGCTGTTTCTTGTCCCAATTCCTGAAATTCCGCGGTTCTTTCCATTGGCTAACCGATAATATCAATGGCATAGAATGCTTGGAGTTCTAATTCATACACACAACAATCTACACCTCTTTAAATAGCATAATCTTTAACTGTCACAATTATAGATTCGCGAGAATTAAATTTCACTTTCACGACAAATTCATCATCTATTACAACCGGAGACTTTACTACAACAATATTATGACATAAGTTCAAAAAAATACATATACAAGTATATATAAATACATAAAATTTTATTAAACAAATTATACGTATATAAATTATAATAAAATATTAATATAAAATACATTAATATATCCATCCACGTAAATATATAATTTTTATGTTGACAAAAGAATATAAATTATATTATTCGATAACCGTATAATATAATATAAGAATGTTATATACCATTATATAATAATATCAACATATTATCTAAATTTAAATAAATATATACATAAATTTTAAATTTTGAATACTTGCTCAAAATATATAATAGATATACATAAATAAATATATAAATATTTATAATATAAATAATATAAACATGTAATTCTTAAATACAATTTAACTTTTATATATATATATATATATATATATATAATTTAAATACAATAATATATAATAGTGTAATTTATATTTTAATTCTACAAATATAGTTACACATCACTAATTGCATACAGAATCTAATAATAATCATACTATTTAACGTTAAATTTAATTATTTATATCATAAAACTTCAATATAGTTATCTAAACTACATGCTTACATTAAAATATTTAGGATATTTTAGTATATACACAGCCTCCCAATTTAATGCGCACATAAAAGATGACTCTTTAAACGGATGTTAGTGCATTTATCACTTCCACCACATTTATTCTCATGGTGTCATCAACTTTATCTTGTCTTTGTTTAACTCAATAACTTCATAGTTATTTTCGAACTCATCCTCGCTGCCACTGTTGTAATTTATCCATTCGATATTTTGATCGGCTTTAGATTACTAGAACTCAATGTACAGCTCGATAAATGACACTCGTGATCGACTTTTGTAGTAGACTGAAAACATCTCTTACATACTCTCTTCATCCGTGATATACTTTGTTTGAAAATGAACGAACCCACTAAACACTGATATAGGATACCGGTATAAAATATTCGATACCATCTTCGATATATGCGGATCTATTTTTTCACAAATAACACCCTTTAGTTCTTCAAATGGTATTGTAAAAGGAACAATAACATCACATGAATTCTCGCATATAAATCTTACTCTCTTAGGTGTTTGTAATAATATCTGACCATGATAATATAATTTTAACATAATTTTATATTCTCCATTTTTTTTTAAACAATGTCTCTCCTCTTAGCATTAGTTTAAAGTTGCAAAAATGAAAAAGAAACAAAATGAACACAGTCTAAAAACTAAAAAAAAAGATGAATTGAAGAAGACGAAATTTTGCACAAGTAAGATACAGAGTATATATATTACAAATCTAACTCCCATTTTTCAATTTTAATAAATTAATTTTTTTTTAATTTAAAAAATTGATCCACAGATTTCAATTTTGCATTTTATGAACAAAATTTTAATCCAAAAGTTATCCTCTGATTTACTCCTTCTAAAAAGATCTGATTCCACATAAATCAGACACCGGTATGTCTACTTCCTAATTTAAGTTTTATATTACTGAAATTTTGACCCTAAATTTTCTAATTCCCTATAAAATTGAGGCTCCAATTTATAATTTTCAATTTTAAAAAAAATTAACTCCATACTCTTTAAAAGTACACCAATTTTCTATATCCAAACATAACATATACACCTATTCCAAATTCATAACTAAATAAATGAGCCTTAAGCTGACTATTCTTCAATGTATTGATTTACCAAAGAGGATCTTTTTTTTTTTTTCCCTTATTCAACAGGCCAGGGCCATAGACCGAAAACAAGTATTTAATTTAAGATAAGAGCCTGATTAAATATAAAATTAGATTCTCCATAATCTTATCTGTTGTTGAATGTTGAATATTGATCCTCTAAAATCTAAACTATGTAGTCTAAAGTGAATGGAACACCGTCCAACAAAAAGAAAATGAACAGAACACCGTCCCTGCACGTTAATTAGGCAAAAGAAACAATTTTATCGGTCAATTTGGACAAACAACTCCACGGTTAAAATAAAGACAGCAGAAGATAAACTTGTAAGTTGATTTTTATACAAAACAAGTATTAAATTTAGAGTTCATATAGAATAAAACATTTTTATAAAATTTAGTGTTAATTAAGTTTTGAAATTTCAGACAAACCATAACACTTATCAAAATGCTTATAAATTAGTTAAAAATATATAGATATTAGAGGTATTTAAATTTAAATCGATCCAAATAAAATTATTTATCTAATTAATTAAAATAAAAAAATAATCAAAATAGTATGAATTTGAATTTGGCTGGATTTTATTTTTAACAATCGGTTTGGGTTGGATTCAGTTTCGAATATATTTCTTAAATTTTTTTGATAGAATGTAAGTAATGCTATAAACTTTACAAATTAGTTTTACACTTTTACCCCGGTATGTTCTTTTTTTGTCTGAAAAGGTGGTCTTATCCCGACACTTAGTACCTAACATTTTTTAATATTTATGAGTCCCCTTTTCAAGATCATATAATATTATATATATTATTTTAAAATATTATTTACATATTAAAATTAATTATTAAAACTAATTAATATATATATAAATAAAAAAATATATTTTAATTTATTTTTAATATATATTTTATATTTTTATATATATTTTATAATTTTAGAATAAATACTTGATTTTAGTTATTGAATGTAATGACGTAATGTATAACTAACCAATGAGTCTATGATTGATGTTATTTTCAATTTTTTAATGGAGAGCGAGAGAAGTGCGTTGATAATCGGTAACAGAAGATCCTAATTAAGCAGTCTGGGTCCGGGGTTGGTATATAAAATTTTAAAAAAATGGCAAATAGATTTCTGATTTTTTTTATTTGTAAATATTTATATTTTTAAAAATTTAAAAATATATTTAAATTTAAAAATATATTTTAAATTTTAAATTTTTTTTAAATTTTTAGGTTTAATTTGTTCTATTTTAAAAAAAAAATTTATGTGTATATAAAATTTCAAAGTCATTCATCTGTCTTCTCTCAGCTCAGACCCTCACCAAATTCAGACAAACGAACCCCATAACAAGCGTCACAACCACTCTCCCTCCTTTTAACATTTTCCATTCCCACACTCTCCTAACACCACACCACTATGGCTACAGCCACAAACTTCCACGTTTTTCTTGCCTTTACCGCCATCTTCGCTTTTCTTTCCCTCGCAGCCACCGCAACAACGATAGCCACCAAAGAGAGCGTCTACGACCTTCTCCCCAAGTACGGTCTCCCCAGTGGTCTCTTACCGGACTCCGTCACCGACTACAGCCTCTCCGACGACGGCAGATTCATCGTCGTTTTGGATCAGCCCTGCTACATACAGTTCGATTACCTCGTCTACTACGAGACCAAGATCACCGGGAGGCTCAGCTACGGTTCCATCACGGAGCTCAACGGTATTCAGGTTCAGCGCTTCTTCATTTGGTTCAATGTTGACGAGATCAGAGTCGATTTGCCTCCCTCCGACAACATCTATTTCCAAGTTGGATTAATCAACAAGAAGCTCGACGTTGACCAGTTCAAGACCGTTCGTTCTTGCCGCGATTCCCTCACCGCTTCCCCTTGCCACGGAACTAAAACTCCTTCCTCTTCCTTCAAGGTATGCGGTTTTTCTTTTTCCTTTTCTTTTTTACCTTCCTCCGTTATGTTCTAGAATGTTCCGATTTGTTATTTTGAACTGCCTAATCTAAAATTGGGGATACTGAAGCAATAGAGGTCTTGCAAGATAACTTAGCCGACACGAGACTTAAACTTACACTTGAAACTCCAAGAGAAAGATCTGAGTAATCGTTTCTTGTGTTGTTGGTTAGTGCAGTGCACAGCTGAACATAACTGTGTGTGATCTGGCTTACGAAACGGTTATTTTTGTGTGGGTGGTAGTTGAGTGGGTAGGTTTCCTTTACTACTTATAGTGAATGAGATGGGATTGTTGTGCTATTTTTGGTAAATGTGACAAGAAGGTTTTTGACCATGAGAAGCTCATGGTTCTTTGTAGTCAGCTCAGCGTTGTAACTTAGACTGATTACTGTTAATCCAAAGATATTTGTAGCTCAAATTAGATTAGATTTGATCTGGTTCAATGAAGTTTGTAGGTGAAGGTGTTGGACCACACCTTCTACAAGTGTGGAAGAGTAAGAGTGTGTCAAGAAAAACAAGAACCCAACTTAACTACTTTTTAAGAGTGACCAGTAGACTATTATAGTTTTCCAAAACTAAATTGATTTTGAGCAGTTTCAACTCTCACCTTGAGTTGGATGTTCCTTAAAGTTGGCATGTAAGTGGAACCCCGGCTGGTCTTACTACCAAGATCAAGTGTTACATAACACACTATGTAAATCTTAATTTAGGGACTTAAACTTGTAAATTCAAGAGTTTGATAACATTGTTTCCAATATAATCTGTTGCCCGTGTATGTTGGAAATGTGTACAATTAGGAAATGCGTATACACGATCACATAAACTTGTTAATTTTCTGCATTCTGCAACCTGTTTCCCCTGTTAATTTTGCTTGTATGCTCTTCTGGAATCAGAGAATAGTTACTGATATGTTCATATCTTTTGTTACTTGCAGCTTCCTGCAGCGGTGGATGAAATTCCTATGCTGCTCACAGAGTAGATGCTGCTTTATACTTGATACCAAGTGCTATCTGCCATAATGAAATGACGTTTTTATATGTCATTGTAATAATAGCTAGCTTATCTTTCAAGATACAAGACTCACAATCTCGAGTCTTGTGATCTTCCTACGAAACCTTTATGAACATGTGTATGTATATAATATATGACTGTATGAGTATGAGTGTATGACTACTTAAGTTCTGAGACTAAATGCATGCAAGTTGCAGAACTTTATGGTAAAGATATAAGTGCCTTCTGGATGGTAGAATCGCATCTCGCTAGAAGTTAACTATTCTGGACATAATTTTTCCTTTTCCTACCCAATCTTTTTGACCATCTATTATGACTGCTTTTCTTCCAGGGCATTGAATATGGTTGATGCCGCTTTAGCCTGATTTAACACCTACCAGGCGCTCCCTTACATTAGTCATTTTAAGAAACATAGAATAGTCGTGGTTGTGTTTATCCAGATGAACCCATTTTTTATTTTCACTTTTTGGGTGACCAAATTAACTTCACATTAATTTTGTTTGTTTGGGAAAAAAAAAATCCTAAAAGTACTTTTATAGATATCCAAAATCTAAATTATACAACATGAATGAAGTCTTGTCCCACTAGTTTAGGTCGGTTACTTGGATCAAACAATATTATTGAGTTCTATCATGTATCATGTCTATGACTATTTACATGTAGGTCTTGTTTTACCATTTCATGAATGGTCTTTTTAGGCTTTTCTCTACCTTTCACCTTTTGAACTCAAACAATATTATTGAGTTCTGTTGCTCTTTTTTTTCACATGTCCAAACTAGGGGAAGCATAATGGGTCGAACCCGTCTGTCAGATCCGCTAAACCCGCTAAAAAGTCGGGTCGGACTAGGATTTGCAGCCCGCCAAATTAAAAAAAAACCACCAAACCCGCACCGCCAAATTGGTGGGTTTTAACGGGACGGGCGGGCAGGTCCGCCGGGCCGAATATTTTTTTTTATTAAATAAAAGAGTGATTACTATTATAAAATTAATAATTATAGAATTTTTAAATACATTTTTTTTCAGTTTTTGTGTATATTCTTCTTTTAGTTATTAACTTTATTTATTTTATTTTACAATTTCGTATATATGTTCAAATTATGTGATTTATATTTTAAAATAAAGATAATTCTATTGACAAATATTATTTTAAACAATTTTATTGAAGTTAAAAATTAAAATAAATAGTGAAAAAATTATATTATAATTTAATTATTTTTTATTTGTATTTAATTTTTTAATTATTATTTTTTGGTTAATTTTAATGAATTTTATTTTAAAAAAAAAACACAGAGTCAAATTTTACAAATTTCTAGTAGTAAAAGTAAAAAACACTAGAAAAATTAAAAAAATATCTTTTTAAAAAAGTTGTAATTTACATCTTTTTTTAAAAGATCTTCTTTCTTTAAAAGAAAGATACTTTTTTATGTAATAAATAAATAAAAAATACTTTTATATTGTTATACCCAAATATAATTAATCACAAAAAAATACCCAAACATAATTAATAAATAAAAAAATTTTTACACCCAAATATAAAATTACTTTTACTTTATAAGATCTTTAAAAAAAAATAACTAAAAAAAATATCTTTTTAAAAACTCACCTAAACAAACCCTTTATAAACTACTTAAAAAAATTAAAAACTTTACCAAACCAAACTAACTCTTTCATTCCTTCCTTCCTTCTTTTTATTGCTTCTTTTCCAGATCCACCTAAAATTGAATTTTGAAAAACAACGAAGAAAGAAGCCCTAAGCCCCAAACCTCTTTCTCCTTATTCCCTCACCTCGCAACCACTGCTGCTCGAAACCGTCTCGTTCTTTCAAGTCACTTCGCCGCCGCCATCTCCCCCTCTGCTTCGATTGGTTCGTCCCTCGCCGTCGTTGATATTGTTTCCATTAATTCTGTTGATCTAAATTCAACTTCTTGTTAATGCGTTCTCGAATCTAACCATCCGAAAACATTTGAATTGAATCCAAAATAACTCACATATGGCAGTATCGGTGTTCCTCAATAGTCATTCACTCGATAATTGTGTATACTGTGAACGAGTATTACAATATTTATTTCTGTTCCTCACTTTCTATTGTTGCCTATTTGCTGTCCCAATATTCAGATTGGTTTTTATATATTGGGTTTATGATAATTGCAAGTAGAGAAAATGCACATCGTTAGGTTTGGCCGTTTGAGAACTTCTTGGTACTAATTTTGTCAACAATTGTTTGTGAGCTTTCCTTCTTTTTAAGGTTTCATTCTGATCATTATTTCCATTCAAAATTACTTTGGAACAATAGGGTTTTCAAATACTGAAGTTGAATCGATAATTGAGAAAGAAAAAGATTGATGTCGAAAGAAGTTTGGATTGAATATTTTCAATAAATGTTTCAGGTTGTAGACAAAAACGAATGGATTCATCACAAAGTGCAGCTGTTGGGGGCAATGGTGGGACTAGTGGCAATGGGACATTGATCTCTCAATCTAATGACACTGCAGCTTCTGCAGTAGGAGCTGATGATTCTATGCAAAAGTTGAGCCAAGTCAGTGACTCCATTCAGAAAACCTTGGGCCTCATCCATCAGCTTTATCTTACGGTATCTACTTACAATGCTGCTTTTCAAATGCCTCTCCTCCAACGCATGTATGTACCTTTAATCTTTTCGTATAGTGATTTTTTTTCTCTGTTTTACCTTTTTCGCCTTGTTAGATATTGTATTTGCTGATCATATTTTTGCGTCAAATGTCCAGCAATGGTCTTGTTGCAGAGCTTGACAACATGGTTAAATTGGCTGAGAAGTGCAACATTCAAATTCCTATGGAGGTGGTGAAGTGAGTCTTCTACTGTTGCATGTGTTTCTATTCACAACCTAATAATTCACTTTCAATTCCCTTTTTACATGTGAATTTAACTGATGATTTACGGCTGGATTTAGTTTAATTGATGATGGGAAGAATCCAGACGAATTTACCAAAGACGTTTTAAACAATTGCATTGCAAAGAATCAGATCACCAAAGGAAAGACTGATGCTTTGAAGGTTGGTTATAGTTTTTTTTCTGTTGGGAGGTTAGGATTGCGACTAAATCCCCATAGTGGTCTCTAAGATTCATGGCTTTCACTATTTTAGTCCTTCAAATTCAAAATTCACTATACCAGTCTCCAAGATCTAGTTCCAGGCACCATATTGGTCCTTGGACCCTTTCCGACGTTGAGTCAGTGAACAGAATATCGAGCTATCTCTGACTTGTCACGCTAGACATAAGGCTAAATGATGTTTGTTCGTTTTGACGCTTAAACTAAGCAAAACGAGGTTGTTTTGGAGAATGAAGGAAGATAAAACGGTTTGGACATCATATAAACTCTTCTTCGTCTTCTCGCCTTGCCTTGTTTAAGCGCCAAAATGAAACGGCGCCATTTAGCCATGTATCTAGGGTGGTAAGTCAGAGCTAGTTCAGCACTTCGTTCGCTGACTCAATGCTAGAAAAGGTCCAGGACTAGTATGGTGTCCGAAGTTGAATCTCGGAGACCAGTATAGTGAATTTTGGATTTGAGGGACTAAAATAGTAAAAGTCGTAAATCTGAAAGTCTACTTTGGGGATTTAGTCTTAGGATTGCTGCTTTTTTTCCCTCTTTATGTTTGTTGAACTTCTTTCACTCATCTTATCACTTTTGTATGGGGCAGAGTTTTCGCAAGAATCTTTTGGAGGAATTGGAGCAGAACTTCCCTGCCGAGGTTGAAACTTTTAGGGAGAGTCGTGCTGCTTCTGCTGCGGTAAATATTACCTATTTGGTCTTTTATTTCATTGCCGAATCGAACTCTAAAAAAGAATTCCTCATAATTGATTTGTTTCTAGCTTATCACTTATAACATGTAGAGATGAATATGTATACTATGGGAAGGGGGAAGAATGGGGTTTGCTTTTAGGTTGAGGTAACTTACTCCATCTTGAAATGTCATCCTTCTCTCTTCCTTTCTGTTCACCATAAGCACTTGCTAACTTCAGCCATCTCAACTTTCATGTTGTTGAATAGGAAGCCCCATTCCCTGCCCATTATTAAGAGGAGTATTTTCTAATATAGTATGTAGTGTTACATGTCTCCTTGTCAGCGCTCAGCACCCAATTTCGAGTCAACAAGACCAGTTGATTAAATATTTCACAAAGATACAAAGGAAGAAACAGTGATTGAACACTGTTTTCAAGATAAATTTATTCTGGTGGTTATTCCACTATTTTCTTTCTCATCCCCCTATTTTTCGCCATTTGGTTGCAACCCCCCATTGATAGCACTTTTCCATAGTTGATCCTATCCCTCTTGCTCTGTCTCAAACCTCATATGTACCACCTTGGAAAAAGAAGGAACCTTGCTTGGAGTAAAATTGATTCCACAGTGAATTTCATGAATAATTACAACTAACGTCAGTTCTTTAATACTTGGGGAATATCAATCTTGACCTTATTTTGCATCAATGCAGGAATTGAAACGTCCAGTTCAAGCACAGAGTGCACTAGCCAATGGAGATGTGAGAGTTAAAACAGAGCATTGACATTATAATGCATTGTATATAGTGTAAAATTGGCGCAGGTTTTTGGCTCTAGCTGAACTTGAACTTGCAACCATTATTTGGTCAAAGGATATATGCTTTACCAACTGAGCCTTACCTCCAGAATGTATGAAAGTAGTAAATAAAGACAGTGATTTGATTTAAATTAGAAAAAAAGGTTACCCAGTGAGGTGATATTGATCTCATACTGATTTACAATTTTTAGTGCAGTTTAATCATGCCTTAATTTAGACTTTGATGTTACAACGCTACAGTGAATAGAATTATAATTTACATTTCGTTTGCTGACCATCAAATTGTGTAGGTGGCAATCCACAGTTTGTGTTTTCAATTTTAAGTTTAAGTCGATGTATGATTCAGTGATATGGATTTAATAAAAATTAATGATGCAAATTTTGCCTATATATTATGAAAAGTCGTCTTAAATGCTTGAGCTCTGTCCTTTTAAACATCAATTTGGTCATTTCAAAGTCATACTCTTTCATTAAACTGGTAATATAAATAGAAAAAAGTATATATTGCGTCTAACTTCAAAATGGCTTGATCTCCTCAATGCTCAAGATTTACCTCTTTTTTTAGGCAAAAGGATCTTAGTCCTTTCTTCTTTCCTTGATTTTAATGATGGCTATTGGCTAACGCATTTTGTAGCCTTATAACCTTCTTTTGTCTTTTTGTGTTGCTACTTGTCCCTACGAAGAAGATTATCTCACTATCTACACAGAACTGGTTATTCGAAAACGAAAAGAGTGTATACATTCCACACATTAAGAACAGGACTAGTCTTGATCTATCTTGAAACCAACCAATCAACATGCACCAGTTTCAATCTTGAAGTAGTTCCGTTTGATTAAGGGAAAGAAAACACATTAAGAATATGTCAACATCATCATAAGTTCATAACTACTAAGTTAATAATTGGATACCAATTGTAAAGAGAAGGACCAAGTGATTCAAAGCTTTCAAGCATGTGAGGCCTAAATAGCGGGTCCCTTAAATTGTTCCATTAGTTGGAAAATTAATAACACATTAGAGACACAAGATGGACACACACTGCAAAGAAGTAAGTTAAGAATAAAAATGGGACAACACAGGGTAAGTAACACCAACTACAACTATAACAATTAATTTAGCAGTACGAGATACACACTTCAATATTTCTTGATCATTTTTCTTTTTGGGGTAAATTTAAAAATAATAACAATAATAAAATAATATAAGAATTGCAAAACTTGAGACGTAGTAGACATAATAATAGCCAATAATATATCCTACTCTTCAATAATTCTTGAAACTCTTGATCAAAATACTATGAAGAAGAATTGATATATGAGAACCAAAGGTAAAATCCCACATATCACATCATTAACAATCCAATTCTTTCCCCAGTCAGCACCACTCTTGCTCTCAGTGCCTGTTTCCTTGGCTGCACTACCAGTTGCAGTACTAGCTGCAGTTAATTTTCATGGTCACAAATCACACAACATTAAAAGAAAAATTTAGAATAATAACCAAAATAACAAGCAGCACAAAATATCATTGAATATGCTAAATCCCAAATCAAGTGATCCCAAACCATTGAATATGCTAAATGGTTAGTTAATTAGTTAGTTAGTTAGTTACCACTGGGAACTGGTGCAGTACTGTTTTTGCCGGTGCCCTTTTCTACCCCTGAAAACACCTTGGCTTCTGGAGAGTTAGGTTTCAAATGCAAAAGGTCTGAAAAACAAAAGAGGAACAAAACATGATATAATTCACATCAATAGAGACCACTACAAATAGTTCAAGAAGTAAAATAAACAATAAACACATCTAATGATATGATACAATATTAAAAATGAAATTACCTAACTTAACTCTAAAATTAGTATGAAATATGTTACTAACCAACACATTCAGAAATATTAGCAGGTGTGTGACAAGCAGTAGGCAAATTGAGAGCAAGAGTGAGATTGATGGTGAGGCCAAGATTGGGGTCATCATGGTATTTGATGAGGAGGCAGAGGCATCTCTTGCTCTTTGCAATAACATCTTTGAGGCCACTGCAGCAATCTACTGTTGGGGTTTTTGCTTGAGCACTCACATATGGAAGACAAGTTGCTAATCCAACTAGTTTGTCAGCACATTCTTGCTTGTCTTGGTTCAAATCTGAGCTTCCATAACCAACAAAAAGGAGCACTGAAGTCAACAAGAGTGCTAGATTTCTTGTACTTTTGGAACTGATCATTTTTTTAGATGCAGGAAAAGAAATAGGAGAGAATTGAACAAAGAAAGTGTTGTTTTCTTTTGGAATGTGAATGTGATGGAATGAATAGTAGCATAGGAGTAGCCTTCTCTATATATAGATAATAGATTCATCACTTTATTGTTTATGTTTTCTGCATTTATTAGCATATCCTCTGGTTTTCTAAATTTTATTTATTTAAGGTGGAAACACAGGTGCAGTCGACTTCACGTGAAGTTGATATCTGAGAGCCGTTAAATGATTTTGACTGATTTAACTAAATTTTTATCTAACGGCTCTCAGATATCAACTTCACGTGAAGTCGACTTCACTTGAGTTTTCACCTTTATTTAGAGTAGAATGAGAAATAAATTCTCGAGTATTTATATTTTTAATAGATTATTCTCTAAACAAAAAAATATCAATAAAATTTTTTAAGATAATAAACGTGGATAAATTAATTTAAATTAAAATTTTGTATTCTAATTATAGAATTAAATTAAAAATAGTATGTTTATATCCGTTATTTTAAAAAAATTTATTAATATTTTTAAAAAAAAATTAATCTGTTTGTAAATCCTCAATAATTTATTTGTCACCTTACTTGTTTACTTATTTAAAATTTATCTCTAGAATTAATTTTTTTAATTAACATCAATTAATTTTTTAATTATTTTTCTATTTTAAATTCTAAATCTTACATGTCAATTTTTAAATCATACGTGGTTGAAAAAATTAAAATTAGAAAAAAATTACAATAAAAGAAAATAAACTAATATTAATTAATTTAAAAGTACTTCTCTATCCTTCTTCAATTATTAGTTGATAATTGATGGAATGCACTTGACTTGTATGCATATGGTTATTGGTTTTGTTGAATAAGATAAAAATAGAAAGGATATCCAAATGTGAGGCAAGTAATTAACACCATAGCCTTCATCTAAGCTTTGGGATAATGCCATTGCTTGGAATACACACTCCACCCTCCAAAATAAATTTTCCATCTGTTCTCCAACCTGACAGGTGTATGGTAGTTGCCACCTATCATTTTTGCACACACTTACAAGCATTTTATTGCGATAAATAATATGCACTTTAAAATATTAATAATAAATTTATCATTTTAATTTTTTATTATTATAAATATTTTTAAAATAGGTATTTTCTTAATTCTTATCGGTGTGCATACAGAATCAATGGATATTGACTTGTGCCAAGAGAAATATTAGAAATAAATTTCCACTTAATGTCTTTTAAAATTATACTTTTATTGTTGTACAACATTTTTCCTCTTTTCAAGTTTCAACACAACAAAATTTATCCCACGCTACTAAGCCACCTACTCTACCGTTGTTTGCTACTATTAAATAGTAAACATTCAATTTTAAATTTTAAAAAATAAATTAAAAAAATATTAACTAATTAAAAAATAACTCTCTATATTCATTTTTTTAATAATATTGATATAAATTTATCAGGAATTTCCTAACACTAATTTTTTCCTCAATAATATCATATTTACTGTAGTGATTATTAATTTTGTTTTAGGATAAAATATACCTTTTGTCTTAAAGTTTGACAAAAGTTTTAAAAATACTCTTATGTTTTATTTTGTTTCAATTTTGTCCTAAAAATTTTCGATTTGCATCAAATATATTATTGACGGCTAAATTTTTAAAAAATTTAAGACCAATCTAACAATAATGCATGAAAATTATACTTGATTTGCTTATGTTGAGGAGTTGTTATTATGAAATTATTGTTAAATCTGTCTTAAATTTTTTTAAAAATTTGTCATCAGAAATATATTTGATGCAAATCATTTTAAAACAAAATAAAACTTAAAAATATTTTTAAAAAATTTATCAAATTTAAGGAAAAACAAATATACTTTACTTTTTGTTTTATCTATGGAAGTTGAACTTGCCTCACAAAATAAAGTTATTTATCTGAAAAGCTCTTCATGGTCGACTTCCGGTGCTTGCTCAGATTCATCACCACATCCCATCTATATCACCAATATGCCTTTGCTGTCATGAAACAACGGAAACAGTCACTCATTGTTTGATCAATTGCTCTAGAATTAAAGACGTATGGTCTCAGAGTTATCTTCGTGGCTGTCTTCTCCCTCAAAGTTCTAACGACTTTTGGATATGGTGAACTACATCAACAGAGATACTTAACCCGTTGAAGAATGCTGACCGTAATTCTCAATTGCTTGCCATCATTTGCTGGAACGGCTGGAAAGCTCGCAACCAGTTGATTTTTGAAGGTTCTACTTCTATGCCGTCTGCCATTCTAGCAAGCTCTGTCAAGTTACTCTGTGAAATCCAAAGAACTCCCAGTTTAGGTTGTCATCTCCATGAAGCAAGCTCTTAGTTACATTCATTCTTCGTTTTTTGACCACGCATCATTGAATGAAATACCTTCTGTATAGTATTTTTGAAAAATCCCCACCTTTTATTATACTATCTTACTTTTAAATATCTTTATATTTTATTTTTTAATAATTAATAAAATATAACCTACTATCTTTAAAAAAAAAAAAAAACTCCACGTTTACCTTAATATCAAAATTAAGTTCACAAAAGCGCTTATCGTTTAAATCTTTTTGACATCAAAGAGCATTGCCCTTCAAACTCGGTTGATGACGTAGCGAAGCAGAAGGTGGAGTGGTGGCAATTATGGCGTGGTTGCGGTGGCAATTTGTGATTGGGTGTTGCTGATAACGATGTATATTAATAACAGATAATAGTCTTGGCAGTAATTATATATAAGAGCTGATAGTGTTGGACTTTCTATTGCTAACTGTACGATAATGTTACCATAAATGTATGGAAGATACTATTTTTTAGGATTAAAATATAAGTTAAATTTTTTTATTTTTAATTTTTTTATATATAAATTCGTTCTTAAAATTTAAAACAAAATTTTAAAATTTTTTTATTTAAATATTAAAATTTTATACTAAATTACCCATAACAAAAAAATATAAAATAAAAAAAATAAGAAAAAGAGTATTTTTATTCAAAAGGACTAAGAAAGAAGAAAAATAAAAAAAGAAAGAAAAAGAAGTTGTCTACAATTTACTTCTATTTCTGTATTTTATTGTCATTTTCGCACGATTTTGATCCATAAGATAAGAATGATTTTAAAATCAAGTTAAATCTTATAATTATTTTGTATATAAAAAAAAATTAAAAAAAATTTTGACCTATACTTTAAGAATCAAAATAATACTTAACCCCCTACTTTTTATTTATATATTAACACCTAGCATGGATTTCGTGCATATATCGATCTACAGTTTTGTATACATTTTACAAAAAGAAGTAACTCATATGAATAATCTTTTGAATAGTTATTGAATTTTTTTAAGACAATGCCTTTTACCATGTAGTATTATCAAAGAAAAATTTTATTTGACACATGAAAGTAACTAAGCTGAATGCCCTGTTTGGTAAGATAAGATATTTTCATGTCTTTGGGAAATTTCTTTTTTCCATATTTTTTCCACATGCAAATTAACTAAAAATAATGCCTTTAATTATGACCAATGCAAATTACTAATAACATGGTTACTCCTTAAAGAAAAAAAAAAGCCTCATATTTTTTTGGTGTAGATCAATAATACACGATTACACACCACATACACACATAATGATTGAAGAAAGTTAGGTGGGGAAATCTATTAAATTAAATAAATGAGTCGGGTACTCTAGTGTTTTCTAGTAATTTAGTATGAAAAATAAATTAAAATTACATATGTATTTATACACGAATATATAATAGAAACCTGATTTTAGTATACAAATAATATTTTTAATAAATTAAATACACTCTACGTTATGGATCTTAATTGCATGCATCTTTTGCTTGCTAAGTATGGGCTTCCTTGCGATCTAGCTGACGCCATGAATTAAAGATAAAGCATGTGGGTCTTTCTTTCTTTCTTTTTTTTTTAAAGTATATGTGAGTTTTTACATTTATTATATTTTGTCGTTTGAGTTTAACATAATCCTGGATTTTTTTTTTTAAAGCATTCTAACCGTAATTATTTTATTTAAATCTATATATGGCCTTCATGAACTGAAAAGCGGAAAGAAGAACTCCAATTTCCATGAGTAGAACACAAAACTTGGGTTTTTCTTTTTCCTAAGATGCTGTGTTCATATATAAGATGATAGTAACCTGACAAAGCCCATAAAACACGGCTTCAAGTGCTTGAACCAATAACAGAGTCACCATGTCCCTCAATGAAACCAAACTAGTCGTGTGAGAAAAACTTTTGTGTTGTGTTATCTACTTATCTTAAATGAAGAGTTTCGAAAACGTTTGGCACCTTCGAAAATTGGTGATGATATTTTTGTATTCTTGTTTTTTTTAATTTTTTTATTGCATATTGTATGAATAAATATAAAGAGTTTATAGTATTAAAGTAAGACCCATAATATTTATTTTCTAGAATTATTTTAATATATTAATAATTTAATGTATGTATTTCAAATATAATTTATTCACAATATATTAAATCACGATATATAGAATTTTAGAAGATGACATATATTTCAAAACAAAAAAGTCGCATATATTAAATTTCAAACTCACTAGACAGATAACAAAAACTAGTCAAGTTCAACCAATAATTAATTATTGACTATAACTAAATAAATTTACTCACTCACTGTTAGTAAAAATGAAGAGTTAGTTAGCAAAAATAGTTAATTTGTTACATAGAATTGTGTTTTTTTTTTTATCCAAAAGTTAGGAATGAGACTCGAACTCACGATTTTTAAATAAGTATAAGAAAATTATATCATTCGAGTTATAATTTGTTGGTGCATAGAATTATTGTTGAACTTCCTGTTTTTAGAAACAAAATCTGTTTTTTGTTCTAATAGATTTGATCCTTATAGCCAGCACTACTATACTTGTATTATATATACATAATTTTAGTAAGTGGATGGTTAAATTTTAATATTCTGTTAATTTTATAGATTAGACATTTTTGTTTTTGGTACACACTAACTCTCTCAAATATAAGTTCTTTTCGTTTTTTTTTTACTGTCAAGAAAACCTTGCTTTCTCTAATCTCTTCTTGGTATCAAGAGCCTCATTCTTGAATACAAGCCATGACTTTTGGTGTTGCAAATTTGAATTTCTCTGTATTTTCTTCCTCATCTTTCACTTCTAATTTTGGCTTTAATCCTTGATCTTTTGATCATTTCATGAGTGACAAACTTAACAAGAACAGTCATAGGATCCAACGATAGCAGGCTTTGCCTGTTATCTTTTGTCAAGATTTGGAAGATTATTTACATCCTGGAAGAATTTTTATTCAATATGCTACTCATGACGATCATGCTATTGGTATCCTCTCTACTGTATACAAGAGATGGAGATAAGAAGACTACAATATTATATCATGACTTCTTGTTCTATAGATGAAACCTTCGAGATCAAAATGGTTGGTTGTATTTTTGTTTATGATATCTGGAATAGAATTAAAGATTATTTTTTAAAATCTATTAGATACAAAATTAAGCAACTGAAAACTCAATTGAAGAATATAAAAAAACAGGTCTCAAAGTTGTTGAGTATGTTTTGAAGATCAAGAAAATTGTTAATTCTTTAGCATCTTTGAATTTTTTTTTTAACTATTGACAAGCATATTGATACTCTTTTAGAGGGTCTTAATGAAGATTTTCAAAATCTTATCACTACTGTCTCGACTAAGCCAGGATTGTATTTTCTACAAAAAGTTGAGACATCAATTTTGTCGCATAATGACATGACTGAGAAATTTCGTAAACATGATTCTCTTCTTGCTCAAGCACACCTTACTCAATCTTCTTTTTCATCTTCATCATTTTTTGGAAGAGGTTTTGGTGGTTGAAAGAACCTGTGGTGGAAGATTTACACGCGGTGGTCGTTCCTTCACTACAAAAAAAAAAGATTTTAAAATGACATTTATATTACGGCAGTTTTAAAGAGCCGCCATAATATTTAGGTATTATGGCATTTTATGCTGTTGCCATAATTATGTTTTCTGCACTTTTATACTACTCCTACAACAGACGAAATGAACCTTTATGATGGGTGTTTTGGATAGTAACGCAACAGAAGATTGCAGCACCGAGATTAACAAAAGAATCAATCAATATCAATGAAAAATCAGAGAAAGAATTATAAAGGAACAGTTTTTAATCATTTCAGTTGTTTTCTCCTTTTTTCCTTAATTTGGGGACTTTCTTTGTGTGAAGGGATGTGGTAAAAAAAATGAAAAAGAGCTCACCATACTAAATTTATCTGCCAAGAACCGATCGAAGTCCTCTACCACCACTACTGATTTCGGCCTGGTCTATTATAGAAGTAATTTTGGACTCCATGGCAAAGGTTTTAAAGGTGCAGGTTAGGTTATGGAAGGTTGGAAAAGTGAGTTGAGGTTGAAAGTGGGGGTAGTTTGAAAATTTTATTAAAAAATCAACAAAAAATTAGAGTTTAGATACTTTTGTCATACAAAACCTATCTTCCATGGGTACATCGTTAATTTCTTTAGTTTATGTGTACTTTTGTGAGCGTTCGTAAACTTCATGGGTACTTTTGATAGTTTTTTCGATTTGTAAAATAAAGATGATGCTGCATAATTTTCAAGTACTCCATCTATTGCACCTGCTACCGACACTACCACTTCTCATTCCCACCTTGTGTTCACTGATTCTCCATCAAAGAATACTCATAAAATAGTAATTAGACCCAAGGCAGGTATTCATAAACCCAAAACTCATTTCACTTGATTTGTTACATAAATCACTTATGCAAAATCACCAAAAAATATAAAAGCTACACTAAATATTTCTCATTGGCTTAAAGCAATGAAAGATGAGTATCAAGCTTTGCTTAAGACAAACACGTACACACTGGTTACACCACCAAAAGATACGAAAATTATAAGTTGTCGTTGGGTGTTTGCTATTAAGAGATTATTAAATGGAAAGATTCAAAAACATAAAACTCGTTTGGTAGCTCAAAGTTTTTATCAAAGTGAACGTTCTGATTTCGATCAAGTTTTTAGTCTTGTAATTCGGCCAGCTACAATGAGGTTAATCCTTAGTATTGCTCTATCTAAAAATTGGGTGGTGGGATAATTCGATTTTAACAATGCTTTTCTCAATAGAAATTTACATCAAGAAATCTACATGGTTCAATCAATTGGTTTTGAAATAGATGCTGAATCAAAGGTTTGCAAACTTAACAAATCTTTTTATGGTCTAAAACAAGCTCTAAGAAAGTGATTTCTTAAACTAAGCTCTATTCTTCAAGTGTTTGATTTTTCTAATTCTAAATCTGATATGTCTTTATTCATTAGAACTACTACTACTTCTATAATCCATATTCTTTGCTATGTTGATGACATTATTACAAAAAAGAATGATGCAATTGAAATTGATTTATAATCAAACAACTTCATAACATATTCTCTTTAAAAAACTTGGGAAATTTAAAATATTTTTTAGGAATTAAAGTTTTGAGGACGGCAGAGCACAGGATGTATTTGTCTCAGACCAAATATGTGACTGACCTTCTATCTAAAGTAGGGATGTAGTGTGCTAGTCTTATGCCTACTCCTATGTTGTCCTCCTTGTATTTAATAAGCATTGGGTCCGAAGATTTTTAAGATGCCAAGTTATACTCATCTATTGTAGGCTCTCTCCATTATGCCACAATTATCAAACCCGATTTGTCATTTGCTGTTTGTAAAGTCAGCCAATACATGCATACTCCTAAATTGGCTTACTGAAAAGCAGTTAAATAGATTCTTAGATATTTACAAGGGACCAAAGATCGGGGTCTTGTGTTTTATAAGTGTCAAGATTTTAGGTTGTATTATTTTTTTGATACAGATTGGGCATCGAATCTTGAAGATACGAAGTCTGTCTCGGAGTTCTGTGTGTTTCTTAGTACTAATATTCTTACATGGTCTTGCAGGAAGCAGAACACGATCAGCAGGTCTTCCACTGAAGCAGAATTTTAGAGTTTAGCAGACTATGGAGCTGAGGTTATCTGGTTCAAGAATTTGCTGTCTGAACTTAGAGTTAAGCTAACAACCTCTCCAACAATTTTCTGTAACAATCTGAGTACAATATTTTTCACATCCAATCTAGTTTTTCATGACAAAATTAAATACTTTCAGATTGATATTTAAACCTGATTCGTTAAAAGCTGTTTCATGTGGTTCATGTCCCAGACAATGAGTAGATATTGTTGATATACTGATTAAATCACTGTCTGCATCAACTTTTCTCAAGTTTCGATACAAATTGAGAGTTGTCAGTGACCAACAATCCGTTTAAGAGGGGATGTTAGTGAAAATAAAGAAGGGAAAGTCTAGGAGGCTAGCAATTCTATTGAATTTTGGCCAGCATGTAACCAGTAGAGAAAGGTGAGCCATTGGATGATATCTCACACCATCAAATCATCATTGATGGTTAATTGATGGCTAACAATCACAAAAATTGCTGTCCCCCTAGCATTGCTCAATAAAGAATTGGTTATCAAAAATAGTCAATTTATTACATAAAATTGTGGTTAAGCTTCTTATTTTTAGGATAAAATCTGTTTTCTATTCTAACAGATTTTATCCTTATAGCAAGCACTACTATACTTGTATATATATGTGACTTTAGAAAGTAAAGGGTTAAACCCTAATATTCTGTCAATTTTGCAAATTATATATTTTTATTTTTTTTACACACTAACTCTCTCAAATATAAGTTTTTTTTTGTTTTTTTTTATTATAAAAAAAACCCTGCTTGCTCTTCTCTCACCCAACCCCTTGCGTAGTCTCTGCCCATAAATTTTAAATCCCACACAATAAATTTTAAAATCTTAAATTATTTATTCTAAATCAATTTATTTTATTTTACTTTTAAATGTTTTTTATTTAACTTTTTTTAATTTTAGATGTTTCTTCTGATATTCATTTTTTTTATTTGTTGGTATATATTCGAATTAGTTGACTGAATTAATGTTAGGTTTTCTTTAAATTATTATACAACAACAACAATAATAATAATAATAATAATAATAATAATAATAATAATAATCAATACGCTGCCATTACTTACGTACATGATAATTTATTTTCACATTTATATATGAAAAAAATTATATATTATTATTGATATTTGTAGCTTTCTTCCGCATGCCAATGTGCTAAGTGCTAACATGATTATTTAAAGGTAAAGAAAAAAAAACTTTAATTAAGAAGAATAATAGAATAGGGGCCAGGGATTATTGAATTAGGGGCATTTGGGGCCTCCTCTTTTGGTTTTCCAGTTGTTATAGCATGGACATTCCTCCTTGTGACCATAGGTTCCTGATGGCACACATAAGCATTTTTGGCAGCACAGGTTGCAATAAGTTAAGCATGCCTTCCTGTATTGTGTGTCTGAACAACGAAAATCACATGCATCCCCACATTCTGCATATAAACAATACACTCTCAAAAATTTTGTTTCAAACATTTTTATCTCTAAAAAATTTTTATTATATTAAAGCCTCTGAATTTTATAAAAATAAGACATATAAATTTTTATTTTAGTCAAATCTATTATTTTCACTTAGATAAATAAGTAAAAAAAAAATAATAAAAAGATCCATATGTCTTAATTTTATAAAATTTAAAAATCTTAACGTAATAAAAAATTTTTAAAGACATTTATATATTCTAAACAGTAACAAAGTTTGTTAATTTAACACAATGAGTTCCAGATTAGTACGTACGTTCTGGTGTTAGTGAGCCTTCACCACCACCCTGTAAGAAAATAAAGATTAAAGGTTAATGAAAATTAGAGTTTATAATGTAACATAATCTGAGTATGATTCAAGGGAAGGAAAATTAGAGTTTTCAGGAAGCAAATGAGAGAACTCACATGGGCAACTTGGATCACAAAACTCATGGCGAGGAAGAGAAGAAAGAAATAGCCTTGATACATAATTTTAACCATACTGATATATGTTCTTTTCTGATTTTTCACTATGAAATTTTCAATAAACAAGATTAATGCAAAATATACAGAATATAAATACAAGCATATTCTAAATGTGTGTATATATATAAGTATATATAAGTATATATTAACTGCAAAGAAAGGCAGAAAACCGAACCATAAATAAATTTAAAATTTGAGCACAAATTTGACCATAAATAAATTTGAGCACAAATTGGGCATCAAATCTGGACTTGCTCAAAATTAAATGTGCATGCATACGACCAATTTTTTTTATTCAAATTATTTATTATTTATTATTGCCCACTCTTAGTCTTGGTAAAATTAAAGGCAGAATAGAATCGCAACACTAATAGAAACAAAATCAAATGAGATTTTCTACAGATATAAACTTTTTACTAAAATTAAAGCAAGATATTTATTTTATAATAACTCTACATTAACAAATAATAACTATATATTATAATAGATATTTATTTTATATAATGAATGAATGGTAATTAATTCAAAAATATATAATATATTTAAAAATATTTTTTGTTATTTGAAAATTTAAACCCAAATTTTTTTATTA